>NW_006159883.1:1686604-1705754 GCF_000334495.1 Tupaia belangeri chinensis
TTTTTCTTTAGGGCGTGTGTGCTTGCCAGAAAGAGACAGAGAGAAAGAAATCGGGAAATCACCGCCCCCCCCGGGGGGGGGATGGCCATGCCACAGTTTCTTCTCCTCCATTCTCCTCTTGGGATCTTGGGCATGCATGCACATGCACCCAGCGTGAATTTAAGCCACTGGGTCTGGGACTCGAATCGCGGTTGGCTACATGGGAGTTTAGCAACATAGCCATTATGCTAACTGCTAGTCCCATCAAAACATTTGATTTTCTAAAGAACTTTCTAGAAGTATATGACTGCATTTTATTAGGTAGATCTCATGTTTATTTTGTGTACTTTTTCCTCTTAATGTGTGTGTACCATGGTCTGAATATTTGTATCTCTCCAAAATTTATATGTTGAAATCTAACCTTCAACATGCTGATGTTAGGAGTTGGGATGTTAGGAAGGTGATTAATCATAAGGGTAAAGCCCTCACAAATGGGATTAGTGCCTTCGTAAAAGATGCCCCAAGATACAGCTTTGCCCCTTTCATGATGTGAGAACACAGGCGTTTCCACCTCTGAACCACACGTGGGCCCTTACTAAATAGTGAATCTTCTAGTACCTTGATCTTGGACCTTGCAGGCCTTTAGAACTGTGAGAAATGAATTACTGTTGTTCATGAACTACCTAGTCTAAGGTATTTTGTTATAGCAGCTTGAATGGACTAATAGTGCTGATGTGTGTGAATATGAATCTTCCATACCTAGTTTTTCATAACTGATCAAACTTGGTGCTGAGGAAAGGCATCCCATAACTCTACAAAGTTACCATCACATCCATCTTGATGTATCTGAGCCATTTGGATCAAGCCTATACCCTGAGTTGTTCACTGTCCAGGTACATTGCTATGACTTTGGTTAGCATTTCTGTTTTCTAGGAGGGAGATTTTTTTTTTTTTTTTTGAGAGGCTTTTGCTATAGGAGGGAGATTTTATCCTTAGTAGCCTTAAATATATTTTCAGCCTAAGTCTGTGTCTCAAGCATTGAAAACCCTATGACTAAAGCTGCCAGGAAAACATGCAACAAGACTTAATTTGCTTCCAATACTTATCCTTAAGGAGCCAGAGGAAGCCGTGCAAGGGGATCAAGCTTTCATCCATGGCTGCTTGGTTCTTTTATTTTCCTTCTGTGCTCTTTGACCCTAATAAAGTGCACTTAAATGGGAAGGAGTGGAAGTTGAAGAGGTGTTTTTCATATTGTAGGGCCGAGAGGCTGCTGCTTTGAGCAAGGTAAAACGGGTCCCTAGTTTGCACTGAGTCAACGTCTGACTAGTGTTGGAAAGTTCTGAAGGCCCCTGGGGCATCTGAATCAGGAAATGATGATGCCATCATATTTATGAGCATGTTGGCCCAGAGCATTGGCCCTGGCACCAGATAGCTCTGGTTCAAGTCCAGGCATTGCTTCTTCTAGCAACTTGTAATCAAGTTATTTAACTGCTCTGTGCCTCAGTTTGTATATTTGTGTAATGAAAAAATCCTAGAGTGTGAAAAGTGCTAAAACACATGCTCCATTTTAGAATTAGTTAAATCTTACTCCTTTCCTATTAAAATGGGGGTAGTGCTCTTTAGTTATTTCAGGTGTGTAAGAGCACAAGGAGGCAACTAGGGAGGTGGGGTTTTAAGCACTTCATCTGACCTTCCATTTCCTTTTGCTACCCTCCCCCCACCTCTTTTTTGTCCCATCAATTTTAGCAGCATTTTGGTGATACAAAATGAAGAATCCACAATGCAAATTATATACAAGTACATATAATTTCCTTGCATAAAGTTTAGAACTTTGTTGATAGAATGATACCCAGCTCCCTAGTAACAGCAGTTGAAAGACCTGTTTTATATAGTCTTGTCTATAGATACTTTCTGCTGTGGCTGGAAAAACTAACAGCTTCTCCTTCACAGTCCTCTTTCTTTACCTGGCAAACTTCTCTTTTATGACTCAATTCAGGGCATTAATTCCTTAAGGAACTTACTGATCCTGTCCTCTACTATCCTGACCCGTGCTAGGTTAAACCCCTCTCTGATGGTTTGAAAGTGCCTATACATACTCCAAGTAGCTAGTCCAGGACACTGTACTGAAATTTGGTCTTATTTTCCCCTCTTGCCTCCAGACTGTATCCTTCTTAGAGGCAGAAACTCTGTAATGTTCATCTCAACATCCTTAGATAGTGCCCAGCATGTGGCAGGTGTTCACGAGCTTTTGGTCGGTGTGACCTGAATGGAGGCACGTTAGACACCCTGTGTTGCCAGCAGGGAGTGCCAGTTCACATGCCTGTCAGTGACAGAAGGTGCAGCTATAAGGCATAGCTAGAGGTTCAAATAAGGAAGAACATACCTACATGGAGAAGAAGGTGAAAATATTTAAACATTTAGTCATACATAGTTTTAAGGCTAAAAACAATTTTTTAGTGACTATTTTTCTCTCTGATTTTGGGGAAGCTCTGGCTTAGCTAACAATAAAAAGGTTAATAATAAAGTTAGGGAAGAGTAAAAGCAGAGAATGTGAATTGAGGAGACATTAGGCACACCCACCAAAACAGAGTACACATGCAAATTAAAATCTTTGGTGGATGGGGCCAGCAGGTGGTGTGGTGGTTGAGGTGCTGACCTCCCACATGTCCGAAAATGGTTTGAGTCCTAGACCTGGTGGCTTGAAAAATCACACAAGGCACGTATGCATGCGTGCCCAAAATTCCAAGGGCTTAAGAGAGGAAAAGGAATTGTGGAGTTGCTATCCTTCTGGTAGGTGATTTCTCACTGTCTTTCTCACTGTCTCTCTCTTCCCGGTGAGCATATGCATCCTATGGCAAAAACAAAAACAAAACAGAACCAAAAAAGAAAACTTTGGTGGCTATAAACTGCATTACAGTGAGCCAAATTATTTGTTTTAGTTTCAGGAACAGTTTATAATGATGCAAATTATGGTTTAGTAGATTCTGACAAAAGTCCTCATAAATTAATTCTTTTTTGGCCTAAGTAAATAAGGACAGTAAATTAATGTGGCTCCCTGATTTTTGGGATCTTGACAAATGGTAACACTTGGTGAAACCACTTGCATGAACCAAGAATGCAGTCAATTCTGAAAACTCAGTTTTCCATTCCATCTGTACACCGTCAGGAAAAAATACTTAGGGAGCGTTTGAGCAGCTTTCCAGTCCTTAACAGCTGCTAGCAGTTGTTGGAGAAACAACTTAAGGGAGTATTACTGGTGAACCCAGTGGAGGAGAATCATTTTGCTCTGCTCCCATGTTGGAATTTTTCCTCAGCTGTGTATGTTTAGCTGCATGGGGATTTGAGCTTAAGGATGAGTGTTTAGAAGGTCATGAGGCAGATGGGACTCAGTCTTCTTCTTTCCCTCCCTCCCTTCTTTCCTTCTTTCCTTTAAGGATCTGAAATAGTACTTGTAAATTAAGTTTCATTTATTATCAAAAGTCATTGAAGTCTGGGTAAGACAATTTTTAGATTAAAAGCAGAGAAATTCTTTGCTTTTCTAAATTTATTTTTCTATTTCCTAGAATCTCCATTTGCTATTGCTTGCTTCTTCCCTGGTGAAAAAGTAAACATCAGGTGTTCAAGTTCCATGTATATTTCAGCAGTTAATTGGCAGATATTTACTGAGCATTTATTGTGTTCCAGGCACAGGCATTTGAGCTGACCCAGTGGTAACCAATGTTGACATTGAGTTATTGTCATAGAATGAGCAGTTAAGGTGAAACAGACATTAAATAGTTAACCATAAAAATTTAATTTTGGCCCAGCCAATGTGGCACAAGTAAGAGGGCACCGCTATGTGGTAGCTGAGGCCATGTGGGAGGCCTAGATTTAGTTTCCTGCCTAACCTAAACAGGATGGGCACAGCAGTACATACCTGTGGTCCTAGCTAACTGAGAAACTGGGAGAGGAAGGATTGTGATGTGGTGTGGCCTTGTCGGTAATACTGCTGTCTTGCTCCTTCCCTCCCTCTTTCTCTCATTAAATTTTTTATTTTTAAATTAGTAAGGATAGAAGGAAATGTATATGCCCAGAGCGTTTAATATAGCCACATTAGGACTACTTTAATCCTGGAGATAAATCTTAACTATGTGTTTAAATGGGTAGAGTTTTTAGTCAATAACATTATTGCATGTGTCATACACTTAAAAGAGATATTTCGAAAACTGAAATAGTAATGTGTATTTATAGTCTGTGGAATATTATTTAATGCTTGCTTATATAGAATACACTTGAGGACCCAGTAGCCAAGGATTATCTAGCTCCCTTGGTGACTAACTTACCTGTGCTTTTGACAAGTTCTTTGCTGCTTATAGTTTGTAGTATCACCTGCACAATCATGTCATCAGGCTTGCAAGTTCCCTTTCAATTCTAAAATGTATATAATGTCAATAAAGAAGAACTCTTGTGATCCCCATGTTCCCCCAAAACTGCCCCTCTCACAGTCTTTGCTTCTTATTTAATGGCAGGACCATCCCTCTGTTGAACAGGCCAGAAATCTTGATGTTCCCTGACCCTCATCCTTCTCCTGTACCCTACATTCTGTCAAGTCTGTCAGTAAATCCTTTTCTTCAACACATCTCATCCTGATCCGCCATTGGCTCTTATCTTGATCATTCTGGTAGCTTCTTCAGAGGTCATCTTCTTCTGCTCTTGGCCCTGTGGTCCATTCTTCACACAGCATTCATAATGACCCTGTTTCACAAAGTTGACTTGTATCATGCCTTTACTCAAAACCCTCCAAACCCTTCCCATCTCACAGTGAAAGTCACAGTCCTTAAGGTAGCACATAGATATGACATGATCTGTCCCCTCATTATCTAATGACCTTATCTCCTACTTCTTCCTCTCTGTTACTCCACTCTATGCAGACTGGCCTCCTCTCCTTTCAAGCTCCTACCTCAGGATCTTTGCATTGGTTCTTCCTTCTGACTGGAACATTCTTTTCTTTACCTCCTTCAGATCTTGGCTCCAAGCATCACATCTGTGAGACTTCCCTGATCATCCTGTGGTAACTTATATCCCTCTTACCCCATTCTTCCTAGACCCTGCTCCATTTTTATTTATTGTACCTAGGAATGTACTCTCTATTAGTGGCTCTCAAGATGTGTTCCTAGACCAGTAGTACCAGCATAAACTTGATAAAAATGCAAATTATGTCTCTCTCACCCTAGACTACCTGAGTAGGAAACTCTGGAGGGAACCAGCAGTTAGTGTAATGGCTATGTCGCTGGACTCCCACGTAGTTGACTGTGGTTTGCGTCCCAGACCCGGTGGCTTAAAACTCACTCCTGGTGTATGTGCGTGCGTGCCCAAGATCCCAAGAGGAGAATGGAGGAGAAGGGATTGTGGTGTGACCATCCCCCCTGGAGGGTGATTTCTCCCTTTCTGTCTCTATGTCTCTCTCTGTCTGGCGAGCACACGCGCCCTGTAGTGAAAACCTCTCAAAAAAAAAAAAAAAAAAGGAAACTCTGGAGATATAGCCTAGCTATCTGTGTTTTAAGAAACCTTCTAGTTACTGGTGCATGCTCAAGTCAGAGAACTACTACTGTGTATTGTACTTAGTATAACTTTTGCTTATTGTCTATGTTTACCTCTCATTCTACCTTCACCTTGACTCCAAGGTCAGCTCCATAAAGATCCAAATTTCTGTTCTATAGTTCTAATGCTTGAACTAGAAATGACAGTTAGTAAGAGCTTCCTAAATAGTTATTGAATGAATTCATGAATATATGACTGTGTAGTAAGTTTAGATTCAATGAATGTCACACAGCAGAATTTAATTTATGATCCTCATAGTTTAATGACTCTTTAATGTTAGAGCTTTAAATGGGAGTTTTTCTTTATGGTAAATTTGAAAATCGGCAAATACTTTGAAGATTGGACTAGCTTTGACTAATCCTTCATAAAACTTTGCGGAAATGATGTCAGTTGATTCTTTAAATACTTGTGGCAACCCAAGTTGTGTTATTTTAATCATCCCCCATAGGGACCATCTCTTTAAAGTATACAGATGGGCTATTGTGGTTTAATGGAGGCTTCTGATAGAGTAGTTGAGTGGAGATTTGTATGAAAAAGACCACCTGCAGGTATATGAATATTGCATTGGAAATTTAGACTTATTAATATTTGATCTAAGTTACTTGTGCCTGTCTTTGTGGATATGACCAGCCAGGGGCTCCCGTTGACTTCAGAGGCATGCCTTTGGCTTGGAAAATGATAATACCTGTATAGTACACTTTCCTAGTGCTTTCCTTATTTCTGTCAGTTCAGCAAAGTAGGGGTTAGAGATGAAGGGATTGAGGATTGTTGAGCAAATGTGAACTTGTTTAAGGTCATTCTGAAGGTCATAAAAGCTGATCTCTCTCAGATCTCTCTCAGACTTTACTCTTGGTCCTTGCCATCGGGCTCCCTGTATATCAGCCCAGTATGCTTCTTAATTGTATGCCTTTTGACAGTTCAGCAGCCCTGGGGCTCAATTCTTTCAGCTATACAATAGGGAAGGTTGACAAGATGTTCTCTAAGGACCTATCTTGCCTCAGAATGTTTCAGGGGCCCTCATTAGCCACAGTCAGTAAAGACATTCTGAGTCCTAAAGTACTCAGATCATAAGATGATTTTGAGCATACAGATGAGAGGGAGTAAGACTATCCTGTAGTTACTTTTACCAGCGCACCTTTAAAAGTAGCCCTTCTATGCCCCTCTTTGTGGAACCAGGTAAGAAGGGATTTCTGATTTGGAGATTAGCTTTTTTTTTTTTTTTTGTCCAGGGTAATTATCTTATTTTGTAGAAAATTCCTGGTCACATGTGTTATGGGCCTTTTGACAAAGTTGTCTTGAGCCTGGAAGCTTCGGCCCAGCTAGGACCTCTGCTCCAGCTTTCCTGGCTACCCTCCGCTGTGCTGCAGTTCTGCCAGGTGTGACTTCCGGCTCCATTTCTCACCTGAATTCACCTGCTTTGGGGAGAGTCTGGCTCTGATATAAAAGGGCAGCTATCTGTGGTTTGCTATGATCTTTCACCAGTACTCTCCTTCACTGCGGAGGCTGGCTTGCTTTATTAGTCAACTGCACTGTGAACCAAATGTGAATTAGCAGTGGCTTCCATTTCATCTCCCTATATCCTTGTCTCTTTTTAGTCCCTGTTGTCTTGATTGTGAGAGTAGTTGAGGAACTATGGAAGAGGGCAGCAGCTAATATGGCCTTTGCATTTAACCAAGAATCTTCCTGTTTTCTTAGTTTGTCTATGTCATTGTGATCTGATTTGATTCCTCATATAAAATTCCTTGCAAACAGGTACTAAGAACTTCTACCTTATAAGTAAAAATATAGCACATTCAAGAAAACTTGTTGCTGGCAATGCTTAGAATCTACCCATATGAGTCCTTTCATAGAAAGTCTTGCTTCTTTTTTTAAAGGTGAAACTCTAGGGAATAAAAAGCCAAAATATTCTAATATCTTTCTTCGCTTTTGCTGTCAGAAAAGGCTTTGAAATTGTCATTCTGAGATGTTTCAGAGAAGATGAAGGTTGACTGTCCTTCATTAATAGATGGGGAATGTGGATTTATTCAGAGCAACTGATAAATGACTCTCTTGGGCCCAGACTCAGGAACTACCCCAGGATTATGTTTCCTAACAATGAATGTCTTGGACTCCAGACTGTGGTAGGGGGCCACAGCGTATGGCACCAAACAAGACCACTGAGCCCCATTTGCTGGTGAGAAGGTATAACGATAAAGGAAACTGGGAGCCTGATTGGGATGGGAGTGGGTGGGAGATTGGGTGTGGAACAAAGCTGTCAAGGACTCTCTTTAGTTCTGTCTGGGTCCTCTGGAGATAGCAGGCTGTCTTCTGTGCAAGACAGGTGGCATGTCCCTGTCTGTAATGAGGTGATATGTGAGTAATTGATTATTGATAGTTGCTAAGGGTCCAGTGTTTTTATTGATTTATGTGAAAGATGAGTGCATTCAAGATTATCACTCTAATGAGATAATGGTATCACCCTTCTGCAGTTCATCAGAGGTTTTCATGAGTGGGAGAGAAAGCAGTAGTACTGCCACTATCTGTGTGGAGACTGATAGGTACACACAGCCTCTCTCCCTGTCCTGTGGCACTTGAGAAGCTGTTACTGAGAGGCTATTAATGAGTATTGTGATGATACACCATTTTCATACACATAAATTGTGATTTTATAAAAATCTGAATATTCCTATAGAGCTGTGCAAGGAATATGACTTTGTATGTCCTGCTGGACATATTTGGGAATCACTGGGTTAATGCAGTTGTATATAGGACACGATTTACATTTCTAGTATTGCCTTGTATTTACTGTGTTGTGAAGTACATAAGTACTTTTTTTCCTGCGACTCTCTTTCCACTGCTGCGGTTCTCTTCTAAGAGGTGAAAGAGGGAAGCTGTGGAATTGGCCATTCATGAAGGTCTTTCAGTCCTACGGAATCATGCCATCGTGCTTGCTTGGAAGACAGTAGCTGGGGCAGTGCTCTTCCAGCTTTTGTGTGTGTATTGGACAGGCTAGGGATCTTTCACCAATGCAGGTTCAGACTCAGTAGGCCTGGAGGGGGACTTGAATTCAGCATTTTGTAGAGGCTCTCTGGTGACACTGATGATTCTGGTCTATGGTCCTGACTTTGAGTAGCAGAGGTCTAGACTAGAATGCAGAATTTAGTTCTCATTCTTATTTTCCTAGAAGTATTTGTTGGAGGTTTGTGTAAAGGTAGCCCTAAATAGCAACTACTGGCAAAAAAGTGAATTGGACTCTTCTCGCAGTATTTTTTTTTCCTCTTTGAGCTGCCTCTGCATTTATTTGTTTTGATTTGTGCCCCTGGCATTAAAAGCCATACTTAATAACAGAACTGTTTTAAACTCCAAAATTGCACTGTGTGCTAAACTGTTTTCTTGCTGATTTTTACCAGGTCCTTTAGGGGATTGTGATGACGTTGGCCTCTGATGCAGTGGTTCATCCATAGCAGTCAGGGAGTGTGAATAAACATGGCTGGACTAGGGAGAAACAGACTGTGAGAGCTAAGAAATCTGCAGGTACAAATAACAGAGTACTTGTCTGACAGGAGATTAAACAACAAAGACATTTAGTTATCTGACATAACAAGAAGTCAGGACATTTGGTTTCAGGCTTGGCACAGAGGCCCAGGGATATTGCAGAGGTCTTGGGTGCTTCTCTGCCTTCCTTTCTATATCCTCGGTATGTCGGATGTCCTCGTGCGCTGCTCTTACTCCTAGTGTCTTACTCTCAGCGTTGCATCTCCACATGGCCTCTCTAAAAAAGGAAAAGAAAAGGGAAGCAAAGGAGCCTTGAAGGGGGGAAATTTCCCACAAGAGCCTTTTCTCTTTTCTCCTGGACCTCATATTGCCAGATCTAGGGCAGAACCTTGGACCATTCACTGGTGAATAGGAGGCAAGCACCATGATTGACTTAGATCAATAAGATGAATCCCCCAGGGCCTGGCAAACAGAATCAAGATTCTGATAAAGAAGAAGGTATAACTGCTGGGTAGTTATTATTATTTTGTAAACTTCCTGCTCCCTTTTTTAGTTTGTTTTCTGGAGTGAGTGCCCGCATGTGTGTACTCTTTCTCTCTAGAAAGTGAGAAATCACCCCCCCCGGGGGGGGTAACCATAAAGAAGAAGGTATAACTGCTGGGTAGTTATTATTATTTTGTAAACTTCCTGCTCCCTTTTTTAGTTTGTTTTCTGGAGTGAGTGCCCGCATGTGTGTACTCTTTCTCTCTAGAAAGTGAGAAATCACCCCCCCCCCGGGGGGGGTAACCAAACTACAATACCTTCTCCTCCATTCTTTCGGGATTTGGGGCATGCATGCACTCACGCATGCGTGCCTGGTGTGTATGCATGGCCCCTATTAGAAATCTTGAAAAACTGATACTCAAGTAAGTAAGTAAGCAGGGAGTGTAATTGGGACTATCATTCAGGCCTGGTTAATTCCAAAGTAGCTCCTCAGAGCAAAATGTGCTTACTGCATCTTCTCTTCTTCCCCTTGAGTGTTAGGGGTCGTTGGTGGGAGACTTGGTAGAAATGGTCAGGACCCTATAAGTCTCTGATTGGTGGCCACATATACTACATCACGCATGTTACTATTATATAGCCTCTTTACACTTAGGCTCACATTCATGGATATACTGAAATGTCACTATATTGAGAGAGAGAAAAACCACTCCTATGAACAAAATGGCATGATTTCAAGAAGGAAAATAGCTTTGGCAGCTGTTGTCCCAGGTCTTGCCACCTCCTGGTGTGGTCCCGCTAGGCTCTGTGCTCTGATTCTTGCTGAGCTCTGCTGAGCACAGCACAGGTAACCGCACTGGTAACCAGAGGAGTGGTGTCTACCTGGAGGACTCGAGGTGCCCCTTGGCCTCCTCCCAGTCTGTGTGGTATCACACTGTGCTCTCTCTCTCTCTCTAGCCTCAGGTTGCAGGGTTTCCCAGAGGCAGGGATGGGGGACCATCCCTCCTCCCTGTTTCCATTTAGACTTGGCTCTCAGTGCCTGCAGGTCTGATGACATTCTGATAATGATAATGGCAAGGCTCCAGGAAAATGAAAAGTTGCTCATATTTAATTTAAAAACAAAAATAAACAAAAACTAGAAGATAAAGGCTGGACCTAATTATACATTAAAAGAATTAAAACTGAATATAGTAACTGGTCAGTTAAGGGAGCTGAAAGTAGTTTACTAAAGTACGTGGTAATTGGATAAGCATTGCCATTGGAAGGAAACAGTACTGGAAGCCTATTGGCTTCTGCACACCTGCTGAATTATTGCCCAGGGAGAAAGATTTTGACAAGAGAGTGCTATGATCAGAATTGCACTTAAGGAAAATTAGCGTGGATGGAATAAGTAGGCAGGATTGTGGTTGGAAGAAGCATGCCTCAAGTGTTTAACTGCTAATACTGACTTTCCTTGGTCTGTGTCTTATTCTTACCAAAGATTGGGAAAGGTCACCAGGAATTACCAGCAGAAGATGGCATCTTTGGTGTGGATATAGCATATCAGGGACATTAGCTTGTTTCTTCTGTTCATGTTGTTCAGGTCATGTAAGAGTTATTCTATTTTTTTTTCTTCTTTTTTTTAAGAGGTTTTTGCTATAGGGCATGTGCGCTCGCCAGACAGACAGAGACAGAGAGATAGAAAGTGAGAAATCACCCCCCCCATGGGGGATGGCTACGTCACAGTCCCTTCTCCTCCATTCTCCTCTCGGGATCTTGGGCATGCATGCACATGCACCCGGCGTGAGTTTAAGCCACCGGGTCCAGGACTTGAACCACAGTCGACTACATGGGAGTCCAGCGACATAGCCATTACTCTAACTGCTGGTCCCAATAGTTACTGTATTTAAATTACTATATCAGGTCGTCAGAAAAGTCATGATGTATTTTTCTATGCAAAAATGCATTGTGACTTTTCCAACACCTTAGTATGTTCCCATGTTAGCTTTCACCAGGCAGCCAGGAGAGCGCTGAAATCAACTCTGTAAGCCCATGTTGGAACTCAGGCCATGAACACTACTGTGCACACCCCATGTGCATTGAACACATGTAGGAGCCTATACCGCTGGCATTTTTTTTTTTTTTCTTTAAAACAACTTTCTGTAGGGGCCAGCAGGTGTTGTGGTGGTTAAAGGCTCTGGACTCCCATCTGGCCAACCATGGTTCAAATCCTAGACCTGGTAGCTTCCTTTCTCATTTCCCTCTCTCTGGTCAAATTGGATAATAAGAATAAGTAAAGTTAAAATAATTCTTTAAAAAAAACCTTTCTGTAGTCAGTTCTAACATAATTACACATTTTGTTGTATAAAATGTTTGTTGTTGGTTTATACTCATTGTTACACAGTTTCATAACTTCGATCACAATGTACTTCTTTTTTTAAAGTTTACTTTTGAAAGTGTACTTCTTATATGTTTCTTTATTCATTCAGTATTGGTGGCACAACATTTTAAGGAGACCCATGGGACTAAGGAAGGATAGACGCTATCAGTCCTAAAAATGTTCCTGGGTGTTTAGAAGTACATTTTGATTTTGCCAGTAAAGTCTGAGACTCTTATGAGAAAAGAGAAAACTGGGAATCAACCCAAAATATAAAGGGATTGTTTCTGATGATATAAATATGACATTTAGGATTAACCAAAGAACCTCAAACTAGTTTTTCTGTGTTGGGTAATCACAATTTGATCTTTACTCAAGGAAGAGCTTAGGCCTTGTAGAATATTAACCCCATTATTTCTATTTTGTATTTCCTTTTCAGTAAAGAAATATGCACTGAACTTTCCCAAAGAAGAGACTGGGGTTAGGCAGCTGACTCCTTTCTGAAGGACTATGGATTTTACTCAGTCCCTCAATAACTTGCTATGTGTTCCTTGGCTAGTCACTTAATCTTTTTCACTCCGTCCTCTTTTTCAAGTCCAATATCCACTAAATCATCATATTTTCTTAAGAATTTGTCTAATCCTTTCCATTTCCAGAGTCTCTCTTCATATACAGGCTCTGTTGATTTTACTCCTGGGTTATGACTGTGATCTTCTCAGCTTCTAGCCTTTCTCCTTTCCTGAACACCCTGCAGGGTTATTTTCCCAAATGCCCTTCTCTTCTAGAGAGAGTGTAACAGCAGTCCTGATTGCTGACTGAGTCACGTCCACGTTCCCTCCCCAGTGCTCAGACTCTGGGGTTGGGCTCCTCAACAGTCTCACCTAATGCTTCCTGATTTTTAAAACCATGGCCTCTGGAGAAAAGAGACTGCTTGCAGCAAGGAACTGTCAGGGCTTCCCCAACTATGGAAGCTTTCACTGCCTCAGACCCCCAACTAGTCTCTTAGAGCTCCAAGGGGATCGATTTCTCTTTTAACTCATCGTCAATGCATTTTAGGAAGCTCTGAGCTACCGAATATTGATTCCATTACTTTCTAACCAAGTGCTGAGTTGACCCAAGCTGATTTATTCCCATGTACAGTATAGTCTCCTTTTCAGAAATAGTAGGGACTATAGAAGTTTGAGGTAGAGGATTGACTACTTGCTCATAGCCACCTTCCAGGTTTTAAGGAAATCATCTTCCTGGCTAAATTATGACATTTATTAACAACAAACCCCTAAATAGTTCTCACAATTTGTTCTCTAAGCTCAGGGAAATTCTTGCTTTCTTTACTTCTAGGTGAATGAAAAATTCACTTGAGGCAGACATGCCAAAATTCCAGATATAGTTTTCCTTTTTACCTTTGTATTTAACATCAGGAACCCAACTCCATGTAGAACTGGCTGGGGACATAGAAGACATTTGGGCCTGACTGGATTCTTTTATTCCATTCATGCTACAGTGGGGAGTATACCTAAAATATTTTAGCTACTCTCCATGTGCTAAAAACCTTACTTTCGGGGACCAGCAAGTGGTGTCGTGGTTGAGCTGGACATTCCCACATGATCAACCATGATTCAAGTCCTTGGCCTGATGACTTACTTTCTCACTTTCCCTCTCTCTCTCTCTCTCTCTCTCTGTCAGTCTCTGGTCAAATTAAAATTAATAAATGAATAAATGAAATTAAAATAAAATAATTCTTTAAAAAAAAAGAGGATACCTTACTTTCACCAATGAAAGCCCACTCTAATATGTATCATGCTTCTCAGCAGGCCACCATTTTCCCTAATAATAGTCCCTTCTAGACATTCACCTAGCTCATATTTATCTATACTTAGATATAGATAATACACATACCACTAGCAGCTGTCCCTGGCATCCTGACTCAAGTGCTACCAGAACCCCTTGACACTGGGCATCCTTTATTGGAATCTCAGCTGACTACCTGGAGTGTTGGATCACAGATGTAATATCACATGGTGTTTGTTGACATATTTTAGGTAAATTTTAGATATCATAACAAAATTGGCAGACGAGTTTTGTGGACTGAATTAGGCAGGAGGAATTGCTTTTCCAGTTTTTTTTTTTAATGACTTTTTTTGCCAACAACAACAAAAAAGCAAGCTTTTACATAAAGATTCCAGCTTTGACTTCCATGGGAAAATTGGAGATCCGGAAACACCAGGTCCACATTCCCTTAGGGCAGCTTTCTTCCCCAGCTGAGCAGTATAAGCCTGCTGTAGACCTAGTGGAAGGACACTGGGAAAGGACTCTAGGGTCCCACACAGGGCTCCATGCTCCTTAATGTCTCCCAGCACTGAGACTAATTTCCTAGTGCCCTTAATCACTAAGATGGTGCTGCTGGCTTTCAGGACTCCCTTCCCTTCTTTTTCTGCCTACCTCCTGTATGTATTGGAATGTTTGACCCATGCAGCTGTCAGGCAGCTTTTCTTTTTTGGCTCAACACTTGTGCTTCACTACTCATGCTGTTCATCTGGAAATTGCTTTCTGGTAGGTTTGACTATCCAAATCTTTACCTCATCTTCCAAGGCCCACTTTGGAGAAAGTCTCCCATGATCATTATGGTTGTAGCTCCTGTGCTTCTATGTAGACAACAGAGCGTTTAGTTTTACATGTTGTTCCGTTGTCCATTATTTCATGTCTTATTCTCCTACACGGTAATATTCTTAAGGTCAAGAAATATATATTTCTCAGATTTTATATCTACCACTCTAAAATATTCATCCTTATTCTCTCAGCCTACCTCCTTTGTTTATTACAGGACAGAGAACAGTAACTTATTGATCTACTAACAGTTATTGTAAAGAATATTTATGCATGGTATAAAGAAGTAGTATGATCTTACAGACGTGAAAGTAATATAAAACTAGGCCTAAATAAGAGTCCTGTGGAGGAAACAGACCCAGAAAGTTTGGATCTTTTTTCTAGAATCACATATTTGGGTCAAAGTTTAATCTTAGGCCTAACTGCTGTGCTACCCAACTCTTGTCAGTTAGTGTTGTGATATTTCCTGGTAGACCTACCACTTTCCAAATCAGATAACGACCTCAAAACCTTGCAGATCTTCCTCCAGGCTTAGCATTTACATACCAAAATATGACAGTGACCAAGTTACTTAAATAGTACATGCAAACTAGGCAAAGGTGATGGAAACACATCAAACTAAGCACTAAGAGTTCAGATGCCAGAATTCTTCTGTACTTAGTAAAGACATGCAAAATGCCCCCTGCTCTTGCTTTTGTCCACAGTGGAGGGAATGATGTTTCTGGACCACAAAGCGTCATGTGCAAAGGCAGTACTAGTGAGCCTAGAGAGTTGCTGGAATCTGTGATTAAAAGGCACATAGTGAAATAATTAAAGAAAAAAAAAAAACCAACGGCATATTGTGTAAGTAGGGCTGGAGCTTAAGGTTTGCATTTGGAAGTAGTGATAGATGAGGCTAAGACTGGGAAAGAAAGGAGAGGCGGTTCTGCAAAGGGATTTTGACTTCATCCTGAACAGACAGGGAGCCTTTAAAGACTTTTGAGGAGAGGGCTCCAGTGTGTAATACAAAAAGGCCTGGTTGCTGGAGCCTGGATCTGGGGAAAGCAGAGCCTTAGGAGGTTACCACAGGAATCTTGGCAAGAAGTTATGGTGGCTTAAACTGAGGTGGTATCTCTGGGGAAGGAAAAGAAGTAGATGGATTTAAAAGATGTTAGAGCCTTTTCGTTACTAGGATTACAGCATTCTTTTAGGATTTTCCTTACAGCAGCTTTTACTCATATCCTCCAGTTATTCCAGGAGGCAGGAGGATGGGCTGGCCAACACCATGTGTAGCCTTTGATTCCACATTGTCAGAAAAATGGTCCTGGTCTCTGACCCCAGTGTATCTGGCTCCATTCCCTTTGGCTATATGGATGTATCCCTTAGGAAACAAGGAGGGCTTTTCATGGTTCCTCTTCTGCCACCTGGTTCTCACTGTGATGCATAAGCTGCCTCAAAAGAATATACCAATTTTCCTGTTTATGTAAGCACACTATGTACTCTGGTCAAAATGTTCTGTTTCTCAGAACATATAAATCTTTCTGTATACACATTAGCCATACATAGGAGCAAATTGTGTATTTATTCTGTAGTCATAAGGGTGAGTAGATGTTAGGATTAGTGTTTTCTGCCTCTGAAATTTTGCTCTGAGCTTTAAAGACATTTAACCATCTGTTTATGACTTTAAAGTGAGTGTTCTAAGTGGAGGCTATGAATAAATATGTGAATCATGAATCAGTGTATTGAAGGGGTATTGTCAGTAATGGATTGCTACTGTCCATCTTTTTTTGGCTGTTTTTCCAGTTTTTAAAGTATCTAATGCAGGTGGTTAGTATTTTTTAGGACCCCCCCCCACACCCCAAATATCTAATATTACCTATGGATTTTTATCTGGATTATATCTTTTAGGAAAAGACTTTAGGATACAGGGTTACTTCAACTGCATTTAAAAGAATCATTTTCCTTAAAGCAGCTTTACTCATATCCTCAATTATTTATAGATGATTTGTACTTATTTATTATCATGCTATAGAATCATTTAATAAAAAATAGAAAGTCAAATTTATTGTTGAATTTCTTTTTATAAATGTAAATTAAGTTTAAATTAATATTTTTGAAAGCCTTATCATATTCTTTTTTCTAGCTAGAAATAGTAGGTGCTTATGGTTCAGTTCGCCTAACTTTTCTGTAAGTAATGAGTGCTATCTTCTTTCACAAGACTTCAGTTTTCTGACCATAGTATAAGAATTCAGACAGTTAGAATTGGACACATATATGCAAATGATACAGCAATTTTTCAAATTAAATTATATAGCAATTTTTCAAAATATACCTTTGCTCTATATTAACATGAGAGTAAATTGGAACAAATACTCCATTTGTCAGTTTTCATTCCTTCTACTTGTAGTTGAAGTCCTGTTGGGATTTGAATAAATTGAAATGTAAATAAAATGGAGCAGCCAACATACTTCCACTTAGGGAACTAGTTACAGTGTTACTCAGTCACTTGCATAACTTAATATTACAGACCTAAAGCAAATGTTAATACCTTTGACCTTGGTTAGTACTTGAGGTTGTTTTTGGTAATTGCTGTCATCTTGACAGTCAATAAAGGGGACCAGCAGAGGAGAATTAACATGAGCACATTTTGCAGGGTTCACACCGCATAGTGTTCAGTACTATTGACTACCTTTTTTTTGGAGAGGTTTTTACCGTAGAACGCATGCACTTGCCAGACACAGATACAGACACAGAGACAGAAAGCGGAAAATCATCCCCCAGCGGAGATGGTCATGCCACAGTCCCTTCTCCTCCATCCTCCTCTCGGGATCTTGGGCACACACGCACAGGCGCCTGGCGTGAGTTCAAGCCACCGGGTCTGGGACTCAAACCATGGTCGTCTACATGGGAGTTCAGCGACATAGCCTTTACAGTAACTGCTGGTCCCAGTATTGACTACCTTTTATTGTTATTTACCGACTGACTATCCAGTGGTTCTTGACTCAGCTCTTCTTGATAGGTATTGGTATGCTAACTTACTAACTACTTTTACTATTTATGTAAAAATGTAAGCAGAAGTGCATGAATTAGTAAGCATCAGGTGTTACCATCTCTACTATCATACAGGAAGATCATTTTTGTATATATTTCTGTATGTATATATAATATGCCTAATCAGTCTTCTCACATAAAGAACTTCAGTACATAGTGGATGTTAAGAAAAATATTGGTTAACTCCTTATATGCCTCTATCTGCAGTTGCAAAAGTTATCCAGAAATCACACATTAGGGAGGGAAAAGAACAGTCTTTGCTGACTGAGCTTTTCTTTTGTGTCGATTGCTGCACACGGACAAACCTGGGCATGCTGGTGTTAAGTACCTGGGTTTGTGGATTTGCCGTTATGATTTTGGCTGAGGTGTTAGCACTGTTTAAGCAAGGGCGTGAGAATGTGGTAGATGGGTGTTACTCATATTTTATTTAAAAACTGAGCTCTCCAAACATTGACAACTTGGAATTAAAGAGGCTAGAAAATCATCATCATCATAATACAAAACACATAAAAAGGAACAAAACCACTGACAAGTTTTATTGTCTCTGGTGTTTTTTTTTTGTAAGTGATTTTCTAAAACAAATCTTAGCTAAAACTAAGACCCTTTATATTTAGGGCTTGGGGAGTGTGTTCATAATTCCATGTTGTAATCCTTTATGATTAATTATGATTTTTGATACCTTATGAGTAGAAAATGTAATTTTGATGTGCTGAGCTTTTGGACTGGTGGGCTTGGTGTCCCATTACCTGTGATGGTGTTCTATAGAGGGTGTAGAGGTTGACAGGTGGCAGGATGCCCTGGTTTGTATCTGAGATCCATAAACGTGTTTGGAACAATTTATCACCACTGTAAAGGTCACCAGGAAGAGAGATGTTTAGAAGTTGGAATTTATAAGCAATAATGTCTTACATAAAATAAGGATGATTTTTTTTTCCTTTCAGATTTTGGGGTAAGTGCATTCTTAGCAACAGGGGGTGATGTTACCCGGAATAAAGTAAGGAAAACATTTGTTGGCACCCCGTGTTGGATGGCCCCTGAAGTCATGGAACAGGTAAAAAACAAAAAGGGGAAAAAAAAGGTATTTTGATTGATGGACAATAGTACATATCATTAATAATCTAAGATTTCGTTAAGTCAAACCATTTTAGTAGAATACATCATGTAACTAAGATTTAATTTCTGTTGCTAGCTCTTAGCAAACAAATGTGAAAGTTGTGCATAAAGAGTTGTGGATTTCCAACGTGATATGGATTTGGTGATGTGTAACATGCTTGCCATGTAATTGTGCTTTTGTTCCTGCTATCTCTCTTAGGTGAGAGGCTATGACTTCAAGGCTGACATGTGGAGTTTTGGAATTACTGCCATTGAATTAGCAACAGGAGCAGCGCCTTATCACAAATATCCTCCTATGAAAGTAATTACTATTGACAATAAAATGTCGGGTTTGAAATGTGACTGGACAGAGCCTATTCTCTAATATTCTTGAACATAGTCCTTTTTTCTCTTAGATCTGAGGAGAATTAATGGAAAAATGCAGCGAGTTGAATGTTGTCTAATTTTCTCAGTGGGTAGAATAGAATGAACTTTAGTACAGTTCTCAGCTTTGAAGCTTGCTTTACTTTCTTAGCACAGAGTTGAGGAAAGAGT
>NW_006159883.1:1705773-1748015 GCF_000334495.1 Tupaia belangeri chinensis
AAAGAGTGTGATCATATTGGCCGATGGAGGTTGGTAGCTAAGACAAATGCTGGTCTGTACTTTTTTGATAACAGAGCAACCCTAAGTCCCTAAGAAAGCCTAAAAATAGACATAATGATGTCATGTTGCAGATGGATTTATCAGATTTTCATTTTTTAAAAATGATCTATAGCTTTTTTACCCCTCCTCTCATAGTGTAATGTTGATGACTCAACTGATATAAGTGGTTTCAAGAAGTAACATATGCTTTGCAGACTATTTTCAGGTTTTTTTCATACTCTTTCAACTAGTCTATCTCATTATTTCTCTTAGCTGAGCTAATGGTATCAGGGCCAAATTGCCTAGCTGGATTTTGTTTTGTTCAATGCAATTTCTGAAGATATTTTACCTAGAATTATTTATGGTTGTTTCATAGTATTGGAAAAATTTAAGAAGAATAAAAAAATACTAAAGATA
Organism: Tupaia belangeri chinensis; assembly: GCF_000334495.1. Classification (NCBI taxonomy): domain Eukaryota; kingdom Metazoa; phylum Chordata; class Mammalia; order Scandentia; family Tupaiidae; genus Tupaia; species Tupaia belangeri. The sequence goes on from NW_006159883.1 coordinate 1,706,230, forward strand.
ACAAAGTTTAAATAACTCTACTGGCCAAAAAAGGTAATACATTCTTATTACAGAAAATTTAGTAGTACAAATAAGAATGAAGAAGAAAATAATCATAATCGCATCAACCTCAGTCTCTACTAAGGTTTTAGTGTAGTGCATTTCATTAGCTTTCTATATAACTACATATCTTTATTTCTGTCTGTTTATGTAATTAGCATAGTTCAGAGTATATATATTTATCTGTTAATGTTATTAGAAAATTTTAAGTTGAAGCATGAACAACGGAAGTGACCCTTTGGAGAAAAAGCACTGAAGCAACTTTGAGGCCTTTTTTCTTCCATCATTTCTCTTCTCATTTTCTTTCTTTCCCCACTTCTTAGTGTTTCCCACCCAAATCCAAAGTTATGGCTAATCTCAGCCTGAAGTCCTCTAGGATTTAGCTTCAGAGTTCTCAGTGTCTCCCCCTATACACACATACCTGTTGGCTTTTATCCCCCACAAACAATGAAATTACTTTGATTCTTCACCTGTTCACACTTCTAAAGGAGTCTGAAGGGCCTTGACATGTATTGTGCTTATATAAATTAAGGATGACTTATACATTCATGAGGTTTATTCATTTTATTAGTCAATAGTTTTGCTACACATCTACTTCTATTAAAGCAAATACATTGGTTATTAGTGTGAACTTGTGGAAATTTTATGTTATTAGTCTCAAGTAGTATTTTATTTTGAGACCCTTAACAGGGTCTCATCATGCTCTGACCCCCTTTCCCCAGTCCTCCAGTTCCTTCGACCCTCTCTAACAACAAAATGGCCTTTCAATCTGATTATTATTATTTTAGCAACTCATTTATATTCTGGCTATCTTTCAGTGTCTTGCTGTCTCAATTTTACCAAGGCCTTTTAGCAGTTTTATAATTTTATTTTCTTTAAAAAAATTATGTTACGTCTTGGGATGTTGTGCTTTTATTGTTAGGGTTAGTGGTGTATTACAGAAGCCTTGAGTCTAGAGAGTTTCTTACTCAGGCACAGTCTGTATACACGCAAGTTCACTGTTTCTCTGGCCTTGTCTTTTTCTCTCCTTTGCCACCCCCAGTCTGGGCTGGAGCTACATGCTCCTAGAGACAGTAGGAGAGTCAATTCCTAGAAACCACTTGCCTGGTTGCTTTGGGATGTTAATCTTTTTTCTTTGCTTTTTAAAAATTTGCTCTAGGGCATGTATACTTGCTGGAGAGAGAGGAAAAAAGAAAGAGGAAAATGAGAAAGCACCCCCAGGAAGGATGGCCACATTGCAATCCCTTCTTCATTCTCTTCTTGGGATTTGAGGGCACACATGCATATATGCTTGGTGTACTTCTCAAGCCTCTGAGTCTGGGACATGGAACTTGAACCATAGTTGACCATGTGGGATCCAGTTGTCTTAACCACCACACTACCTGCTGTCCTGGGATGTCATTCTTTACATGTAGAGCAAATTTTCCAAGTTATGTTAGTGGAATAACAAAAAGTTTAACCTTGAAGAGATTTGCAAAAGGAAATAAATGCCTTCATTACACAATTTCTGGAACGTTAAAATCATGGAAAAGCACATTTGTACCTAATTAAGGATGGTCTTTGATGACTTGTGAAAAATTAAAAATTCAGTTGAAATAATTGCTATATTGAAATTCTGTCATCATTTTGCTTCCACTACAGGTATTAATGCTGACTTTGCAAAATGACCCACCCACTTTAGAAACAGGAGTAGAAGATAAAGAAATGATGAAAAAATATGGCAAGTCCTTTAGAAAATTACTTTCACTGTGTCTACAGAAAGATCCTTCCAAAAGGTATGTCAAACATAGTTGGATGAGTTAATGACCTGGTTTGTGTAACAACAAAGCTTTGTTCCTGGGGAAAGGCTGCATGAGGACACTGAAAGGTACTTCTAGTCTCAAAGGTACTCTGCTCTGGTCCCAGTTTCCAACCTGTTACTGGAAGATAGTGTGGGTCCAAGAAGGAGAGAAGAGAATGGGAGAAGAGGGGGAGGCAGAGGATAATTTTTGGCATTAATAGGATTCACTGTGCTTGTTAGGTGTGGGCTCTGTCATCAGAGGAAATGAAGTCAAACAGAAATCAAAGGAAATTGGCAGGGCTGCATTCAAAGCTAAGCTAATATTCTGCACTGTGTAGGTTGAGCTGACCTCTCAGGATTTGAATATCCTGCTAGCTCCAGTCTGAACCAGGCAGAACTATTGAATTTTGCATGAGCTTCCTTTTAGTTGCAGAACAAGTTGTTTGTGCTATTTAAAAGATTATCAGTAAAGAAGATTAAGGAGATTTTTTACCTTAGAAAGATTAATCATATAAACAGAGGCAAATGGCTTTAAATTAACTTCAGTGTTTCCTATTTATTCTTGGGTTATTGCCCTACCCTGTGGTGTGTCTGTTTTCTGAGTTCCTTTCTTCCTTCTTAATCTCTGTGGTTTTTTGAAATATCCTGAGTAGTGATAATGGAACCAGTGTTTATCACTTAAAGGAGAATGTAATCATATGAACACACATAGGCCTTGCTTGGGTAAGGTCCGTTTGTGGGGACTTGGTTGTATGTGGCATCCTTGAAAAAGTTATATCTATACTAATCCACCCAAGGATCTGATTATATTCTTATATTTTGAAACATAGTAACTGACTTATCTTCTGAAACTTTTTCAGGGAAGGATCCTGCTGTTAGCAGGGATTCCCTTTATTCTTATCTTTAATTTTTTATGAAACTTCTTAAGCCTTTTTACTTTTGCACAGCAACTTACTGTTTGAGTAGGCTTTCTTCTTTAGACTAAGCACAATTTCTATAATTTTACTCATTCTTTATAGCTTCTCTTGTCATTCCTTTACATTTACTGACTTTCAAATCTTCACATCAGTGACCTTTGTCACAGAGTTAGATCTAAAGACTTTGCTATTAAGCATTTTAAAATTATTATGAAAGTGATAATTATTTTGTCATACCTGTCAACTACTTCTGCTCAAATATCTCAGTTTATGTTTGATTAGTAGGGCTTCTTTTCCCTCATACGCATTTGATCTCTCATTGAGGTTATTTCTTTACTCTCTTCTTGGGTGAACATGCTCTTAGAGTCTAATTTTGTTATTCAACAATTGCTTCTCATCCCCTTATCTTTGGTGTTATCTCCAAAAGTAAATTTTTGACATCACTAAGAAAACAGAATTTGATCCTTTTAAGCCCAGTGAGAGTAATATTTGTCTTTCTAGTTAGTACTGGGTTGTAACTGATGGTCTTTGTGATTCTTGAACTAGTTGAGATCCCACCTAGTGGTTATGATGTGAAATGTCACATAATTCCAGCTTTTTAAGAAAATCGTTCTGTAAAGTAGAACTGTCAGTTTACTTAATGATATAGCAATATATATTTTAGGAGGTTTTAATATGGTCAGAATAAAATAGAGATATTAATGAATTGTTTTTATTTCTTAATAATCCTGAAAATCCTTTCAGGTTTTATTTATTATATGAGCCCAAATGTCATGTCCCCCACACTTCACCAAGGACAAAAAATAATTTATAAAAGAGGATATATCATCAGAAGAAGAACCCTATATTCAAATTCTTTTTTCTCTTTTTCTTTTTCCTTTTTTTTTTTTTGAGAGGTTTTTGCTATAGGGCGCATGCGCTCACCAGAAAGACAGAGAGAGACAGAGAGATAGAAAGAGGGAAATCACCCCCCCCCCCCCAGGGGGGGGGCCATGCCGCAATCCCTTCTCAGTTCTCCTCCCCGGATCATGGGCACGCACGCACATGCGCCCGGTGTGAGTTTAAGCCACCAGGTCTGGGATTTGAACCTCAGTCAGCTACATGGGAGTTCAGCGACATAGACATTACGCTAACTTCTGGTCCCTCTATATTCAAATTCTTACAAAATATTTCCGTCAGAGTACTCTCTGCCAACATGTACTAACATTGATGTACAAAATATTAATGGTTTTTGGATTTGTTTTAGGTATTTTGTATGTAACCTAATGTTTTCACTCTTGAGCAGTCATGCTCTACCACAAACAGTTATAGACTGATAGTAGTATACTAACTACCTAGATGGACTTTCTTTAAACAAAAAGACATGGATGTTGAGAGAGTATCGTAAGAAGTTTGGCAAAAACGTGTTAAAACTATGAGATTGGAAAACAATATATTGTTAACTAGTTTTTATATAGTGTGCAATTTAAAAATATGTATTTATTACTAAGTTATAAGTAAATTTTTAATTGTTATACAACTTGAAAGAAATCACAAATATTTTCAGTCCTTTCTGCCTTGGCCAAGAGTTCTTATTTTTCTTTTGTCTCCTTTCTTCCTCTTATTAGCCTTAGTTTGAATGCCCCTTCTTAGAGTTATACGTCTGGGTGGAATTCTCAGCTCTACTTGATCACATCTATATAATGTAGTTTCACTGTCTATAAAATTGGCCTAATAATACCTACTTCATAGGACTGATATGAGGAAGGAAAGTGATATAGGTTGAGCATCCCTAAACTAGAAATCTAAAATTTGAAATGTTTCAAAATCTGAATCTCTCTGAGGACTAATATGATGCCATGTTATCATTAGTGGAAATTTCACACCGGACCTCATGTGATGGATTACAGTCGAAATGCATTATATAAAATTACATTCAGGTTATGTGTTTAATAAGGTGGATATGTGGCTATGAAGCACTGAATTTTTTCTGGGGGGGGGAGATTTTTGCTATAGAGCGTGTGTGCTCGCCAGAGAGACAGAGAGACAGAAAGTGAGAAATCACCCCCAGGGAAGAATGGCCACACCACAACCCTTTCTCATCCATTATTCCCTTGGGATCTTGAGCATGCACACACATTCACCTGGTGTGAGATTTAAGACACTGGGTCTGAGACTTGAACCGTGGTTGACTAAGTGGGAACCCAGCAACATAACCATTATGTACATCTGCTGGTCCTGAAACACTCAATTTTGTATCTAGACTTGACTCCTATCCCCAAAAGAACTCAACGTATATATGCAGATATTCCAAAATACAAAAGAATTTTATATTGGAAACATGTCTGCTCTGAAGCATTTTGGATAAAGGATACCCAACCTGTAATGCACTTATGGCAGATAGCACGGTACCTGGAGAGTCCCTGCATGCCATTCACTATTTGACTTTTTATCCTGACCAAGAGAGGTTGTTGTAACTTTTTTTTTTTTTGGAGAGGTTTTTAGCCATAGGGCGTGTGCGCTCGCCAGAAAGACAGAGAGAGACAGAGAGACAGAGAGACAGAAAGTGAGAAATCACCCCCCCCCGGGGGGGGGATGGCCATGCCGCAATCCCTTCTCCTCCATTCTCCTCTCGGGATCTTGGGCACACACGCACATGCGCCTGGCGTGAGTTTAAGCCACTGGGTCCGGGACGCGAACCGCGGTCGACTACATGGGAGTCCAGTGACATAGCCATTATGCTAACTGCTGGTCCCTGTTGTAACTTTTATAGCATAAAATACAGTATATTGAAGAGCTACCTTCTATGGCAGTTATTACACTGTGGACATTTATTGGTCTACACAGAGATTTCTCATTAGTTTGTACGTTGTTAGGAGAATCTTTGACACTTACCTTCATATCAGGCATCTGATCTGTATTAAGTACTCTACTCTTTCTTAAACAACTGGAGATGATTGGGAACTTAAAATATGGGGATGATTTAGAATTATTGAAATGAGTTCCACACACAGAAGGCAGATTCAAGTGTGTTGAGGAAGAGTACATGGAAAATTTTGACTAATTTTTATTATTTCTGCTGCCTAAATGTAGACTAACTTCTTATAAGCAAGTGACTAGTACCAAAGCCTTGTTTTTGCTATGCTGAGTACTTCTGAGCCATAGATGAAAAAAAAAAATAATCACAGAGGAACAGTGATCAGGATGGATTCACTCCTCTGCAGACACTCTCAGGATAGCTGAGTGAGCAGTACATTTTCTCAACTTGAGAGCTCACAGGACTTTTCTGATACAAGAGAGCAGAGATATTGGAGCCCTTTGTGCCATCCAAATTCGTGCTCTATATTGGCGTAGACAAAGGGTTGCTGATGTTTGTATAACAGAACCTCTTGCTATTTTTTAAAAAGTGAGCCTTGATCTTGTAGATTACATGCTCCCTGTGGATGACAACTGTGAAAAGAACCAACAGTTTTTCTGTGCAACAAGAGGGTAGATGGTCCATGGAAATATCCATAAGAAATAAATGAGACTTGAATGTTTTGAGGATAAGGGTGGGTGAGAAAAACAGCTCTGCCTGAGGTCAGTGGGCTGTTAGAACTTATTAATGCAAATTGTTAGAACTACTTAAACTGTATCATGTTCATCCTGAATCCTTTGAAAGTTATTTTAGGTCTCAGTGGACTTTGGTTCATCCATACAGTCTTAAATGAATCCTTTAAGAGATTTTCATCTGAGAATGTGGGTACTTGAAGGCTATTGCTTTTTTTTTTTATAATTTATTTTTTATTATAATTTTTTTTTCCATCACAACACACAAATGAATTTTCCATCCAAAATACACTGTGCATTGGCTCAATCAAGCACATCAACATACATGTTCTCAGCAAATAATTTCCCAATTCTTATGTCCTGCATACCTTGCCTTTTGTTTTGCCATCCTAGATTCCCCATCCCCCTCCCTCTGCTATGACCCATCCTCCTCCCACATTGTCCCTGGCATCCACGGTTGCCTTCCATGCCTCCCCCCTCCCCATTCAAATGATCTGCCAGTGAACTTAATTAGTCTAAATATATCCAATAGTTATCACAGCTGACACATACCTATACATGAACTCAAGTCTGACTTTAGGCATAAACCCCAGTGAGTAGAAAGTGCATACTATAAAGTAGAACCCAGCTGGGCCCATACAGCTCTCACTGCAGTCATCAAAGATGCATTTTTTTTTTTTTAAATGGTACGAATAGTTTTACCGTCCTTTTCTTTTTTTTCCTCCTGCAACTTTTCTTTCTTTTTTTTTTTTTTTTTTTTTTTTTTTTCTATGTTTGTCCCTCTGCCCTTTCCCACTCTTCCATTACACTATCTCTGCTATATACAGTTGTCTTCCAGAAGAATTATTGAAAAAGTGATACATGCAAGTAAAGGGAGAGGGGCCACGAGTTCCAATTATCAGCTCATAAAGTTTTTACCAATAGGGAACATAGATTCTGTTCAGGGTTGGATCAAGGGAGGGTCTCCTGCAGATCCACAATTGTAGGTGATTCTCCAGGGAATGCAGTTTCAGGAAAGCAGTTCTGGTATGCAGGGATGATTATCAGCTGATGCGGCACAGCAGTCATCTTGTAATTACCAGGAATGCTGTTGTGGGGATCTGCAGTGTTAGTTGTCCTCGGGTATCTGGCTTCCCCAAGAATGACAGAGTAGTTCTTGTTCTTCCCCGAGGCAATGCAGGGCTGGCAACCATCATCTTCTCACTGTCCATAGGCAGAGAACATCCTCCCATACAATATACTTCTCAATAGGTTTAAGAGAGCCAAAGTTTTTTTTTCTGTTGCTTACAATTGCAAGCTCTTCATCCTTGTTCTCAGCCTCAGCCTGTGCAGCCCGCGCAGGCCCATGGGCCATGTGCAGGCCCGGGGGCCATGTGCAGGCCCGGGGGCCACGTGCAGGCCCAGTGGGCACTTGCAGACGCAAGCTGAGCCATCCAGCATTGCATTGTTTTAAGGATTTAAAATTGAATCATCATTCAAAGTCTAGACCATTATTTTGGTTACAGGTAGCATTTTAGCAATTCTCATAAAACAGTGTTTATTTTATGTTTTATTACTTGATTGTTAGTGGCCTTGCAGAATAGTCCTGTAGTACTGTAGTACTCAGCTGAAAGACAGCTGATATTGATGCCTCTATATTAATCATGCATTGGTAGCTGCTTCAGGGTAAAACTAAAATAATACATAAAAGCCAAAACAGAAACTAAAATCAAATGGGGAGCACGTACCTCAGCTTTTCTCATACCTTCTATTGCCTTTTCTTCCAGTTCCATACTTTCCTGTAGAGATAGTTTAGCACATGTTGGATTTTTACCCCCAAACCTATAAACACTTTAGCTGATTTGAACACAGAAGGGTACCAGTGACCTACTATGTAGTTTTGTTTTATTTTGTTTTCCTATATAGATCTGGAATGACCAACTACTTATATTTAAGCCTGTCAGAAAAAGAGAATGGGGGCTCCTTAACTGTCTCTAATTTCTCACATCATTGTGTTTTGTATTTACTGATGAAGGCTAAGAGTGGAGTGGAGTGTAGAGAAAGGAGTTTTCTCTGCATCGTGCTTCTCCCCTTTTCATATTTGGTTACCATAGAAATGACCTTGCTGTGAAGGGAAAGTATTTTCCTAGCCCTGTATCTGAAGGTATGTCTGGCATTTCCCAGCCTTCTCTCTAGATCAGTCATACACTTGACCTTCAGTATACAGAAGGAGAAGTTGTGGGGGTAGGGACTTGCAGAGGAGAAAAGGAAACATTTTTTGTTCCCCACATATGCCCCTCCACTGTTTTCTTTTCTTGCTATAAGGAGTTTATGTAATTACCTACCCCACCCCCCAAAATTCTCCACTGTATTGAATAGATGCTTAGACTTTGGCGCTGACTAAAATCTAGTTCTAGGAGTTAGTGTATTGTGCCCAATGTTTAGCAGCATTGCTTTCATCCATATTTGATTGTAGCATGGAATTGACCATAGCAATTTTCTGTTCTGTGCTGGGCACTGGGAATGTTAAAAATGAATTCTATGTTGTCCTGCCTTTGAAGGCCTTATCACCTAGTGGGATGGAGGCCCGAGGACATAGGAGCAGGTTAATACAGGAGAACAGGATAGGAGTGCGAGTAGAGTGGTGATGAGCACCAAGTGTGAAACGGTGGATTCTATTTGGAAGAGATGCAAGAGTTGTCTTTGAAGGTGATAACACTTGAATTGGTGCTGGACTGATGAGCAAGGATGTGCCAGTTGGTAACAAAATATTTTGAAGCAAGAAATGCAGTCTATGTTTAGTCACTAAAGAGCAAGAAATGAGTGAGAACATTGTTGTAATTGAAGAACAGAGTCTACATTGGGTGTGAAGAAGATGAGCATGGGAGAAATTGGGATCTAGAGAACTTGCATTTACTTTAGGCCACTTAAATCTGTTAAAATGGATCAAATTTGATTTATTTTTATAGGCTAACTTGAGAAACAGTGTGAACAGTGGAGATTGAGGGAGGAAGCGAAAAGTGGCAGAGAGATCACTGTTTTAACGTTAGCTAGAAGCCACGAGGGTCTCAAACAAAACAGTGGCCTTAGTTTCTTAATCATCCTGATTTTTTAAGGACTATTCTTTTTTTCTTTCTTTCCTTCTTTTCTCTTTTCTTTTCTTTTCTTTTCTTTTCTTTTCTTTTCTTTTCTTTTCTTTTCTTTTCTTTTCTTTTCTTTTCTTTTCTTTCCTTCCTTCCTTTTTAATGATAAACACATTCATGCACATGCAAGGGTTAGGGTGGGAGGATCACTTTTTTTTTTTTTTAGAGGTTTTTGCTATAGGGCACGTGCGCTCGCCAGACAGACAGAGACATAGAGACAGAAAGCGAGAAATCACCCCCCAGAGGGGATGGTCATGCCACAATCCCTTCTCCTCCATTCTCCTCTTGGGATCTTGAGCACACACGCACACGCGCCCGGCGTGAGTTTTTAAGCCACCGGGTCCGGGACGCGAACCACGGTCGACCATGTGGGAGTCCAGTGACATAGCCATTATGCTAACTGCTGGTTCCCTGGGAGGATCACTTTTGACACAGTTTCATTGGGCTGTGATGGCCTGTTCTCAAACCTTCAGCTCCTTAGGACTTTGAGCACCCACCAGATATGTTGTCAGGCCGTCCCAGGGATCCAAACATGCAGTCAGCCTTGTCTCCCAGCCTGTGTGCACCACAGAAGCTGGGTCTATTTCTACTCTTTAAAAATTTGGGACCAGCAGGTGGTGTAATGGCTATGTAGCTGGATTCCCATGTAGTCGACTGCGGTGTGAGTCCCGGACTCTGTGGCTTAAACTCACACCAGGCATGTGTGCGTGCGTGCCCAAGATCCCAAGAGGAGAAAGGAGAAGAAGGGATTGCAGCGTGACCATCTCCACTTGGGGGGAGGGGGGTGATTTCTTGCTTTCTGTCTCTCTATCTCTCTCTGTCTTTCTGGCAAGCACATGTGCCCTATAGCAAAAATCTCTCCATAAAAAAAGTCTAAGTTGTTTGTTACACTTACTTGGTTTCAAGTTTTCTTAATATTGTGAGATACCAAGTGTGTCACCAATCTTAGTCTGCTACATGTTTTCTCAGTAACTCTTCTTCCACCCAAGCATAATTCAAAGGCCTTTGAATGTTTTGCTGCTCCTTTTATAGCCTAGTAGCACATTCAGACTCTGCTCTGCTGTATTGTGAAGGTGCTGTTTACATCTGTCATATTTATTTAGCACCTAGCATAATACCTGAAAAATAATAGATGATCAGTAAATATTTACTGAGGGAATGAGGATGAATTTGGAGTAGCTGGAGGCCAAAGTCATTGTTGATGATCAGGAAGAGTTTCCATTAAAATAACAACCAAAGTTAAACCTGTAAAATATTTATATTGCTTTCAGCTCTAGTGCCTGTTTCACAAGGCTCAAATTCATGAATTGAGTGAACTTACCAAGGGATATGGCCCACCTGTTGTTTAAACCCATATTTGCCCAGAGCACAGAACAATTAACTGCTGCTTGTTGTGGTGGATAGGTAGATTCTGGGTTCTCTGTCAGGCACCCATAACCAGTGTGCTACTTGAAATCTGAGGGGGAAAAAGCAATAGCAATTTAAATAGAAAATGCCTTTGCACAGAAATACAGCTTATGGTCCGTGAAGTGTTACACAGTTTGTTCACTGATGCACTTAACAATGTTTCCTAATTCTTTTTTGTGCTTGGGTTCGGTTCCTAGGAACATTTTAGTAGAGCTTCCTGGTTCCAAGGCAGTGGATTCCATTCATTTGAACTATGAGGACTCCTTTAAACTTGCTCCCCGCTCCTCGTCGTAATACTGTTTGCGCTTTGGTAATCATTGCCTGAAAGAGTGCTTAATATTGAGTCACCGGAAAAGTCATGACGCATTTTTGCATAGGAAAATAGAAAAATATATCATGTAATTTATTACAAAAAAATGTAAAACATCCGGAAAAGATAAAAAGAAAGTACAGTGTATCCCACCATCTAGATTCAACAATTATTAACATTTCCCATGTTTGTTATATCTATCTAAATTTTATTTGCTGAACTGTTTGAAAGTAAATAATAGACTTAATATTTAAACCTACATTTCCTATAAATAAGGACGGGCTCTTTCATAACATAACCACAATACTTTTCTGTCCCTAAGTACATGAACAATGATTCCCCAAAATTCTCATGTCTAGCATATTTTTCACATCTCTTACAGTTTTCAAATGTCTTACAGCTTTTGCCTCTTCCTCCCGAAACCCAGGATTCAGTCAAGGGTTATATGTTGCATATGGTTTTATGTTTCTAGTCTGTTTCAGTCTAGAATAATTCTCTTACATCTCCCCCTTCCCCCAGTGACATTGGGGTTTTGCAGAGATAAGGCCAGTTGTCTTGCTGACCATCCTGTATTTGATTTTTTCTGCATGGCTGCATTTGTAGAAAGAAGTACTAATGAAGGCAGCTGTTCTTCATGAGAGAATATCAGCTTATAAACATAGGAATGACAGACGTACAAAGTCAGTATTCTGTCACTTCCTATGACATAATTATTTAAGGTAGAATAAAAAGTTTTCAGGAACAGGATAGTCACAAGATGCCAAAGTATGACCCAAAAGAATACTTTCTAATTGTAGTGGGAGAACATTCCTACACAATGCAGAGGTTTGGGCCTGGGGACCAAGTGGTTAAACTTAGTATCTATCGGTAATAGTTAAATAACCTAATAGTACCTGCCTCTGAGGTGTTGGCAGTAAAAAATGCTTGGGAACATTTATCTAGTATCCTTCCTCTAAATGCTTGATTGAAACTGATTAAGCCTTGGGCCTGCAGGTGGCATGGGGGATAAGGCACTGAGTCCCCACATGGCTGACTGCAGTTCGAGTCCTGGACCTGGTGACTTGTGTGTGCACATGCCCAAAATCCCAAGAGGAGAATAAGGAGAAGGGATTATGGCATGGCCTGGCCTTCCTCCCAGGGAGTGATTTCTCACTTTTTCTCTCTTCTCCATCGAGTGTGTACACCCTATAGCAAAAATCTAAAACACTGAAGAAACAAAACAAAAAAATCCCCCAAAGAATCAAGTCTTCAGACCTTACTTACAGCTTACTGGAAATACAGGATAGAGAAACAGGTTAAATAACACCATAACAAAACAATCAGACCCATCCAGTAATGCTTCTAAGTGAATTTATAGTTTGTTATTCACCATCAGATTTACCTTCATCTGAAAAATATTAAGTGTGTGCCCTTGAGATAGGTTTATTCCGTAGATAAGACAAACTTGGAGACAAGTTCTATGGAGCTCTTGCAATAACTGAGGCGCTTGAGGAATCTCAGAGCACAGTAGACTATATAGTTTCTTTGATAGGGTCATACTCCAGCTTGTATGATTTCTTAATAAATATAGGAATTTAGCTGACAGACATGTCAATCTACGACCTTGTAGAAACACTGAACTCACTTCGTGAAGTATGAGAATGAAGGATGGAAAATTGATCGTGCCTCAAGCATTTAACTTATAGAAGCTTATGTGTTGTAGTAGAGGTGTTTGGAAAGAACCAGAAAATTGGCACTGTTTTATTTGGTGCCAGCTTATGATTAATTTAGTTTCTGGTTTTGTTGTTCCTAAAATTGGTCTTCCAGAAATAGAAGATTAAGTTGTTTCATCAAGGCAGCGTATTTATTAAGTGGTCATTATTTCAACTCTAATTTATTATTGATCTTTCAGGCCCACAGCAGCAGAACTTTTAAAATGCAAATTCTTCCAGAAAGCCAAGGTAACATGCTTAAAACCCAAGTAAATCTGCTATTTTGAAATCACTATGAATTTGTATGTATCATATTTGATGTTAAGCTGCTGGGAATATTTGTTTTGCAGAACAGAGAGTACCTGATTGAGAAGCTGCTTACCAGAACACCAGACATAGCCCAAAGAGCCAAAAAGGTATGTGCCATTAGTTCTCATGACCTTGTAGAAGGGAACTGAAACCCATAAAAAAGTAGGAAAGAGATTCCCACACACTTAGGATATATTATAGAAAGGTTATCTGATTGGTGATTACAAAGGTAACTGTGTTTGCCTGTTGTTCATCCAACTTGTTGTTAGGCATTTGGGTGTGGAAATAATGTGAAACTGAAATGATTTCATTTTTCCATCTGTCATCTTTGCTTAAGGAAGTTATATAAAAAAGGGGATGTAGTGAGGTTTAAATATTGGAGATATCCTGGAATATCTTTCTTTCCTTTGAGTTCTATAGAAGTAGAACGGTCAATCTTTAAACACGGTTCAAAATGATGAAAATGTATAATGACATTTGTTTTTAAGGATTATTTAAATGTCTGTGGAATCCAGTTCTTCCCTCATAAAAGATTTGTAGTCCCTTTTAAAGCCTACCCTATGCTATCAATAAGTTACCTTAATGATTACTTAAACATTTCTCCATTCTAATTTTTAGACTTTTAAAGTTGTATGTATGTGTGAGCATATTTATTTATGTACATATTTATACAGAATTTTATTTATTTGTAGTTATAGGTTTCATTATGTTTTGATGCCTAACAAAAGCCAACTTGTGATTTGGCTGTTTTTTTTTTTTTTTTGGAGAGGTTTTTGCTATAGGGCAAAAAGACAGAGAGAGACAGAGAGACAGAAAGCGAGAAATCACCTCCCGAGGGAATGGCCATGCCACAATCCCTTCTCCTCTATTCTCTCCTTGGGATCTTGGGTATGCACGCACATGTGGCTCGCGTGAGTTTAAGCCACCGTGTCCAGAACTCGAACTGCAGTTGACTACATGGGAGTCCAGTGACATAGCCATTACACCAACTGCTGGTCCCAAGGTTTAGTTTGGTTTTAAAGTTATAATTAAAAATATTTACATAATCACAGATTTAGAAAGGGAAGCTCTGCCCCCCCACACACACACACCCCTACTCTCTACAGTTACAGAGAAAGCTAATAGGAGTCTGAGTTGTCCCCCATGCTGTAAATAAAATTGGCAAATAAATGTGCTTTAGGAATTACATTTCATCATGCCTAGGTATAATTAGCAAATCTAGGTTCTCGCCTGGACCAGTGGAATTCTGTGGGTGGGTTGGTTTCCAGGTTGTGGACCTGGACGGAGGGTAAGGGGTATGATATTGACTTTGGACACGTGAACCAAGGTTGGTCTGCCAGACATCTCTGAGGAAACAGGGAAAGCTTGGCAGATGGTCCATCAGACTGGCACATCTGAACAGGCATCACAGAGAAGCTAAAACTTCAGTTGGAGGCGACAAGAGTGTGACAGAGAACTGAAGGGGGGTCCTGGAGAGAAGGGATCTTTTGATCAAATATTTAATCTGTCAGCCAGAATTAACAAAAGCTGTTAGAATGCCATTGGCTTGTATAGTACAAGTCACTGGGGACATTTTTGGTTTTGTCTGTACTTGTTTTGATGGCAGTTTCATCTGCTCTCATTCTGTTAGCTGTATCCTAAGTAGGGTTTTCCAGGCCTGCTTTCTTTAAGAGGTTTAGCCTCAAGCCTTGCAGCTCCTTGTTAAGTGACCTGCCACCTCTCACCAGTAGTGATGACTCAGAACAGCTCCCCTTCCTTATCAAACCTAATCTTCTTGTGTGCTGTTTCTTCTTGAGTCTCCAGCCTCAGAACTCTGGGGACTTTCCACCATGAACCTTGTGAAACCCACACATCTTCTCATCTAATCACTAGCCTCTCTATATTTCCCTTTGCAACTTTGCTGAGAACCCTTTCCTCTTCTGCTTTTAATTGGACAG
This sequence comes from Tupaia belangeri chinensis, assembly GCF_000334495.1. Taxonomy (NCBI): domain Eukaryota; kingdom Metazoa; phylum Chordata; class Mammalia; order Scandentia; family Tupaiidae; genus Tupaia; species Tupaia belangeri. The sequence continues at coordinate 1,721,270 of NW_006159883.1, forward strand.
TTGCAGTAGATTTCTGTTGTTACATTCCTCCTTTCTGTTCTTTCTTAGATACTACTATAAGATTAACTTTAGGATCATGTCACTCAGTTGCTCAAAAGTGGTTTCTAAAATTAAACAAAAAGAACAAATAAATGAAAATAGAAATTTAAAAAATAGTTTCTGTCAAGTAAAGACAAAGCTTCTTAGCTTTAAATTTATGGCACCATTTCAGCGTCTAACTTTAAATTCTACCCTCCAGCTAAACTGAACCATCTGTAGGTCCCATACTTTCCTGTGGGACTTCTATCAATTTAAGAAAATGAAGAATCTGTTCAAGCTGTGACTTTAAAAATTTTTTTTAATATTCAGGTTATTTATTTCATATTGGTATACTGTGTATTCTAAATCTCATTTCACATGTATCTGAAATAATAAGCAGCTAGAGTTTCAAGACATGATTTTTCGGGACCAGCAGCTGGCATAATGACTATGTTGCTTGACTCCCATGTAGTCGACCATGGTTTGAGGCCTGGACCTGGTGGCTTAAACTCATGCTGGGCACAGGTACATGCATGCCCAAGATTCCAAGAGGAGAAGGGAGGAGAAGGGATTGTGGCGTGGCCATCCTCCCTGGTGGGGTATTTCTCACTTTCTCTCTCTCTGTCTTTCTGGTGAGTGCACGCACTGTATAGCAAAAACCTCTAAAAAAGAAATGTGATTTTTCAATCACATCTTTTGCCATTTACTTGCTCCTTAGTTTTTACATTTAAACCTCAGGGCTTGTTTTGTCAGTCATCCCTTCAAATGGAAAATGACTGCACTTCCCAGAGTCCCAGGGAGGAGTAAAGGGAGAATATAAATGAGTTCTGTAAGCATCTTATAGAAAAGAAAGGATACTATTGTAATATTATCCTGGTTCTCTAACTTCTTGAAGTTGGCTGTTCTCCCATTATAATTCTCCCTTTCTCTCTTTCTCTCTCTCTCTCTTTTTTTTCTAGAGGCACTTGTCCTGGCCAGTGACAGACAGAGAGAGAGAGAGAGGAAGGAAGAGGCACTGCCATTCAACCATGGGGCATGGTCCTGCCACAGTTCTTTCTTTTTTTTTTTTTGGAGAGGTTTTTGCTATAGTGCACATGCGCTTGCCCAAAAGACAGAGAGAGACAGAAAGCGAGAAATCACTCCCCAAGGGGGATGGCCACGCCACAGTCCCTTATCCTCCATTCTCTTCTTGGGATCTTGGACATGTACGCACACGTGCCTGGTGTGAGTTTAAGTCGCTGGGTCTGGGACTTGAACCATGGTTGACTACATGGGAGTCCAGCGACACCCATTACATTAACTGCTGGTCCCAGCCACAGTTCTTTCTTTTCAATCTCTCCATTCTTTCAGAATTTTAGGCATGAATGCACATGTGCCCAGCATGTTTCTCAAACTGCCGGGTCTGAGACTTGGAACATGTGGTCAGCCATGAGGGATCTGGCTGCCTGAACCACTAGGCCATGGATCCATCTCCATAATTCTCATTTAAAATGCATTTTTGCTATCAGCTAAAATACATTCCTTCCTTATAGGTTCTCTGACACATACCCTGCCTAAGTAACATCATCATAGTATGCTTCTTGTACACAGTGCACACCCGCATGTGTTTGCTCTCGTGTGCTTGGGTGTATCAAGGAAAGGCCATGTGAAACTTCATTTTTCACTCGCTTGAACCCCCAAATGTGTAGCATGTACTTGTTATTAGGATTCCTGTTAATAGAACTTTATCTCACTCCCTCTAGCTTGTAATGTTCATTATATTCCTTCATAGGGATTTCTTATGCATACCTAGCCATTAAGAAGTAAAGATATTTTAATCATCATGTACCTTGAAAACTTTTAGTGTAAGATATGTTTACTTGTCTTAGGTTCTTACAGTCTTTAAGTAACTTTTGTTTAAAAGTTAGTTGAGGGGCATCTTTAATATTGCTGTTTGTGCTTGGACTTCTCATTAGGGAGATCTCAGCCACTCACTTTCTTATTTGCTGTAGTGCTTTTCCGTTGCTCTTTTAGTTTCCTGGTATAGATTTTCCCCTCAGAGACTACTTATTAATGTTGGTATTTTGATATTTGTCTTCTCAGTTTTTTTTTTCTTATATTATTATTTTTAAAATTCCTGTGGGGCCAGCCTATTGAGTGGTGGCTAGGGTGGCTGGATCCCACATGACCAACTACTTGGTTTGAGTCCCAGATCCAGTGGCTTGAAAAACATACCAGACATGTGTGTGTACATACCCCAAATCCCAATGAGAAGGAGAAATAGAGAAGAGATTGTGGCATGATCATCCCCTGTGGTGACTTCTTTCTCACTTTTTCTGTCTCTCTCTGTGTCTCTCTTCAATGAGCACACATGCTCTCTGGCAAATTAAAAAAAAAATGGATTCCTGGTTTACAAATAATCATTGTACATCTTTGTGGGGTATAGTATGGTTTTTCAAATCATACATCTAGTATGAGATAATCAAATGAAGGATACAGACTTATTTGTTGTCTTCAACATTGGACATTATATAATAATACTAAATATATTTGATAATAGTCCTACTAGTTTTTTTTTTAAATATGTATTATCTCTGACATGTTTACTTGGTTGTGGTGTGTGGTTCCATAACCTATTACACTTGTTTGCAGGCATTCTTGTATCTCTTCATTTTCTCTTGAAAATCGGTTGTCCTTCAAATAGAAACAATCTGTGGTTATTACTAATGTTTAAATGATGACTGGACCTGTTGGCAAAGATCTTGGACATTTAGGCAACCATGATGATTTGAAATTTGATGGCTCAGCCACAGTGGTGCAGGTAGTAGCACAACATGCAGTAATGCTGGAGCCATATGACTGCTTGGGGTTCACATCCTGAGTCAACCTGAAACACTCTGGACACTGTGTTTCATGCCTAGAGAGAGGATTGCAGTGAAACCCTGTCATGGGTGCCTGTCTTTCTCTATCCCCCCACTCTCTTTTTCTTGCACCCTCTATCATAAAATAAATATAACAAACTTAAAAAAATTGTTGCCATGAAAACATTCTCTTTTCCTCTCTTATGACCAAAATTAAGAGTATTTTTCTTTAATATGAATAATTTTTGTATTTGAAAGGGACAGGGGCTGGCATTGTGGCTGTTCTTATAAAGTTCTGTGCAGCCTCCCAGTGGCAGGAGACTGGCCCCTGCCATACCCAACGTTGGTAAGAATGGGATGCATTCATTGGTTGGGACCTACATATCTCTGTAAGTGTAGGTGACCTTGGGGCTGTCAGGTGATGTGGTTATGGCACTGGATCCCCACATGGGCGACCACAGTTTGAGTCTTGGACCTGGCAGCTTGCTTTCTCACTTTCCCTCTTTGTCTTTCTCACTGTCTCTCTGGTCAAATTAAAAAATAAAAATAAAAGTTTTTTAAAAGGATAGGTGATCTTGTCTTCATACATATTGACTTCTGTAAGTCATGAAAAAGTTTAAAGTGGGAAGAGACCAGTGTGGCTTCCCTGGAAATTTGTGATTTAAAGTGCTATTTTTGTGTGTGGTCGTTGCAGAAATTAGGGATCTTTGTTTTATTCCTGGAGGCATACTTTTGGTCCATTCTGGGTTCTTTTGCTGACAGATAGTGTTGTTTAGGAATTATCTTGATTTTATTTTACTCTACTGTTCCTGTCTATGACATGGAAATTCTGTCTAACCCCAGGCATGTGGTAAAGGGTAATGGGAGATTTGATGTTCTTTGCCCCAAAAGGCTATACATATTCTCAATGAGAACATGCTAATAATGACTCACAAGATCATAGTTAATTACTGTTAGGTAAACTTCTTTTTACTTGTTCTTGTGTATGAGAAGAAAATGGCTGAACAGCTGTTACTGCTCTCATGTGACTGTCTAGGGGCCTGTCTCCAGCCATGTTTTAGAGTTTAAAAGCTAAGCCACGTGGTGTTGCCTTATTTACTCTCTGGATTCAGTAGGTGGGGAAGGGCATCCGTGTGCTGTTAAAACTGAATGTAGATAGGGACCAGCAGATGGCGTAATAGCTATGTCGCTGGACTCCCACATAGTTGAATGTGGTTCGAGTGCCAAACCAGGCAGCTTAAAACTCAGGTCAGGCACGTGTGCTTGTGTGTCCAAGATCCTGAGAGGAGAATGGAGAAGGGAGTGTGGCATGATCATCACCCATGGGGGGGTGATTTCTTGCTTTCTGTCTCTGTCTCCAAAAAAAAAAAAAAATTTAATGCCGATGATTAGGGGATCTTCAGTAGGAACATTTAAGTCTGAGAGCTGGCTGATGTCTAAGCTATATGTTACTGATATGAACCAGGAGGCACCATAGTCACCCTTATATTCATAGACACTGGCTTCCTAAAACCCACAGATGGCAAGAAAGAGGGCAGGGATTAGTAGCTACAGCACCATTTAAATGCTGACTCTTCAGCCAAAATGCACATTGGCCAGAGAAGGGATGAGGTGGATAATTGTCGTCATACACAGCTTTCTTATTGTGGTTGCCTGTATTTTCAGAGAAAGTAGGATCACTGGACAATTTTTGCTTTTATTTTTAAGCAAAAAAAAAAAAAAATGGAAATCTAGAAATGGTCAGTCTTTATTAGAAGGAGGAAAGGGGTATTATATCACTGCTGTGTTCGGGTGGGACAGTTGTAAACGGAAAAGATTAGGATGTTGTTTGTGGGTCCCAGAATTTCTTATAGCAGACTCTAAAGTAGGTTTCCCATTAAAGACCCAAGGCCGTTGGTGCCATTTGATCTTCCTATGTACTTAGGAGTCAATGGGTAAGAATATTATAGTTCACACTTACTTAAAGCTTGCTATTTCTGATAACTTATTCTGTCTTTTTACCTTTTACTTTGAGATAATTTCATACTTACAAAAAATTACAACATCAGTACAAAAGTTTGTATACATATAATATATATTCTATTTATTTTTAAATACTTTAGGGTATGTTATAGACAGGATGCCCTTTAACTCTAAACTTTCTTTAGTGTATATTTTCTAAAAAGCAAAGACACTTTATTTTTTAGATGTTTTTGCCATAGGGTGTGTGTGTTCATTGGAGAGAGGCAGAGACAAAGAGAGAGGAAGTGAGAAATCACCCCCTGGGGAGGATGACCATACCACATTCGCTTCTCCTTAGTTTTCTTCTTGGGATTTTAGGCATGCACATACATGAGCCTGGCATGATTCTCAAGCCACTGGGTCTTTGACTCAAACTGTAGTCGGCCATATGGGAATCTAGCGCTTTAACCAACATGCCACCTGCTGGCCCAATAAAACAAGGACATCCTTATACAGAGCAACAGTGAATTTATCAAGATCAGGAAATTCACATTGACACATATTATTATTTAATTTCTAGATCTTACTCAAATTTTGGTGATTTTTGTCAGTTTTCCCACTGATGTCGTTTTTCTGGTCTAGGCTCCAATCTCTAATTATTTAGTTGTTATATATTCTTTTTTAAAAGCTTGTTTATTTATTTATTTGGAGAGAGAGAGAGTGAGAGAGGAAGAGAAACAGAGGCCACAAGAGCCAGGGAGAGGGCAAGCCAGGTGTGATCCACCCAGCCTCAGTCAGTCAGGGTCATGGGCACATGTGTGCAGGGAGACCACAGGACACAAACCAGAGACCTTCATGTGACTTCAGCATCATGGAGTGTTAGGTTTCCACCATGCCACTGCAGGTGACCTATAATGTCTCCTTTAATCTAGAAGATTCTGTCTTTCACAACTGTGCCACTTTTAAAGAGTGCACACAATTATTTTGTAAATTGTCCCTCATTTAGATTTGTCTGATACTTCTTCATGATTAGATGGAGCTTATATGTTTATTGATAGAAATATCTCAGAAGTGAGACTGTGAAGTCAACACTGATCACATGCTTAAGGTGGTACCTACCAGCTCCTTTGTTGTAAACACAGTATTATTTCTTAATAGGAGGGATTAATTAATATTACATTCCTTTATCACATTAAAAATTTAAAGATCAAGTGAATGCACTTACTATATTGGATCATTCATCTTTTTTATTTTTATGCTTTATATTATTATGACTGTGCATTCATAGTATATTAATGATAAGATTTCCACATGATTTATAAGCAATCTTGCATTCAGAGAACACTTTGAGAGCAGATTCAGGCAGAAAATGAAGGTAGTGCTGTTCCAGGCCCTACATCTAATCCGAAAGCAGTGCTAACCAGATCTGTATCCTTCACTGGGAGAGCTCCCTAACCTCTCCGAGCCTGATCTGTTAAATGGAGCCGAGTACCGATGCTGCATGGCCACGAGGATGCCAAGTGATGCGCACAGGATAGCGGGGGCTGCGTCTGACACATGTGGATGCTAGACCATGGTGGCATCATGATAATCGTGTAAATAAGGAGAATGATTTTGTAGCTACAGATTTTCTCTCACTGCAGCAAACCCTCTCTACCACCAGAAGAGGGGTGTGTGTGTTTGTGGAGAACCTGAGTAGTAGGAATGAATGCAGTCACGGCTGGTATTCATTTACAGCTTTCGCACGTGCTCTGTTATTTGTTCTAAACAATTGCTCCTGAAGACAGGTAGGGCATGGGACAGGTATTCTTATCACATTCCACAGATCAGACTGTGAGAAGTAAAAGGAACTGCCTGAAGTCACATGGCTAATAGAGGCAGGAGTGAACCCTAACTCTTATTTCTGGTTCTGTGATCTTGCCACTAATCATAACTCAGAAGGAAAAAGAGAAGGGAATAGGCAGGAAGGAAATATAGATGGAGAAGGTAGGTGCAGTGAAATGGTGTGAGTAGGAAAAGGGGGTACGTTTGTCATTCTCAGAGTGAGTAGTCCTCCACTAAACACTGCAAGGGCTGTCCATGCCATTTAAGGGCGCACAGAGGAGATGCTGTGAGCATCTTTGTATTATAGGAACCTGGGAGGTTTGTTAGGGTTCTGGTGGGTGTGGAGGGAATGAGGGAATAGAGATGTCAAGTGAGGTTCTGGTAACACCAACAGTTGTTAGATACCTGTCAGAAACTCAGCGTCTTGTTTATAATATGGCAAAAGTAAATATGTACTCGTTTGGGAAGACTAGATTAGGTGAAGCCTAGGAACTATACAGCACAGTGGTTGGGACATGCTCAGTAACGGCACAGGTCTTTATCACCATTATAGTACATTTTATTTATTTATAATCATGTGTTCCTGTTATTACTACAGGATTGTTATTGTGATGGCATCATTGCAGTTATAACTTTTGTGGTTGCTGCTGTTGGCACCACTGCCACTGTTCCCTTTGCAGCTGCTGCTGCTGTAACAGCTGCTACTACTACAACCACCACTACCAGGAGGAAGTGTGTGTCTGAGGTGTAGACAGATTATAAGGACACACTTGGCTTTCAGAGCAGGAACACAGTGCTAGCGTCATAAGGCATGCAGAACTCAAGGAGTAGTAGAACATAAATATTTTCGGATGTAATCATAGCACATGTGCTACAGGTATGGAAAGGTCATGGAGCTGGTAGGTGAGGGATGTGGGGAGAAGAGAGAGAAAATAATATTTATGTGTTCTGTCATGTACTGGTGCCAATGCTTGGTTTCCATTTATTCCAATTACTACAGCCTTATAAGGATCAATGAAGTTCTGAGTCTAAGACATGTTGGATAAGATAGCCCAGAGGATAAGATATATTAGACTATTAAAAATGGTTGAAAATTAAGCTATAAATATTTTGAAATATGAGTGGAAAAGACAAGCCCAATATTCAAAGTGAGATAAGCCATTCTTAAAGGATTGTGGGATTTTAAAACTGAAAAAGGACAATAGAATTGTCCTGTTTCACTATCCTTCAATTTGCAGGCCTGAAAATTATGACACAGGAGGGCTGGGCCTTGAAAAGGGGACATCATCCTACTTTGGCAGTCTGAAGACAGCTTCCCAGTTGGCTATCATTTAGTATCTTCTTTTAGTTGGTGAAGACAGAAGACAACTCTGAGTTCTCCCCATTATTGTCTTTCCCTCTTGGAATATTTTAATTAACTTATAAGATACGAAATTTATACTCCCTGGAAATCAGAGAAGTGTTAAATAAGGTGATTTCAAATGCATGGTGTATCAAGTTTAGCTTTGTTTCAAGTCTTCCCAGTAGAGGGCAGCAATGGGTTTTAAGTGTGTGCCTGTGGAAAGGGAAGAGTTGGCTCTGTCAAAGGTTTCATATTCAGAGTAGAGATCAAAGGAGAACTGGGTCCTATCCACACCTTAGTCACTGGGGTGTTATTTTACTGGTCAGAGAGTTGAGTAAAATACTTTTCGTTATTATCACTTTTAAGTTATATTTTCTAGTAAAAGCAAAGTAATCTAACATTTATATTTTACATGATTCATGTCAAAAATAAAAATATCAGGACCAGAGGATGACGTAATGGTTATGTTGCTGGACTCCCATGCAGTTGACCGTGGTTCCAACCCTGGACCCAGCGGCTTAAAACTCAGGCTGGGTGCATGTGCGTGTGTGCCCAAAATCCCGAGAGGAGAAAGGAGGGAAAGGGATTGTATGGCCATCTCCTCTGAGGGATGATTTCTTACTTTCTGTCTCTCTATCTCTCTCTTTGTCTCTGGTGAGCACACATGCCCTACAGCAAAAATCTCTCTCTAAAAAAAAAAATGACCCAAAAAAAAAAACCTCTCAATTTTTAAGGTGACACACCACACCACAGGCTGGTCCAATAACATTTCTAATTGAGGAACTCACATGCCGAAGGGAAGAATGCTAGTGGTGGTTGAGGATGTTATTTTTTTCCTGTTTATTTATTTAGCTCGTAATAGTACGTGTGTGAGAGAGAAGCACCCATGGCGGGATCTCATCGTACTGTGATCCCCTTTCCTGAGCCCTCCAGTTCATCAGGATCTTGGGCACATGCGCATGCTTCAGGTGCAGGTCGATCTGGCTGGAAATACAAACTCACAGTCAGCCACGTGGCTTCCAGCATCAGCGTTTCACATACCACCAACTGCACCGTAGAGGCCGGGTCTGTTTTTCTTATTTTAGAACAGCAGGCCAGAGAGGTCAAAGCTATTGCTTTAATTGGCTCTATGACTGTAACAGGTGTTCCCAGGATATTAGATCATTGGGATTTTCATTAATTAAAAAAAAATTAAATGCATATTTTTAATGTTTAGAATGTAGTTTGGTCAGAAAAGTGCTTTTGGTCACTAGGGGGTGCTATCAGAATAGTTCATTTACTTAAGACTCTGGAGATGAATTGCTTCCTAGTGTATAAAAACCCTTGCAGCTATAGATTTCTTCCACTTACTGTGCTTGATGTAAGGAGTTTGGTGTTTGTGCCGGGGAAGATTTAGCAGATGTAAAGGTAGAAGAAGGGACGGATGGAAAAGCATCATAGAGAATTACTTTTAACTCAGTTGGTGAATTGAGTTTAAAAAATTGCATATATACCTGGGAAAGTGGCCCCTTTCTGGTGGCATTTGGGAGTTCAAAGTATCCTCTTTGGAAATTGTGATGTGCTGTTCCTCAGTTATGGGAAATGCCTATATTTTTAGATCGAGGCATATTTTAAAGGCATGGGTTGCTTGAAAGGGTCTTGTAAGTTTTTATTGATCTCAGTGGTACCCTTTTGGAGATTTAGAAATAAAGATACCAACTCCAAGAGTATTCTAAGAGGTACCTTGTTACAACTTTAGTTTGTAGAGAACTAATCATTTTTTGTTATACTACCTGGAAATCAGGCCATGTCAGTGACTGTATTTCACATCCAGTTAGAGTTTCGAGGCCTGTATGTTCAGATGCTTCACTTTTGCCTTTGAGAAGCTTACTAACTTTTCCCAAAAACTGATGTGCTTGAACTAACTTTTTAAAAAACTTACTGGGCATACATGTGCTGAGGGAAATCCCCCACTATATACATATCTCTCTACCCATGTGTGCAGAGTGCTCTGAACATCTCAGGTCACCTCCCAGATATGGATGCCCACTAAGGCAGCTGGCCCTTGTACAGCATCCCAGCTCCACCTACTATTTGTTCTGAAAATAGATAAACTATGAAGAATAGAAAGGAATTTGGCTGGAGTTGCAGAAAAACCAGTATAAATTCTTATTAGCAGATGCCTTTTTGATTCTTTTAAACTTTTAATATGAGGGCCAGTAGGTGATATAGTGGTTAAGATAGATGGTGGACTCCCATATGGCCCACCACAGTTTGATTCCCATACCTGACAGCTTCAATATCCTGAACATGTATGTGTTCAAAATCCTGAGAGGAGACTGGAGGGGAAGGGATTTCAGTGTACCAGTCACCCAACAAGGTGATTTTTCACTTTCCCTCTCTCTGTCTCTCGCCAGCAAACACAGATGTCTTAAAAAATAAATAAATAAAAAGCTTAATATGATTATACCTTCTTTTCCCTGGCTTAAAACTCTCCAGTGACTTCCTATCAACTTTAGGATAGTATACAAGTTCCTGCAACTTAAAGGATGAAGCCCATGTCACTTGGAGGGTAGGGATCGCACAAGTCTTCCTTTCCATTGGCCACTCACTACCTCATCTTTTGACACACCAGTTCCATTCTTCTACCAATAAATTCCTGAAGTCCCAGCATGTGTTTTCCATGAAGGTATGTTTACAAGTCCCTCTAGAAAGTCTCTTTCCAACTTAGCACCTATGCTATGATGCACTCTTATACAACCCCCCTTCCCAGACCCCACACACTTCATCAGTCTATTATCTATGTTACTGCTCCTTGGGCATGATTCCATTGTCATGCTTAATGTCATTTATAATTTTCTTCCTTCCACTTTTGCCTTCTGTACCAGACTGAATTCTTTGGGAAAAGGCATGGTGTCATATGATTACTTGTGTCCCTAGTACCAAGCGTAGTATCAATTTATAACTTTTTTTTTTTTTAAATTGAGAGTCAGTGAGCAAGATTGTGAAGTTATGGTGATAGCCTTTTGGGAAGTTGATGTGAGAAAATAAAGAGAGGTAAAGCAAATCTACTTTTAGTTTGTTTCTGTTTTTAAGAGAGAGATATTTTTGCTATGGGGCTTGTGTAATTGCCAGAGAGACAGAAAGAGAGAGACAGAGAACTTGAAAAATTGCCTCCCGGGGGAATGGCCACACTGCAATCCATTCTCCTCTTGGGATCTTGGGCATGTATACACATGTACCTGGTGTGAGTTTCAAACTGCTGGGTGTGGGACTCTGACTGCAGTCAGCCAGGGTCTTAATCACCACACCACCCTCTGGCCCCACTTTTTTATTTTCAATTTTGTAAAATTTTTATTTATGATAGAGCAGGTATGCACACAAGAGACAAAAAAGGGAAGCATCCTCATCTGGGTCGTATCACAGGGGGCCCTTCCTCAGCCCTCTAGCTCATCAGGATCTTGGGCACTGCTTTCATGTCCACATTCAGCATATTCTTAGGCCAATCCAGGATCTGAATTTACATTCAGCCATGTGGCTTCCAGCACTGCAGTTCAGTTTGCTATTGACTACCACCAGGTTAAGTCTACTTTTAGTTTTAAAAGAGAATGGTTAAGATAGTTTCATTTGGTGCTGCATTCTTGTACTTCAGGTCTAGGGTTCAGGGCTCAGCAGATGGTAGGGTTAAAAATCTTTTGCTATTAGGACCAGCAGTTAGCGTAATGTCTATGTCGCTGGACTCCCATATAGTCAACCGTGGTTTACATCCCGGACCTGGTGGCTTAAAACTCATGCCGGGTGCATGTACATGCGTGCCTAAGATCCCTAGAGGAGAATGGAGAAGAGATTGTGGCATGGCCATCCTCCCTGGGAGGAAATTTCTAACTTTCTGTCTCTGTCTCTCTGGCGAGTGCATATGCTCTATAGCAAAAACTTCCAAACAAACAAAAAAAAACAACTTTTGCTATCTTCAACTTGCTAAGAGTCTTGGGTGAGCAAAATAACTTGATTCATCTTTACTACATTATTATAAAGTAGAATGGGTAGCTCTCATTATCTAACAATTGTGAAGTGCCCATGTTGGATTACTTGAAGGTAAAATCTGGCTCCTCCCACTTAGCATTTTCTCATCATTTTTTTCCCGTTAGCCAGGATGGACATATGCTTTCCTATTACCTAAGGTCATATTTAATTAGGAAGGTATTCCAAAATGAAATTTAAATTAATTCTTAGTACTCCCTCATTTTGGATTACCTGTTACTTATCTCATTTAGGGGAAGTAATTTGAACTTCCTCTATCATGATCCTTTTTAAAATGACCTTGATGTTGGGACCAGCAGATGGCATAATGGTTACATCTCTGGACGCCCATGTAGTCGACCAGGGTTTGAGTCCCAGACCCGGTGGTTTAAACTCACACCAACCTCATATGCATGCATGCCTAAAATCCTGAGTGGCGAATGGAAGAGAAGGGATTGTGGCATGGCTATCCCCCCCTCCCCCCCACACACATAGGGGGTGATTTCTTGATTTCTGTCTCTCTGTCTGTCTGTCTCTCCAGTGAATGCATGAGCCCTGTAGCAAAAATCTCTCTTTGGAAAAAAGGGTTTGATGTTTTGGAGAAAGGAAGGTGAATGAGATGAGAGGTAATGGAACTTTTGTGCACTGTGGGGAGAAGAGGGAGTCTGAATCTGTGGAATGAAGCCAAAGTGTTTTGCCCTTCTTCTCTGGCTCCATTTTGGTTGTTCAGTTGCAGAGCATGCTGTGGGGCCAGCAGGGGTTGTCGTGTACAGTCTGGAAAAAGCACCGCAGGGGTGGGTTGGAAGACTCTGATTGTTTTATGCTAATCAAATTTTATTGATTTAATAAAGTTCAGGGCTTTATCTTTTTTTAAGAAAGTCAGAAGTACTGGGCTTTTTGTGTGGTTTTTTTTTAACCTTTGAAATTCAGTAGTTGCAAAATAAATTAAAATTCAGGGGATCTGGTTAAGTGTGTACTTTGATATAGGGATTTTCTAAGCATCTTATTGAATTACTTCCATCAAATTCTCCATTTCTCCCTCCTTTTGTAATTTTGGGCACACACACGTACATGAGCCCATGTTTTTCATCCAGAACTCACATCACAGTAGACTATGTGGGATCTGGCTTCCTTTAACTAGTAGGCTAAGAGGCTGGCTCTAAATACTGATTCTGAGGAATTTCTAATGACTTTTAGTTGTTTTTTTTTTTTTTTTCTTATAGACATAATGCAAAGTGAAAGAACCTTAGTTTGATGGGGCTTCAGAAAGTTCATTAGAAAATGGAATTAAAGTATGAGTTTATTTTGTTGCAAATATCTTATTTTAAATCTGTGCATAATTTTTTCATAATATGCGTTTACATGAAGTTTTTGAAGACCACCTTGTACAACTTACAAAGCAATAATAGTCCTAAGAAATGCAAACAACAGCTTTTAATTTAGCCAAAGTAGGAAGTTGATTGAAGTTGAAGTTGGGTAGTTCTGTAACTAGTTTGTTAGCAAATATAAGTAAATTGAGGAAGAACTTGCCAGAAGAGCCATTTATGGGCTAAGGAAAGAGTATTGAGGTGCAGGCTCTAGAACTTTGTGCAAAGCTGGAGGCAGGAGATAAAGAGAGGGAATAAAGGCCCAGGAGTAGCTCTCGTCAGCAAGATGGGAGCAAAAAGTCTATCCTTAAATGTTAAGACCAAGTTCTGGTCCTTGAGACAGACTCCAGCTTTACTCTGGCTTTACATTCCCTCACAGTTGAATCTTCAGTGGCATCTAATCATCCTGCAGCTTACCAGTGCCTGGTCTGTGAAATGCAACTGCTCAGTGTCTTCTCCCTGATAGCTAAGGTGGAAGCCAGAATCCTTAAAGAAGCCTCCAGTACTTGGCTTGATCAAATCTCTTCCTTGTTCTTAAACCTTTTCTTATACTCTCCACCCCTAGTACTCCATGTGTCCCTTTGTCCATGGCCTGTGAACATGCTGCTATTCCCTCTGGAAGTGTCCACCTCCACTAACCTCAGCAGACCTCAGTTTTAGCTCAAGGACTCATTTCCCTAGAAAACAAAATTGGGATCATGCTGCTATTTTTCATTGTACACTTAAATGTTTGCCAGAGGGAGAGAGTGAGAATGTACCCCCTATGGAGCATGGTCACACAGCAATCCCTTTTCCTCCATTTCTCTCTCCTTTTGGGATTTTGGGTACACATACACACACATGGGGTGTTTCTCAAATTGCCAAATTCAGATCTCAAACTGTGTGGTCAGCCATGCGAGATCCAGCCTCCCTAACCACCAGGGCATGGGCTGGCCCCATGCTGTATATATAGTTTTTCCAACCTACCTGCATCTTCAGTTAAGATATTTGTTGACATCTATTTTTGTCAACTGGCATAGATTTACGTAATCACTTGTAATGGCTCCATAATATTCTGCAAAAATAACTCTAATAATTAATTTTTCTTGTTGAATATTTAGATTGTCTCCAGATTATTTTTACTATTATCTATTCTGGTATGAAAATATCATATGTGTATTATTGCATTAAAGATAGAAGGGAAAGCATTGCTTGGTCAACATGTGTTTGGATTTTATTGGGTCATCAGAAAAGTCATGATACATTTTTGCATAGAAAAATATATCATGACTTTTCCAAAGACTCAATGATTATTGATGCATGTTGCCTTACTGATGTCTAAAATGGAAAGCACCGCATTTTAAATTCAGGTGCCTCATATGCAGAATAATACATTACACACACACACACACACACACACACACACACAAACACACACAAACACACACAAATTACACAAATACATATGGCTAGTTCAGTTCCTAGCTTATAGTATTTAGACTTATTTGCTTTTGGTATTACAGTGTTATCCCTGTGCATTTATTTTATTCTTCCTTTATCTGCAGTGAGCTGTTTTGTAGAGAAAATTCCAGATGTGCTGGCAGTTTTACAAGCTCTATACTTTGAGAAACTTTAGGAGAGATTAGAATGCACCATGTACTAAAAGTTGATCGATATAGACCTATTATGTAGGTCTCAGCTTGGGGTCCTAAACTCTTAGGGTCATTAAAGGTGGTTAGGAGAGAGCAGTAGGTAGTGAAAAGTATGAGGAGTACTTTTGTTCTGTAGGCTGTTGTTGGACAAGGAGTCATTTTCAGTGTGAGGACTGAGCTGAATATGCACTGTTACGAGGTATTTTTTCCCATTACTCTGTCACTATAATCTCTTCTGTCCAGAACAAACAAATGATAAACCAGCTGCCAGCCTGAACGTAATGATCCAGCCATTTTCATCACCCGTTGGCTCATGGTTTTAGAGTGCTCATTATGGAGGTAGAATGTCGGCCATTTGTGTTTTGCCAGGGGTTGGTCATGACCACCATCTACAGTTAAGAGGGACACCACACAGTTTAGAGGTGGAGCAGCTCCTCTTCTGTTTGTTTTTGTCCTGTACTAGTGTGCTGTTTAGATTCCTTGTCATCTTAACTGTTTATAACTGTTAGATTAGAAACTCCATTTTTTCTTTATTTCCTGAACTATTGGGTTGTTGGAAAAGTCCTGACTCATTTTTCTATGGAAATGTATGACCCAATGTGTCACAGGCTGTTTTAAAAAATATCACCTTGAAATTATATCTTCACTGCCCCTTGGCTGGGTTTGAACCTTGTGTGAGTCATCCAGCTTCTCTGAGCCTCCATTTCCTCACCTTCCTAACCTCCAAGGACTCTTGTGGTATTTTGTTGTTGTTGTTTTTGTTATTAAGTTTTACTATGGGGTGCTTGCTTTTGTCAGAGAGACAGAGAAAGAGAGAGAGAGACAAAATGAGAAAGCACACCCCAGGGGGGATAGCCATACCACAGATCCTTTCCCTTCATTCTTCTCATGGGATTTTGGGCATGCACACACACGTGCCTGGTGTGAGTTTCAAGTCACTGGGCTCAGAATTCGAACCATGCAGTTAGTTGCCCATATAAGATGTAGTCACCTTAACCACCATGTCACCTGCCTGGCCCGAGCTCTTGTGAAGTTGAAAAGTGAAGGTTTATAATAAATGCTTATGCAACATCTGGATCATTACAGGGAATCTATAAATGCTTTTTTGTCTTCTTCTTTCCCTCATAGCACATCAAGGAACATTTTATAAGGAAGGCATTGTGTATTATACAAGTGAGCATAAGGAAGTATTTAAATGTCGTGTGAGGGTTGTCTTTTATTTTCTTAAGGAAATTAATGTCTAAGGTTAGTGAATTTTATCCTGCTCTTTTCTTTCTTTCTTTTTTCTTCCTGTCTCTGTAGAGCACAATAACCCAGCGGCTACAACCTTGTTCTTTAGATAAAACTGTTTGTTCTTGCTGTTCTGCCAACATACACAGTCCTGGTAGTTTCCTCAAGGATCTGCATTACTGAAGTTCATTTAGAAGCATCATTATTCATTTTTGTTTTAATTGTAAAATTTCTGATTTCTTCTTTTAGGGATGGATTTTTTAAGTTATAATGAGAAAGGTTTCCTATTTTGTGTGTTTCAAACAGGTATAATGGATTTATCTATTAGAATAAAGGAAATGTTTTCAGTAATGAATGACATCTTTATAAGTAAGCCCTTCTCCTTCTGAAGTTTTTTGTGCTTTGATATTATTTTTATGGGGTCCCTCCTGCTTTTATTTACCTCTTCAAGTGATACTATACTCCTTTTCTTACATAAATGAAAATTTCACAACCATTGAACTAAGCATTGCAAGCCCTCTAGCTATAGAGATTCACAATCAGTAAGTCGGTGGACATGACCCAGGACGCTGCAGCTTTATTAAGCAGGTCAGGCGATGGTACAAGTGATTGTGACAGACCCTCAGTTGTATCTCTTGTTTTGGGAGGAGGCCATGTTGCTCAGCTCAACTTATAAACAAAATATTTGTTAGTCCTGCTTTATGATTATGTAGCTGTAGCTCAAATACTCATATTTCATCTGCAGTGTTTCTTGCTCTGCCTACCAGCCTTTGGGCAATGTAGTTCCTACCTCTCTGTCATTTACAATTCTCTGTTTTCACTCTGAACACCACTGAAGTAGCTCTTCCTAGTTGTTGCATACAACAACAGCTCTTACTTGGCAGCATTGCATCAGTTGCTGGCTGGGCTGTACAATGTGAAGCCGAGCTGTAGTATCTACTTAAGCCATAGCTTCATTGGATATTGCTTAATAGACCTCATGTTCATTTACAAAGTGGGCACATCTGTCTCCAGAGTGCTCTGACTGACTTTACTGGCATTATTACTGTAGACATTCATTTTTATCATCTACATAATGCTGGTTTTTTTTTAATGTATACTGTAGGGAGATGTGTGGCAATCTAACATGGTGTGAATCAGATGGATGAAGAGTCTTTTGCATACGTTAAGATAGAGTAGGAAATTATAGTAACTCATATGGGGAGTTTCTGTTTTGGTCAGTGTATAGAGGGTTGACCTCATTTTATAGGAGAGGTTCTAATAATGGAAACTGTCTAAAGATTACATGGACTATAATTAAAACCACAAAAGAGCTTCTAGAACTGTAAGAAACTCTAGCTGCAGGCTCAACCAGAGCTCCCCAACCAGTATACAGAGGATACTGGTGGACTGTGGGTAGATATGAGTGAGTCTTGATTTTGATCTTTTACTTCAGGGTAGCTGAGCAGGGCCTGAAATATCTGGCATTCTGGGACTAATTGCTGTGAAACTCTTCATCAGTTCATTACAGTGTGTTATAAAGATACTGTGTGAGGTAGACAAGATGTGAATCAATGACCCAAACACTTATATTAAAATTCTGTGAACTGGCCCCACCTCAGTGGCATGTGCAGTTTGATGCTACTACTCACCAGGCTGAGTCCACGTGGGAGGCCTGGGTTCAGTTCCTGGCTCATCCCAAAATGCCAGATGAGGTTATATGTGTTTGTGGTCCCAGTGACTCAGGAGGCTGAGACAAGAAGATCTTGACACACTGAGACCCTGTCTTTAAAAAAAAAAAAAAATTTACTTATTTTAATTTGACTAGAGAAGGAGAGAGAAACCACTAGGTCCAGGACTTGAACTATGGTCAGCCATGTGGGAGCCCAGGGCCCTTTACCTCCTCACCTCCTGCTGGCCCCAGATCCTGTCTTTAGAAAGGAAAGACAGGATGAGGTCTGTGAACCATCAAAGAAACCTCACCTAGATTTCCAAAATTTTGAAAAAGGAGTTTACGAGCAACCTGAGGCATTCAGAGTCCAGTTTGACCACTGCTGATCTGGTCCTGCCTTCCTGGTATAGAGAGGTCTGTGGAAAATTAACAGATTGATTTATTCCTTTATTTTCTTCTCTTTCTTTCTTTTTTCTTTCTTAATAGAGTTAATTGCCTTAGGGCTGTGCATTCGCTGGGGAGAGAGACACACAGAGACAGTGAGAGGGAAATTGAGAAATCACCCCCTAGTGGGGATGGCTACGCCACAACTCCTTCTCTTTCATTCTCCTTCTGAGATCTTGGGTACCCATGCACACATGACCAGCATGATTTTCAGGCCACCGGACCTGGGACTCAAACCATGATCAGCCATGTGGGAGTCCAATGACATAACCACTACACCATCTGTTGGCACCCATAAGAACAGATTTCTTTTCTTTCTTTCTTTCCTTCTTTCTTTCTTTCTTTCTTTTTTTTTCTTTTTCTTTTTTTTTTTAAGAGGGTTTTGATATAGGGCATGTGTGCTCACTGGAGAGACAGAGAAACAGAAAGCGAGAAATCATCCCCCAGGTGGATGGCCACACTGCAATTCCTTATCCTCCGTTCTCCTCTTGGGATATTTTGAGCACCCATGCACACGTGCCTGGCATGAGTTTCAAGCCTTCGAGTCCAGGATTCAAACCATGGTTTACCAAGAGGGAAACCAGTGACATAACCATTACGGTATCTGCTGGTCCCCGAACAGATTTCTAATCAATGACTAAGACCTTGATTCCGCTTTTGACTCCTGGTTCAGTGCTCTTCAGAAATATTGTCTACATTGAAGCTAAATGACAAAAATAAGAATTGCAAATTCACTGAAGAGCAGAGTCCGCCCTGTTTGGTTCTCTATCTTCAGTGCTTAACATGATTTGTGGCCAAATAGGTGCATTATAGAGGTTGGTCAGACAGAAGAATGCGATGGGCATATTTTGTCCTTCCTGGAAGGAGATAGGCCAGCTACCCCTTATGTCTCCTCCAACACAAATTCAATGCGGTTCATATTTCTTATCAGTAGTAGAGGGAACGAGGGTAGGCTTTTTTTTTTCCGGAAAGAGGGTAGGATTTTTTTTTTCCTATTGGAATTTAGGATAGAGGAAATTCTTACTATTGCATGTCACATTTAAACTTTCAAGAGCCTTAGGAAGTACAGAAGAATTAGCAAGCAAAATTCAAATAAATATTGGAAACTTTTCTTTGAATTTATAAGGATGAAGTTGTTCATTTTATGGAATAATTTTGCTTGTTTTAGTCTTTTTTTTTTTTTTTCCCTCACTGGGCACTTATGAGAAGTAAAATAAGTTGGCTTATTCTGTTAAGAACATTTTCCCTTTAGAATCGACTAGATGGGGATCAACAGGTGGTATGGTGGTTAAGGAGACTGTATTGCCACATGGCCAATTCTGGTTTGAGTCCCAGACCTGGCGACTTGAAATACTTGGCATATGTGTGCATGCCTATAATCCTGAGATGAAAATGCAGGAGAAGGGATTATGCCATGGCCATCCCTCTGGGGTGTGCTTTCACACTTTCCCTTTCTCTCTGTCTTTCTCTGGCAAGCACACTTACCCTATGACAAAAATCCAAATAAATAAATATATATATTACAAAATAGACTTACGTATTTCTGCTTCTAGAATTATGACAGATTGGGTAATCTGAGGGGACCTGCCATTCTCCAGTAACTAGATGACTAGATTCTGCCTTAAACACAGAAAGTAGAGCATCTCCCCCACTCCCCCAAAGGAAAAAAAAAAAAGGCTGGAGTCTGGAATTGAGTTAAGTGCTGCCTGTGTAACGGGAAGGCTTGCCCATAGGTAACTTCCCTGTCCACTCTATAGCATCCAGACAAGAGAGCTTTGTCCAGCGCATACACTGATGTTTAATGTATTTATTTTTAAAGTTGTCAATTAAAAAGTTGAGCCTAACACTCCTGAATTTAGCCTGTAATCCTGATACTTGAAAAGTACCTGAAGTGGGACCTACAGATGGCATAATGGTTATGCTGCTGGACTCCCAAGTAGTTGACCACAGTTTGAATCCTGGATCTTGCAGCTTAAAACACACTGGGCATTTGTGCATGCGTGCCCAAGATCCCAAGGGGAGAATGGAGAAGAAGGGATTGTGGCGTGGTCATTCTCCCAGGGAGTGATTTCTTGCTTTCTGACTGTCTCTCCGGTGAGCCCACACACCCTGTAACAAAAATCTCTCTACCTGCTCCCTGCCCCAAATAAATGCCTGAAGTGTCCCTAAGTGAATAGTCTCTTGGCTTCTGGGAGAAGCAAATATCATTTGTCTTTGATAGAACACTTTCCTCCAAAGATAAGTACAACTTTAGAAATAAACAACTGATTTAGGTCCTCCAGGAAATTCAGATACTGGAATTATTTAAATGTTTATTTATATAAAAAATCATATATGTATTTCATAAACTAATATACAAAAACATTTTAATAAATGGAAGATAGAATCAAAATGAATAAGCAAGAAAATAGTTAATATGACAGGGTGGATTTAAAAAAGAAAGAGCTTTCAGAAATGAAAGTTATAAGTGTTAAAAAATTAACAAGCCTCGGCCAGCAGGTAGGCATGGTAGTTAAAGCACTGGATTCATACATGGCTGACTGTGGATTGAGTCCTGGACCTAGCAGCTTGAAAATCATGGGTGCATATGTGTGTATAACCAAAACCTCAAGGGGAGAATGGAAAAGAAGGGATTGTGATGTGGGCCATCCCTCTGGGGGTGATTACTCACTTTTCCTTTCTCTGTCTTTCCCAGGTGGCCACATGTGCCCTATGGCACAAACCTAAAAATAGATAAATAAATAAATAAACAAACAAACAAATAAACTTCAAAGGACGAGCTCAGATGGGAAAAGATTTGGTGATTAGACAGATTTGATGCATGTGAAAGAAAATTGTTAAAAAATAACCAAGAATGCAGCAGAGAGATAAGGTTAAAAAGTAAGACAGAGAAGTTAAAAGAATCGGAGGACAGAATTAGAAATCATGACATCTAATCTCTGCCTCAGAGAACCATAATAGAGAAAATGCAGGGAAAGTGATATTTGAGTCGTTCAAGAGAAATTATACAGTTATCAGTCCGCATAAACAAAAAAAAAGTATCATGAACCAAGATAAATAAAGAAATCTGCCTAAATTGATTTACAAATTCAGTGTAATCCCAATCATTATCAGAGTTATTCTTTGTAGAAATATAAAAACAATCATGAATTAGTGTGGAATTATAAAAGTCCATATCCCCAGATTGACTAATCAAAATAAGACTATTCCAAACCAAATTTTTGAGAACCTTGATAAGCTGATTCTAAATTTTATTTTAAGAACAGTCTCAGAAATATACAGGGAAGCTCATTAAGACATTGTGATGTTGGGGGTAGAAAAATGATTAATGAAATAAAATAACCCAGAAACAGATCCTTATCTTAAGGAAACCTTGATATTTAACACAAATGTATTGGTTTAAAAAGAGAGAGAGAGACTATTAAGTAGTAGTTTGGGGATGTGTGTGTGTGTGTGTGTATTTATACATATTCTTTTTTATATATACATAAACCATGATAATCATAAAAATCCATATATTGCCATGTGTGTGTGTGTGTGTGTGTGTGTATATATACATAAACCATGATAATCATAAAAATCCATATATTGCCAAGACAATACTCTGCAAAAAAAAAAAAAGAAGTAGGAGGCATATCACTACCTGACCTCAAGGTATATTACAGATCTGTGAAAACCAAAACAGTCTGATACTGGCAGAAAAACAGGCACTTAGGCAAATGGAACAGACTAGAAAACTCAGAAATAACCCTCCAAACATACAGCCAACTGATCTTTGACAAAGGACACAAGATAATCCTGTGGAGAGAAGAAAGTCTCTTTAGCAAATGGTGCTGTAAGAACTGGATATCCACTTGCAGAAAAGTGAAACTAGACTCCTGTATCTCACCATTAACAAAAGTCAACTCAAAATGGATTAAAGATCTAAACATAAATACTCAAACTATAAAACTACTGGTGGAAAACAGGGGAAATGAAGACATTGGAGAAGGCAAAAAGTTTTTAAAATAAAATCCCTAATATACAGGCAGTAATCCCCAAAATTGAGAAGTGGGACTATATCAGACTGGAAAGCTTCTACTCAGCAAAATAAACAATCAGGGTGAAGAGACACACCTCAGAATGAGAGGGAATATTTGCAAACTGTGCTTCAAATAAGGGACTGATAACCAGAATACAAGGGAAACTCAAGCAGCTTATCCACCAAGAAACAAACAATCCAATTAAAAAGTGGACAAATGAGCTGAACAGTCAGCTTTCCAAGGAAGACAGAAATGGCCAAAAGGCATACAACAAAATGTTCAATGTCTCTTATCATAAGGGAAATACAAATCAAACTACAATGAGGTACTAGTTAACCCCAGTCAGAATAGCTATGATAAAAAAAATAAGAATGACAATTGCTGGAGAGGCTGTTGTGAAAAGAGAACTGTCCTACACTCTTGGTGGACATGTTAATTAGTACAGCTACAGTAGAGAATAATATAGAGGTTCCTCAAAGATCTGCAAGTAGAACTCCTGTATAATTTGACCAAATAATACTATTTCTGAGTACTTACCCAAAGGATAGGAACACACTCTATTGAAAAGACACTTGCACATCCAGATTTACTACAGCAGTATTCACAATTGCTAGGACATGGAATCAATCTAAGTGTCTAAGAATAGATGACAGGATTGAAAAAACTGTGGCACATACATACTATGGGATATTACTCAGCCATAATAAAGCAATTTAGATCTAGTCATTTGACACAAAGTGAGTGAATATGTAAGATTTAATGCTAAGTGAAGCAAACCAGACTGTAAAAGACAGACTTTGTATGTCCCTGCTCACTATGTACTGAATGTTCTTTCACCTTATGGCAGAAACTGAAAGATTGGGAAATACAATAGCAGAGCTAGCTAGCTAGTGTAGATACCAGAGACTGTATAGGAGTGGCTGGATAGTTGGGGTAGGAGAAAGAGGCTGAGGAAGAAAAATAGAGAACATTTAAAAGAAAGAGAGAGACACACAAGAATGAAAGTTGTGTACAATACTGTATTTGACTTGCTTGATATGCAATGCATTTATGCTTCGAAAACAGATAACACGTGCTGTAAAAAGATACAGTAATTAAATGTGAATTTTAAAAAAGCTATCAGAAATATAAAAGAAATTGGAACAAGTCCACTGTTGTAAGCACAAATCATTTTGTGTGGTATGTGTAAAAATCAGTAAATGGGAGAATTTTCCAATATAATCATGTTTTGATAATTATAATGACAAAGGATCCTGGACTTTGAAACTTTTGAGTGAAAGGAGAAAACCTCAGAGGTCAATAGAGACTCTTAAAATCAACCAGAAAAATGAAATAGGTTGCCTGTAAGGAAATGGTAACTAGAATGACAACAGATATCTCAGTAGCAACAATAAAACCTGAAGGTGGAGGGATAATAATATCTTCAAAGCATTAACATAAAATTTAAATTTTAAAGTTAAAATTTTAAAGAATGAAGATGTAATAAAGACATTTTCAGATTATCTGAAACTGAGAAATTTTATACCTTGTGGACCTACATTCAAGAAACTTTAGGCTCCAGCCTGCAGTATGGTGGTTAAGGTGGGTGAATCCCACATGGCTAAGTGGTTTAAAACCTGTACTCAGTAGCTTGAAAAACACAACTTGTGCTTGTACATGTGTGCCCAAAATCCCCAAAGGAGGGAGAAATGAAAGAGAAGGGATCATATCGAGACCATTCCTTTGAAGGGTACTTACTCACTTACCCTCTCTTTCATTCTGTCTGTGGCTAGCGTATGTGCCCTCTGGCAAAATTTAAAAAGGAAAAAAGAAAGAAATTAAGTAAAAGGAAAATGAAAAGTAACAAGCTAAGCCTGTAACTTGAATTAGATAAAAACAAAACAAATACTAATCTGAAGAAAACAGGAGGAAGGAGTTGATAACAGTATGAATGATAAACAGTGGAATTTGAAACAAAATTGTTTCAGCAGATATAATTTTTTAAAAATTGTAATTGTATGCCAAATATCCAGACGAGATTTAAAAATTCTAAGAAACAAACATTTAACTTAGCAAGCTGAGTGGGGGAGGGAGAAGTCCCATGATGCAGTGAGTACTGTGTAGAGAGGCAGATCTCACATGGCTGACTATGGTTATAATCCCTGTACTGACTGCCTGAAAACATGCTAGTTGCATATGCATGCATGATTTGGGAATCCTGATGGGCTGAATAAATAGGGGGGGGGGAAAGGATTGTGCTATCACTACACCCCTTTAAGGAGAGTACTCTCCCATCTCTCTGGTGAGCACATGCACACTCTGGCAATTAATATATATATATATATATATATATAACTTCTTAGAAGACATAGAAGAAAACCTAATAAATGGACAGAAAAATGATGCTCATGGATAAGAACACTCAATATAGTTAGGAAGTCAGTTATCCCCACATTGACTCATTGAAACAACACTGTTCCAAATCAAATTTTTGAGAACCTTGATAAGCTGATTCTGAATTTTATTTTAAGAACAGAGTCTCAGAAATATACAGTGTAGTCATTAAGACATTGTGATGTTGGGGGTAGTAAAATGATCAATGAAACAAAATAACCCAGAAAGAGATCCTTATCTTAAGGAAACCTTGATATTTGACACAAATGCATTGGTTTAAAACGAGAGAGAGACTATTAAGTAGTAGTTTGGGGATGTGTGTATGTGTGTGTGTGTGTGTGTGTGTGTGTATACTTTTTCCAACAACCATATATATATATAAACACACACATAAACCATGATATATTTCTTCTCTGTTTTTATGCAAAAATGCATGGTGACTTTTCCAACAATCTAATACATACACATGCACATGTGCATATGGAAAACATTTTTAGCCCACACTGTACATATAACTTCATTCTCAGCTGATTAATAACTAAATATAAAAGGTAAAACTTTAAGACTTTTAGAGAAAGCAAACCTGTTGTCAAGGAGCATAGGTTTTCTTAAGAAAGGTTCAGAGGGTCTATCTACAAAAGAAAAGGAGTCAGCTGCATTGAAGTTAAGGACACTGTTTATCACGTGACACCATTAATGTAAGAGCCAGATAGACTTCAGACTGAGAAAGGATAGTTTTAAGACACATAGCAGAGAAATTATTAATATGTAAAACATTTAAAGAATTTACTTAAATTTATAGGAAAGTGAACATAAACACACAAAACGGGCATTTCTTAGATTAGGAAATACAAATGGCTCAAAATTGTGTCAAAAGATGTGCATCATTAATATTTAACAACATTTAAATCAGAAAAATGATGAGATAACCATGCCGTTTTACTCTTTTAGATCAGCAAACATTAAAAAGCCTGGTAATACCACATATTTGGTCAAGATGTAGGTGTATTACATCTCTTATAAAAAGCTAGTGCTATGAAAAATGGTACAACCAAATTGGAAGATATGGTATCTTCCTGTGGTAGTTCTTTGCCATCTAGCCCAGAAGTTCTGGACTTAATGAATTCTCTACCCAGAAAAACTTACACGCATATACTACGCCAAAAGACATTTACAAGAATGTTTAGAATAGCAATGTTTGTAATTGTAAACACAAGAAAATAACCAGTCATATAAGAAAATTAGTGTTATGTATTCACACAGACTATCATGCAGCAGTGAAAATAAACAGCACAGATGAGTTTCAAAAATGTGATATTAGCTGGAAATAAGCAAGCTGTAAACACCTATAGTCAGAAATGATATCACTTTTATAAGGCTCAAAAACAGGCAACACTAAATGATACCGTGTTTAAGAGTATACATTTCAGATAAAAAATATTTTTTAAGAAGCAAGGAAATGATAAATACAAAATTCATAATAGTGTTTGGGGCTGGAAGAGTGGAGTAATGCATGTGTCACTATAGCATTATTTTAAGTTCTGAATTAATATCTTTCAAAATGTACATACATGGTGTGTATTTGGTAATACATATCAATTATTATATAACAACATAAAGAGCCAGACTTCCCAGGGTCCAGTCATGATGCCTTTATTAAGTAAAGTCCCAATAAATGAGCAAGTTACCCAAACTCTGCAAAACTCAGTTTCCTCAACTGAAAAATGGTGCAGTAGAAATATTAATAGTATCTACATCCTTGAACTGTGATTATGAAATGCAACCCTCCGTAAGACTTAAGGTAATCATGTCTAATACAGAGTTAGTGTGCAGTAAATTTAGCTTTTGTTAATTCATTTTCTTTCTTAAAAATGCTATTTAATACTGTATACATAAACTAGAATTAAAGTAATAGTACTTCTACACAATGCATTTCTACTTTGCTTTTACTACAGAAAGGAGATATTCACAATACCAATGTAAATATGCCTAAACAATACATACCGATTTGTTCAGAAGGGCTAAAGAGTTTAGTAGAGATTCCTTGCTTCTGACAAAGGCCTT
>NW_006159883.1:1748046-1761222 GCF_000334495.1 Tupaia belangeri chinensis
AAAGAGTGACCTCTAAGGTCCCCAGGTCTTTTGAATTTTGGAACATTAGCAAAAGTATCCCATTGTTTCTTGACCTTAGTGAGAGAACATCGAAGACAGGCAGTTTTCCAAAAATGAGTCACAGCTTGTTACACCATGGAGTAAGTCATCTTCCACTCTGTGCTCTTGACTTAAAAGTATTCATGTTTAACTGCAGCAGTAATGAATGCTGCTAAGCAAAGCCAGAAGATATCCTATAAAGTATTTTATTCTAATAAATAATTTTAGATGGCATAGATATTCTTTAGGAAGAAGGATTTTGTCAGGGTTGTTGAAACAGTCGTGTTGGAATTAGGAATAGAGCATTTAAATTTTGGTTGGTTTGGTATTTTTTTTTTGTAAAGACTTATTTAACTTTATTTATTATTATTATTATTATTATTATTTTCCAGTTTGATGAGAAAAAGAGAGAGAGTGAGAAAGTGAGCCTCCAGGTCCTGGACCTGAATTGTGGTCAGCCATGTGGGAGTGTCCAGTGCCTTAACCATTATGCCACCTGCTGGTCCCTGTTTGGTACTTTTGACTGCATACATTGAATATCACTAAACTGGATTTATCCATAATAGCATTATTGGGGCAACAGCAGGAGTCACTATAAAGTGGGTGATTTTTGCACTGTTTCCCAAGGGTTAGGAAAATCTAAACATTTTTCATTTATGTGTGGTCACAGGACACAGTCACAATGAATAGTGTTGCAGTAGCTATTATCACTTGGTATATTAATAAGGAATGTGAAAATGAATAAAATTCCCAATAATGTTCCAGAGTTTGGGTTTTAGTCACATGCACTTTATTTTTACTATTTAGTATACCTGTAAGGTAGAAAAAGGCCAACTCTTTTGTTGGGGCAGCCTCTATATTGCAAAGTTAAATGTAGTTTTGTAGAGATGAAATTATATTTTTAAAGTCAAGTAACATGACAGATAGCCCAAACTTCTTTTATTCGATGGCAACTCCCTGATAAGAAATGTTCAACTTAATTTTATATTTAAGAGCCTACAGAGACTGGCAATCCAAAAATGTTGCATGCTGGGCACTAAGTATAATTATTCTAATGTCTTTTAGGACCAATGTTTTCTTCTTTCAAGTAGTCATATGATAAAGTGAAGTTAGACATCTTTCTGGGAAGCTCCAGATTCCCAAAACCTGTCAAGCCATTTCCTATCAGCAAGAGCCCTTGAATTCAAGACCAAAGGGTTTTTACAAGACTAATTTATCATGTTGTGAAGTTATTCAGAAATTAGATTCAGAAAAAAGTGAAGCTTAGAATATTTGTGAATAATACCTGAGGATAAAATCACAGTCATCTTATGACTTTATTTTTTAATAGCTATAAAGTTAACTAATTATTTTAGAAGCATGTTGTATTTTGTAAGTATGCCATTCGTAGTAAGTAGATGTTTATGGTAAAATAACCAAGTGACATAATTTTTTAATTGTAATTTCTGATTTATACATAACCATTGTACAT
This sequence comes from Tupaia belangeri chinensis, assembly GCF_000334495.1. Lineage (NCBI taxonomy): Eukaryota > Metazoa > Chordata > Mammalia > Scandentia > Tupaiidae > Tupaia > Tupaia belangeri. The sequence goes on from NW_006159883.1 coordinate 1,749,557, forward strand.
CTTTGTGGGGTACAGTATGCCTTTTTGCAAAGCATGTATACAGTGTACAATAACCAAATCAAAGATATAAACATATTCCTCATCAAAATTTAACATTACATTATGTCGTGTACTTCAGTATTCATTCCGTTTTTTTCCAAGTATATTGAATTGTCAGTGACATTTTTTACTGATATACCATTCCATAACTTATTCTGCTTGTTTATATGCATTCTTGTTTCTGTCAATAATTTTATCCTAAATTTCTCCACTCCTTGTGCAGCTTCTAGTATCTACCATTACTCTATTTTTGTGCTATTTATTCCTTTACCTTCTATGGAAGAGTGAGGACACTCACTATATGTTAAACAGGGACATACAGTATTTGTCTTCAATAGCTTGGATTATATATCTTTTGGGTTCATTAAATTTGTGTCAAAATGCCAGAAATTCCTTGTCCTTTATACCTGAGTAGTATTCCTTTGTGTATATGTGCCACATTTTCTTCATGCATTCATTGGTCGTTGGACACTTAGATTGATTCCTTGTCTTAGCTATGTTCAGCATGCTGTAGTAAACATGGATGTGCAAATGTTTTCCAATGCAGTAATTTCCTGTCCTTTAGTTATATACCCAACAGACTGATTATGTTCATTTTCCATTTATTTAGTTATTTATTTTCTGTGAGAAACAGAGAGATAGGCACCCCCAGCAGGTCTTCAAAATGTGATCCTTTCCCCATCTCAGCTGCTCAAATTACAGGCACATGTGTGCACTCTATAGGACATGAACCTAGAACCTTTCTCATGTGAGTATAGTTGTATTACTACTGCACTACCACCTGGCCTGAATTTTTAAATTTTAAGTTAGGTGGTATGAAGTAACCAATATTCACCAAATAACTAATTTATTATAAAACTGTCAGGTCACCAAAAAAAAATTCCTTGAGTTTTGTTTGAATGAGTTTTATATTATATATTCCATGTAATTCTGGATGGTATTTTGCACTGTAACCCAAGTGCAACTTACTCTAGAATATAATCTATTCTTGAAAATTTTAGTTTTAATATATGTATAGTGAGTAGAGAAGAGGTGTTAATAACAACCATAAGGCCAGCAGATGGTGTAGTGGTCAAGTCACTAGCTGATCATGGCTGACCACTTTTTGAGTCCTGGATCTGGAGGCTTGAAAATCATCCTGGGCACATGTGCGTATGTGCCCAAGACCAGCAGGAGAGTAGAAGAGGAGGGATTGTGGCATGACTATCCTTCCTGAGGGATCGTTTCTTACATTCACTGTCACTGTCTTTGTCTCTGTCTCTCAACAGTGAACATACACACCCTAAGACAAAACCTTCTAAAATAAATAAATAAAAAACAACCATAAGTAAAAGAGTTATGTTAAAACAAAACAGATCATTTTTACTGACCTTAAATTATTAATCTAGGTCAAATACTGTGCTAAATGCTTGGCTAACATTTTCTTATTAAATCATCACAGAATCTTTATAACATGAGTACTATTTTATCTCTGTATTGCAGGTTAGGAAGCTGAGGTGCGTAAAATGGAAGTGATAGAGTTGCACATGTGGTAAATGTTGGAATGCAGATTTGTGCAGAGGCAGTCTAAATTAAAAGCTAATGTTTCTAAGTATTATATAATCCTGCCTGCAAATTTTTGATGTATTACTATTTTCAGGGTTTGTACAGTAGGACTGCAAGGTAAGACATCCTTAAACAAAACTCTTACTGTTCTTTAAAGGAAGACAGAATACTCATCTTGAATTTCAGTGCTAAAGCAAGGTTCTGGAATAAATACAGCTCTTTAGTAGGAGAAAACCCATTTTATTTCTCCCAGAACCAGAATCATTTGTCATACAGGTCTTGCCCTTTTGGTTATTAATCCTGAAACCCTGCCTTTAAAAATCTCAATTAGGGGCCAGCAGGTGGCATGGAGGTTAATGCACTGGATCCCACATGACTGACTGTGCTGTTGGAATTCCATACTTGGCCCCTTGAAAAACACTGGATGTCAGTGTGTTTATGACCAAAATTCTGAGAAGAGAATGAGGGAGAAAGGACTGTGGTGTGATCATATCCCCTGGAGGTGGGGAGGGGTGGGTGATTTCTCACTTCTCTTCTGTCTGTTTTGTCTCTCTGTCTCTCTCCCACACCCTATACCCAACTTTAAAAAAAAAAAATCAAAACTTGGGGCCAGCAGATGACATAATGGTTACATCACTGAACTCACATGTAGTCGACTGCAGTTTGAGTCCTATACCCATTGACTTAAAACTCACACCAGGCGCACGTGTGTGCATGCCCAAAATCCCAAGAGAAGACTGGTGGAGAAGGGATTGTGCCATGGCCATCTCCTGGGGGATGATTTCTTGCTTTCTGTCTCTTTGTTTCTATGGCGAGCACACATACTCTATAGCAAAATCTCTCTTAAAATAAAAAAAAAAAAAAATCAACACTCACAGGTGCATGCAATTTTTCCAAAAGACACGATTCATATTTCCTGTGAATCTAAGTTTCTCTAAGTGATGGTGTTTGCTTATTTAAGCTTCATTTTAATTTTTCCAGGGTTTATAGCTATGCCTTGTCAGCCTGAGTTTACATTTAAAATGATTTATAAGCCCAGGCTCCCTTTCACAAGCCACTTTATTTCTTTGTCCATTAGATAACATCACTTGTTGGGAATTTTCTAAAGTGGGCCATAGAAACAACGGCCTCTGTCTTTTGGATTGTCTCTCCTCTGCTGACTTTGTTGTTTAATAAAATGACTTTGAGGTACCTGCATGGTCTGGAGCTGATTCTGTTTGCTGAATCATTGAGTTACTTTGTTCCTAAGAGAGTACAGCCCTTATTTTATTTCCAAGGAATATCAGATTGGAGGGACAGTGTGGGGAAGCTGTGAAGTTCATTGAAATGTGTAGGGTAGACTGAATTCTTTTCCATTCTCATACTATAACTATTCACCTTTTTGAAATTGTTCTTCACATGTTATTTGCTTAAATACTGGGAACATCCACTCCTAGTTTTTGTTTATTTTAACTCAAAAAGGTAACATAGTTGAAGTTCTTTGCTTTGTATTATTTTTCAGTGAATCAAATTTCACATCTGTACATAATTTTCTCATTCTACTTTATTGGTATATAATATTTGATTGTAGGACATTATAATTTATTTAATCAGTTCCCTGTTGCTGGACATCTGGATATTTCCAAACATTTGCAGTCACAAACATTGCTTCATTAATTATTTGTGTACATGTATCATTTTGCATTATTTTGTTTTTCTGTAGGATAAATACTCAAAACTGGAAATGAAGGGTCAGAGGGTATACATATTTGTTCTTTGGATAGATATTGCCAAATTGCATTCTAAAACATCGTGGTTTGAAAACCTTCATCTCTCACTGTTTTTCATTCAGACTATTAGTAGTCCTGGGAAATAGGGTTTTCACCACTGCATCTGTTTTCTGAAAACATTTCCTTCTATTCCATTCTATACCTTCACAGATCTTATCCACCCTTAAACATGTGGATGCGATACACACATAGCTTCTCTTACGGGCCCACAGCTTCATAGTTCTTTTTACTTTTCCTTTTTGATTTTTTTTTAATGGCATATACATTATATACTCATTTTCACAGTCAGTCTTAAACTACTTCCAGTAATTATTTCTTTTCCTTTTTCTCGTTATGAGTTCCTGCTTGATGTGCAAGACAATGCCTTGCACATCATGGGATTTTAAAGAAATCATTTGGGGAAAATAGGCTTATTGTTTTTATAAGACTAATACATGTTTATTAAGTGAAATAAATAAATTGTTAAAGAAAAATGCCAAGATATGTAAAAATTCTACCAAATACTACCATCAGGTATAACTACTGTTAGCATTTTGTTACATATTTTTTAGTTATCTTTTTTTAGAATATATATATATATATATATACATACTGCTGGACATCTGGATATTTCCAAACATTTGCAGTCACAAACATTGCTTCATTAATTATTTGTGTACATGTATCATTTTGCATTATTTTGTTTTTCTGTAGGATAAATACTCAAAACTGGAAATGAAGGGTCAGAGGGTATACATATTTGTTCTTTGGATAGATATTGCCAAATTGCATTCTAAAACATCGTGGTTTGAAAACCTTCATCTCTCACTGTTTTTCATTCAGACTATTAGTAGTCCTGGGAAATAGGGTTTTCACCACTGCATCTGTTTTCTGAAAACATTTCCTTCTATTCCATTCTATACCTTCACAGATCTTATCCACCCTTAAACATGTGGATGCGATACACACATAGCTTCTCTTACGGGCCCACAGCTTCATAGTTCTTTTTACTTTTCCTTTTTGATTTTTTTTTAATGGCATATACATTATATACTCATTTTCACAGTCAGTCTTAAACTACTTCCAGTAATTATTTCTTTTCCTTTTTCTCGTTATGAGTTCCTGCTTGATGTGCAAGACAATGCCTTGCACATCATGGGATTTTAAAGAAATCATTTGGGGAAAATAGGCTTATTGTTTTTATAAGACTAATACATGTTTATTAAGTGAAATAAATAAATTGTTAAAGAAAAATGCCAAGATATGTAAAAATTCTACCAAATACTACCATCAGGTATAACTACTGTTAGCATTTTGTTACATATTTTTTAGTTATCTTTTTTTAGAATATATATATATATATATATACATACATACATACATACACACACACACATACATATAGATCCTTACAGTTTTACACATGATCTTACTCAGTTCAACTGCTTTATTTTCAGTAACAGAGTTAAATATTTTACTTGTCAAAGGGAGTTCTATATAAATCTTAATGACTCCATAGCAGTTGTTTCTATATAAATGTCAGTTTATTTAAACAATGCTTAATTAATTGGTACTTGTGGTTTATAGTTTTCTTTCTAGGTAAATACGTTTTTGGATACTAATGCCTTACTCCTTAGGTAAGGTAAAGTCTTAGGAATAAAAAGATGGTGTTAAAACCTGGATCCACATGGTGGCATCTAAATAAGTACTTGTAAAAGAGAAGAAAGTTTATAGAAATGTTGAATACATTTTTCTAGGAAGCTGTCAAATTCAAATCATTAGTTATTGCCTTCAGTAGCACCACTCAGTCATCAAAAGGTGTTGAGGAATTTTATACATAAATAAAAGGAAAAAAAATCTTAAAGGTATTCTAATAGAAATAACTTTTGCATGTATTCATGAGTGTACAAAGAATCATTGCTTTCTTCCTTTATCCTGCTGGGCACTAACTACCTATCTCTCTCTTTCCCCAAATTATTTTGGAACACTCATCTAATTTAGAGTATTGTAAAAGCATTTTCTTTCCTGCCAATGTACAGAGAAGAGCAATGTTTTCTGTTTCTTATAGAACAGTTTGCTTAGGAAAGTACATAGTCTAATGAAAGGGCCTGCAGCTGTAGGCTATTTTCAAGCTGTAGGCTTGAAAACATTTTGGTGTGTTTATTTCCTTACTACTCTACTTTATTTCACAAAGATTTGAGATGGCTTACAAAGATACAAACAGTATCACTGGATTAAATTTATTTGATAGATGAGAAGAAGGAGATAAAAGGAACAAAAGGATAGGAAAATAAATAGAAAGCCAGGAGTGAGGTTAGTTCACAAAATGCACATGAAAAATGAACTTGCCATCATCACTGGTCCAGAATGTTTAAATATGTGTTCTGGTGTAACCACAGATTAAGGTCTATGTACTTGCTTGAGGTGGACCTCATGCCATAAACCAACCTGATGGAGATGTAGCTTCATTGTTCTTTTTTTTTTTTTTCATTGCATTTTTTTCCCATACACTCAATCACATTATTATTCGTCTTACAAAATGGATATTTCAACAGGTGAACATTTCTCCCTAGTACTGTTGATAAAACTACAAAATGTCTTCAACAGATAATACCACACCTCTTTGTGCCATTAATGCTTTGCCTCCCTGTCCCTCCCCCAAATGTCCTTCCTCTTCATTGTTCTTATGATTCAAACACAAACCTGCTTAGAAGGGAGAAGTCCAGATATTCCTGTCATTGGTAAAGATTTTCAAACTGTATGAATGTGACATTCTGGGGCCATATATGAATTCTTGATCCCAGAACATCACAACCCTCTAGACTCTGACCTGTACACCCTTTTTAGGATTGTGTAAGACCTTGTGGTCATGCTGTGCATTAGAGATGAATCTGGCAGGTGCAGAGTTTAACTCTGACTTTAACCTTAGATAATACGAGGAGGGAAATGCAAGTCAAAATCACAGTGACATAGCATTTCATACCCACTAGATGGCCATCATAAAGCCCATAGTGGCCAGACTTGTAGGTCAGTGGTTAAGGGATCTGGATCCCACATGGCTAACCACGGTTTGAATCCTGGACCCAGTCACTTGAAAACCAGTCTGGGTGTATGTATGTATATATATGTGTGTGTGTGTGTGTGTGTGTGTGTGTGTATATTCAAAATCCTGATGGGAATGAAGAATGGAAAATAAAGAATTGTGACCTGACCACACACACTAGATGAGGGGGTACTTTCTTTCTCTCTGGCAAGCACAGGCACCCTCTGGCTTTTTTTTTTTTTTTTTTAATACAAAAGGCAAACAGACAGTAAAATGTGGAGGATGATGTGGAGAAATTAGAATCCTCTTTCACTGGTGGTCAGGATATAAATGGTATAGCCACTTTGCTAACCACATTGGCATTTCCTGAAAAGGTTAGCATATGACTCAGAAATTTACTTCTAGGTACATACAGAAGTGAAATTGGAAGATGTCTGTGTATGAACTTGTTCATGAATGTCTATAGCAATGTTATTTAGTGATTTTTCTAATTGGGTGCTATGATTCTTTTTCCAGTGAGTTATCTTTTTTTCCTCATTGGTACAAATGAGTTTTAAAAATTATTTTCTTAAAGAAGCTGTAGTGATTCACAATTCTATGAATATATAAAAAAACTTCTAATATGTACACTTCAAATAGTTGAATTATATAGTGGGTGGAATATATCTCATTAAAACTATATAAAAACGATCATGAAAGACAAAGTTCTTAGTATAGTACAGTAAGCAGTATGCAAGTACACACTTCATAAATGTAAGCTTTTATTTTTATTTTATAATTTTGTCAGAGAGCACATACGCTACCCAGAGAGAGAGAGAAGGAGAGAATACACCCCTGCATCCCTCCGCCCCATGAGGAATGGTCATACCACAATCCCTTCTCCGTATCTCTCTCCTTGCGATCTTAGACACACACGCACATATGCTCAGCGTGTTTTTCAAGCAGCAGGGTCTGAGACTTGAACTGTGCAGTTGGCCACATAGATTCCAGCCACTTTAACCACCATGCCATAGGCTAGTCTGCTTTTCATTTATAAACAATCGAAGAAATTAAAGACCAGAGGGGTAACATGATTTATCCCGATAATATGACTACCTTTGTCTGTCTGAGAATCCAGTTCTCCTGTTGTCTAGATTAGCAAGCTCTTCCCCTGCAGGAGAGTGCCTGTAATGCCAGCTTGGTGTTGGCTTTCCCTTCTAATGTGGCCCTGGACAGTTCTGAGTTCAGTTGGCCTTCATTTGGTCTTGAATCTTTCCATTGTAATGATTTTCAAGTTTTTCAGTTGTGGGTGGTATATAAACCTTGAAATAGCAAAATTTTCAATTAACCATGATGCACTGTTTGAAAAATTGATTGGTGGCCTAGCCTGCTATTAACATTTCAGAATGATGAGCCCATCTGAGAATAACCCGGACATTTTGGCTTTCTTTCCTTTTGCTTTGTGCAGCCTATCTTTGACCCCTTTCACTTCCAAACTTCTCCATCCATTTGAAATAGACTGAAATAGACAAGTAGAAATCCTGTCCTCTTGAGTTTTCTCTGTGGCAAATATGACATGGTTTTTGAAATTCTGTTGTTGGTGTGAAGTGAAAATTAGGTTTCCTATAACAGTTTCGTTTTGTTTCATTTTTTGGTGTGTGTGTGTGTGTGTGTGTGTGTGTTTTCATTATGTAACAAAAAGGAAAAAAAAAAAGCTTTTTGCCCTCTACATTTGGACATTGCTAAATCATTGTGACATGAAGAAATTATGAAGGTTAGCATCAACCTGATATTCTCAATCCAGTGAAATTGGTAAGGTTTTATGTAATTGGAATTATACTCATTTGCTATAGATTGGCATTGAGAAAGATTATCAACAACCTAAAAACACACACATTTAACTTCTATTGTGTAAAACATACTAGTGTAGCTGAGAGACAGATATAGTGAAGTGAAAACTATGAAATTTGGTTTCAGGAATACCCAGGTTTGCAGGATTTCTCTCTTCTTAGAATTAGTTGGGAGATAGGGATTGGCAGGTGGCATGGTGGTTAAAGGTGCTGGATTCCCACATGGCCAACAACAGCTTGAGTCCTGGACCTGGTGGCTTGCTTTCTCGCCTTTTCTTTCTCCCTCTCTCTGTCTCTGTCTGGTAAAATTTTAAAAATATATATATAAACAAATGAAATTAAATAAATAAATAATTGTGTGTGTGTGTGTGTGTGTGTGTGTGTGTGTGTGTGTGTGTGTGTGTTTTAAAGGAGTAGTTGGGAAATAAAGCATGTAGCGTAAAAGTAGCCACCAAGTCAGGACCGGCAGTTAGTGTAATGGCTATGTTGCTGGACTCGCATGTAGTCGACTGTGGTTTGAGTCCTGGACTCGATGGCTTAAACTCACATTGGGCGCATGTGTGTGTGTGCCCAAGATCCCGAGGAAAATGGAGGAGAAGGGATTGCAGCGTGGCCATCCCCCCTGGGGTGCAATTTCTCGCTTTCTGTCTGTCTTTCTGGCAAGCACGTGTACCCTATAGCAAAAAAAAAAAAAAAAAAAAAAAAAAAGTCACAAAAAAAAAAAAATTAAAAAAAAAAAGTCACCAAGTAATAAACATTAATAAAAAGCTAACAAAGAAGTTAACTCAAGTTAACAATGTCACTTGTGCTTGGATTGGATTTACTCTGTAGATGTTAAGACATGCTACAGTGTTAGATCACCATTGATTACATATTGTCTTTTGGTTATCTATTGGCATTATAATGAATCATCCCAAAACTTCATAGCTTAACTCAACAGCCATTTTATTGTTTCCTGTCATGGTTCTGGGGAATGACTGAACGCAACTGGGTGGCTCTTGCTTGGTCTTTCTCATATGCTTGTACCTATGAGTGACTGGTGGCTTCCTAAGGCCTGTGTACTCACATGGCAGGAGGCAATTGAAGATGACAGTTTGAGATCTTAGCCGAGATTCAGCCAGATACCTACACCTGGCCTTACTAAATTCTCTCTTCTTCCAGGCATAGTGACGGTTCCATGAGTTAGCTTCCTGGGTGACTAAGTGGAAGTCCTAAGGCCTGTGATGGCCAAGCCTTGGACATAGTATCACTTCTGCCATAGTTAGCCTTACCCAGAGTTCAGAAGAGGAAGCATGGACTCTACCTATCAGTGACATGACTGTCAATCAGCGATGCATTATAAAAAGGGCCTTTGTGGTGGGAGATCTTGTTGCAATCATTTTGGAAAATACAACCTGCTTATCTTAATTTTTTTTATTTTTTTGACAAAAAGACAATAATGGGAGTGGGAAATAAGCAAGGAAGAAAAGGGCCTCAAGATTTTGGTAGTGAACTGTTATCCTTTGGTAGTGGAATGATACAATTCACAGTACCCATGGCAAGAGCAAGAGCTGAAGATAAAAGCAGGAGATAAACCATTCAGATGGAGATGTAGGGGAGGCAGCACAAAAGTCCCTGGTAAGTAGGTATCTCTGACGCTTACTGGGCCCACTGTCACTGGGTCTGTGCTTGAGGTTGTGCCTTGCTTGACTGCTTCTCTATCAGTACAGCGCACATGAATAGTCACATTCAGCGTCTGGGAGGAAGCAGGGCTGCTCTCTAGCTGCTGTAATAAGCGGGCAGAATGGCATATGATAAAACACAGTAGGCATAGTGTCAAAACCACCTTGTGATAGGAATTTCTACACTTTCTAAGAGAAAGTAAAATGATAACCAGTATAAAATGATTGTGGTGGCCTTTGAATGGACACTTGCAGCTGTCCTGTCCTACCCTGTCCTTTCCTTGCAACAGAAATGTGTTTGATTATTAAAATAATATGTGCACTGATAAAAAATGAATTAAATTATCTCATTTTATTGGGTGGACACAATATGCTATGTACCATTCTAGACTAAGATATTTGACTAAAGAAGAATAAAGAAAGAATCTAGTGATGATTTAGTATTTTCTGTGTAATTATTTCATTTACCTTGCGTGAATTCTGAGAAAAGGTTAGTGCTAGCTTGCTCTGAGGCTTCTAGAAAATCATTTTGGATCTGTGAGACTATTTTATAACCTTATCTTGCCTGGCTCTTACGAGTATAATATATGTATATAAAATGAAAAGCACCTAAGAAGTACTTATCAAATACTAAGTATTATTTTTACCTTCAGATCTTAGAGTGGTATTCAGTTCAATGTTCTAAAACAAAATCATATGATATACCTATATAAATTCAAGATTCAGATAATTGTGTGCAGTCATTTATTCCACTCATCTTGATTGAACACCTGGAATATGCCAGTACTAGGCACTGAGGAGCAAAGAATGACTAAGCCAACGTCCTTGCCCAGTGGAACCTGTATGAGGAAGGCTCTTTTGTAAAAAAGACATGAAAATGTGTAAGACTTAATGAAAAAGTGAAATTGATACATGGACAAATTCAGTTAACTGTGATTTTCTTTTTTTGGTGGGGAGAGGTTTTCGCTATAGGGCATGTGCATTCGACAGAGAGACAGAAAGCAAGAAATCACCCCCCTAGTGGGGGATGGCCACACCACAGTCCCTTCTCCTCCATTCTCCTCTCAGGATCTTGCATACATGCACACACACCCAGTGTGAGTTTAAGCTACCCGAGTTCAGGACTCGAACCACAGTCGACCACATGGGAGTTCAGCGACATAGCCATTACGCCAACTGCTAGTCCCATAATTGTGCATTTTTAAAAGGGGCATTTTAATAGTTTCAGCCAAATGTGTTGTAAAAGTGGCCTGAGTGAGTAGAAAAGCAGTCAGCCATAATGCAGAATGCTGTGATTTTCAAAGATACCGTCTCTGAATGTGGTGTACTGCCTGAGTAGTTTCAGAGCGCTGGCTTTACTTAACTTTAACCCTGTCCTGTTGTTAGGACATCAGGTTAAAAGGACAAGGACACAGAGCATAATGTATTAAGAAAGGATCATAGACCATAGTTTGAGTCCCGGATCCGGTGGCTTGAAACACATGTCAGGCCCATGTGCATGCATGCTCAAAAACTCAAGAAGAGAATGGAAGAGAAGGAATTGTGGTGTGGCCACCCCACTGGGATGGGGGAGATTTCTCATGTTCCCTTTCTCTGTCTCTCTCTATCTCTCTTTGGCAGGTATATGCACCATATGGCAAAAACCTAAAAACCTAAAAAAGGTCTCGTAAGTTAATAGCTACTTTCTCTTGCTCTCTTCTATGATATTTTAGACATAATTATACTTGATGCAAGGCTTTTTAAATTTTTTCCTTTTCTGTTCATTGAGGTGACCCATCTATTTATAAAAGTATAATTCAGA
>NW_006159883.1:1761251-1765920 GCF_000334495.1 Tupaia belangeri chinensis
AAATTATCTTTAACTCAGACATTATATCATTAATACTTTAAATCTCATTATAACATTATAACCTGAATGCCACATCTTTCTTCCTGTACAGAGAGTGTAGAGAAAAATTGAGACTTGATGTCATCTTCACCCATTCATTTATTATCAGTGTACATACTGATGATCTCAGAATATCCAGAAATAGTTACATTAGCTGCATATTTCTAAGAAAACTGGTAAGTCTAAAATAAGTTTTTAAACTCCATACATTGATATGTATTCCAGTGATTCATCTCCTGAGGGTTTTTGAAACTGAGGACACAATTTTTTTGATTTTTCTCAGTAGAATTCAGTACAAACCAGAATTTGTTGTGCAAATACTCATTTTAGGGCATTTATATTTTTTTCTCATTTATCTGCCCAATAACCTGATGATGTAGGTATTATCTCTCTGTATTACAGGTGAAGAAACTGACTTAGTGGTTATGGAATGGCAAGTAGCAAGTGGTCAAGTTAGAAGTTAGTGTCAAATCTATTTGATACAAAACATGTTTGTTGGTAACTATTATGCAGTACTGTTACCCAGTAGGATTCTAATTTCCTTCTTGCTTTTATTTTATTTTAATTTCTGTATATAAAGAGAAAGAGCAAGAGAGAGAAAGGAGGTGTTCCCTAATGTGAAGTGGTCACACTGCAATCCTTTTTCCTACATCTCTCTATCTCATCAAGGTTTGGGTGCACATGCACCTAGTGTGGTTTTGTTATTCTTAAAATTTTTATTTATTTATTTGGTTGTATGTATGTTTTCTAAGCATTTGAGGCCAAGATTCAAACCACAGTTTGTCAGGTGGGATCCAGTTCCTTAACCGTTGTACTATGGGACTGGTCCTGCTCTTTTCTTTATTTTTTAAATTGTTTTTCAGACTTTCTTGAAATAGGGCATGTGTGCTCACTGGAGAGAGAGGGAGAGAGCAAGAGAGAGAGAGAGACAGAAAGTGAGAAATCCCCCCCCAGGGAGGATGACCACAGCACACTCCCTTTTCCATTCTCCTCCCAGAATTTGGGCCATGCATGATACCTGTCTAGGTGCTTTTCAAACAGCTGGGTCTAGGACTTGAATCATGGAGTTAGCCACATGGGATCCAGTGCTTTAACCATGCCACCTGCTGGCTTCCAATTTCCTAAACTTTTTATAATAAATATGAATCAATACTGTTTTCAAAAATTATCAACCAATAGACATCTCTCCCAGAAATACTTACAAATGGCCAAAAATCATATAAAAAATATTCAAAGTCATCATAAAGGAAATGCAAATAAAAACCACAGTTAGAATGGTTACAATGAAAAAAAATAAATAAGGACAAGGACCGGTGAGGCTCTGATGAAAAGGGAACCCCCTTACACTGTTGGTGAGAATGTAAATTAGTACCTTCTCTATGGAAAACAACATGGAGGTTCTTCAAAAACCTATAAATAGAATTACCATATGACCCAATAACCCCACTCCTTGGTATTTACTCAAAGGATAGGAAAATAGTTAGAAAGATATTTGCACACATTCATGTTTATTGCAGCATTATTACTAATTGCTAAAACATGGCATCAACCTGAGTGTCCCAAAACTGATAACTGAATTGAAAAACTGGCACATACACACTATGGAATATTACTCAGCACTAAGTAATAATGATACCCTATCATTTGATTCAAAGAGGGTGAATACAGAAGATTTAATGTTAAGTGAGCCAGACTTTGAAGAGACACACTGTACATCTCCAGTCAATATGTACCAAGTATCTGCACTCAATGACAGAAATGGGAAGATCTGAAGAGATGATAGTAGAGAGGATAAATTTAGATACCAGAGATGGTAAGGGGGGGGCCCTAGGTGATAGTGAGTGATGGAGTATGGGTGTGAGGCACAAAGAGAAGAAACATTAAATTATCTGTTGAAAAAATGTATATAGTATAGGTCATGATGGTGACTTTAGGTAAAATGTGAATAATATATGTTATAGCATCATCTTTATGGAGAAAACTTTATGGAAATAGACATCTAAAATCAACCAATGTAATTTAATACATGTAATGCAGTTATATTAAAAGAGACTTTTTTGGTATGAAAATATAAAACTATATGAACCTGAAAATTATAACCCGGTGTTAAGTAATTACATAGATATTATAATTAATGCTTTCAAAATGTAGTAGACACATAAGACACATACTAAGGTTTCTGGTTCTGTATTTTTCTTAGGAAAATAACACCTGTTAATTTAAAAAATTTAATTCCATATTCTAAATAAATTTTCTTATTTCATTATGAGCATAATTAGGGAATTATTATCTTTTAAAATAAGGAAAGGAAAATCCTATCTCGGTATGGGAAGAGAAAGTTACATGAGTAGCTAGCAGTCTTAGCAGAGGATTTTTGATGATGGTAAGAATTTGATTATTTTCTCTCCCTCCCCTCAATGACATAATTTGATTTGAGGAGCAGTTATCAGTACTGCTGATAGAGAGACATTAATTGTAACTCATACAATCAGCTAATTGAAAGACTGTTTCTTTAGTTCTTCCACCGCCTCTAAAGCAAAACAAAACAAAAGGAAACTTTTGGGCACTAAACTTGCCCCACAGATTACTTGGAGGGTTTGCCTCCTTAGTGAGTCCTGGGTAGAATCCAGAAATCTATATTTTAAAGAAATTACTTAGGTGAGTTTTATGATTCGCAACTGTTGGGCTCGAATAAAGCCTGCATAAACAGAAGCAGTAAGTGAGGTTGTTAAGCTGGACTGTGCCCAGACTGTGACGAGATTTAGATTGTGAACTAGGGGCTGGGGACATGGTGCTATGTGCTGTGAGGAGCCCAGGACTGGTGCTCTGTTAGGACGGCAACAACTGTAGAAGTTTTAGAAGGAATGGGCTGTAGGGAATGATGTAAAGGAGCAGGGATTGGTGACAACAGTTGCTAATGTCATCTAGGCATGAGATAATGAGGGTCTGAACTAGGAGGTGGCAGAGGTGTAGGGAGGAGGGAACAACTGACACTGAATTGCTGGAACTGAAAGAGGCTGTACATGACTGTAGGTGGGAGGGAAAAACACAGGGAGAAAGACAGCAGAAAGGGCTTGAAGCGATTCAAATGAGGGTAATAGTAGCTTTTATTAAACTCAGAGAACTGGAGGGGGGCTGTTTGGGAGGGAAAATCAGGCATTTGTTACCATGCACTTGAAGTTCTATTGGAATTTCCATTTGAAGGTGTCCAGTAGGCAGACGGCAATGTGTAACTCAGGAGAGACCACAACTAGAGAGCTATGTTTAGGAATTTCTCTGTGGAAATGATTGAAGAAACCGTATGAGAAGGAGAGATTGCCATGGAGGCCATTACGGAGAGGACAGAGAGGACCTCAGGGGGCAGTTATGAGGCAGGTAGAAGATGGAGAGAGCTGTGAGAGGAGAAAAGAAAGTGCTGTCACAGGAACCAAGAAGATGCAGGTGATCAGCGGTTTGGAAGGCTGTAGAAAGGTTAAGGGAAATGAGGGCTTACAAAGGGACATTGGATTCAGCTCAGCTTTCAGAGTGACGAGAGAAGCTGGACAGAGTTATTGAGGAAAAGCAAGTGGGTAATTTTTCAAGGCTCGATTGCAAAGGGCAGGAGGAGACATTCATAGCTTGTAATGGGGAGAGGTCTTCAAAGTCAGTGGAGACCTGGGTATGTTCAAAAGCTCAGTGTAGGGGAAGAGAAAGATATTGAAGATGGGTGAGGTAGGATATTAGCCACAGAGGATGCCAAAAAGCAGTAGTTTGTAAATATTGTTATTTATTTGATATACATTTATTTTTCAAGTATCAGGTGCCAGGGGAGTGCTAAGGATAGAAAGATAGAACACAGGCTTATTCTGTAAGTAACCCATGGAAAGAATAAAATATAACAGTGTGGAGTTAAGTCTATATGACTAAGAGGGTGGCGGCCTCAGACTAGGAGAGGACTGGGTTAGGAAACCGTGGCCAGCACCAGGTTAAATACTATGATGGGGTGGCACACACTGTGCTGAGGAGTACAGGGAGGGGCCCCAGGAGTGCAGCATGAGGGCTTCATGGAGGACATGTGGCTTCAGGTGTCCTGTGTAGGGTATATGGCAGAAGGAAAGGAGACTTCTCTCAGGTAGAAGGGTAGCATAGGCAAGTACTTGGAAAGGTACTGGAAGAATGATTGTATGTAGGGGCAAGATGTGCAGAAGTGAGGCTGGAAGGGTGAGACCAGGTTAGAACAAGAAATATCTCATGCATCTTGATGAGGAGCTTAGGGGTTTTTTCTTTTTTCCTAAAAGCTCTGGGGAACTGTGGTAATTTTTAAGCAGAGACATGCAGTTTGCCATTAGAAAGACCTCGTTGTAGCAGTGTGCTGTGGTTTTGCAGGGCAAGTCTGGAAGCTGGGGCCAGGTTGATAGACTGATATTTAGTACAGATGAGGATTGAGTTTTGGCAGACCGGGCAGAGGATAGGTAGAAGAGATATTAGCAGACAAAGTTGACATGATTTAGGATGTGAGTAGTTTATGGAGATGGGAAGCTGAGAGATAGTACGAATAAGGAGAGATTTATGGAAAGGTGAGTTTCAGACTTTATACTTTCTGACTCACAGATATTTTGGAAGGTGGTGGAAAACACTTCCTCATCCTGCT
>NW_006159883.1:1765996-1777130 GCF_000334495.1 Tupaia belangeri chinensis
CCTGCTGAATAAATCAAGCTTGAGGTTCTTGTAGGACACCCAAGTAGAGATGCAAAGTAGGCAGATACACATGTCTACAAATGGTGGAAGGGTGTGGCCTAGAGACAGAAATATGGATGACCACAGCACAGGAACGATTCCCGAGCCTGCAAAAGATACCCTGAATGTGTAGTGTACATACTTGGCCTCTTCACTCCAGAACTGGTTATTCATTTTCTGAGTTTTCCAGGTTTCTGACCCTTCCTCTCATAGCTATGTATAATTTCTCATTAGACTCTTAATGGGATTAGGCAGAAAAAGAAAAAAAAAATGATGGTATCCAAATATACTTAGTTTTACTACTGATTAGCAGATATAATGAGAGGATTAGATCCTTAGAGAAAGAGGATTAGATCTGACAGTGAGACTTGGATTACTTGTGAAACTCATTTATATGTTGATACTTTACTATAGACTGAATTTTTTCACTCTATTTTTTATTAACCCCCATGAGAATATATAACTGGTATTTCTTGGTTTCTTTGAAAATCAGGGGCTAGTCAGAGATTGTCTTTGTTAGCAAAATACCTGAATTAGAATACCTAGTTTTTTAGAAACTTTTATAGGGAAATCTATGTTATTTATTTGGCTGCTCAGACAGTCTCTTTTTAGTGTGGCATGAATTAACAGAAAATAGAATTTATGGCCCTATTCAGTATTGAAATGAAACACAATGAATTAAAGACCTTGACCCAGAAATAAAATTCCTGTCTGGAGCAGTTTTACATTGAAGCCTCCATTATAGCTTCTATTTATTACTGAGAATTAATTTACCTAGCAGTGTAGAGAACAGAAGTCTTGTCCTTGTGGAGGTGGTGGTTTCTGTTAGCAATAGGAAAACAGGAAAGTTCTTAATCAGTCCCTTTGTTTGAAAAGTTGTATTTAAAGTAGAACTTGCTTAGGTGGGTATGATGGCCAGATTGTTAGGCGAAATTCTGTAGGGCCAGATCTAGGGCATGGTGGTTAAGGCACTGGATCTCACGTGGTCAACTGCACAGTTGACGTCTCAGATCCAGTGGCTTGAGAAACACAGCAGATGCTTGTGTGTGCATACCCCAAATCCTGAAAGGAGGGAAAAAGATGGAGGAGAAGGGATTACAGTGTGACCATCCCCCATGGGATAGGGTGTTTTCTCTCCATTTCAGGCAAGTGCACACACCCTCTGACAAACAAAGAGCAACCTTAGAACTGCTAGATATAAGACTGTGGTCCATGTGGACTTTGTTCACATTCTGTTTTGAATAAATAAACAGAAAAAAGAAATTTTGAGACAGTGGGACAAAATTAAACATAGGCTGATACTAAATTTTACTAGGGAATTATTAGTAATTTCATTGTGAAAATGCTATAGTGATCATGTTTTAAGATGTCCTTAATCTCTTAGAGATGCATACTGAAGTGTTTACAGGTCAAATGATACGATGTCCGGGATTTGCTTTAAAATACTGAAGTGGGAAGAGTTGGGCATAGAGGTAAACTTTGATTGGCAGAGAGTTGGCAATTGCCAAGGGTGAGTAAATGGAGTTCATTATGCTATTCTCATCTTACGTGCGTTCATGACATTTCCAATAATCCATAATCATCTCTCCTCATTTCTGACCCAGAAATCAAGGCATCTGACACACAGCTAATCTGTGTGTATGTGATGAAAATGCCACAACACCCAGACTTGGGCAGTTTTCTGGGCAGTTTCTGTCCTCTCTTTCAAAATGAGAACACAGGGGACTCCTTATCTCCTTACCTTTTTGTGACTTTTGAATAAGTGAGCTGTGAGAAGATAACTGGGGAGGAGTGGTGGAAACAGATGAAATTGGAAATTGCAGAAATTTAAATACGAAGCATGTTTCTGCATATAGACCTTGTGATAAAGTTGTTCGCTCTTCTTTCTTAGACATTCAAACTTGTGCTGTAATCATACCTATCACTCTTTAAAACCCAAATGTAAGTCAGTGCTCTGTGTGTATGTGTTTGTGTGCACATGTGTGTGTGTGTGTGTGTGTGTGTGTGTGCTTCTAAACAACCTCATGTTTGAAGTCTTTGGTCTTTGCAGACAGCAGGATAGTAAAATGAATTGGTTACAAAGGGAAAATGATTTCAGCAAACCAGCATAGATTTGTTGTTTTCTATGAATTATTCCCAGCATGATAGGATGTTAATAGGTCAACTCAGAGGCAGATAGACCCAGCCATTTTGATCATCAGCTTTGTTGATATTTGGCGTTTAGAACTATGCCTTTCTCTCAGATCATCAGATGTTTGGAAGACCCAGACTTTTCTTGACACCAGCTGCTTCTTTGCTTAAGCAGACAGAATAAATTAAGCCCTTCAACTATCCAATATCCTCATCTCTGTTAACCATGTCATCACAATGAAAGGGTATGTGATGGCAAAGGATAGTAGTCCTCTTCTCTTCTCTTCTCTTCTCTTCTCTTCTCTTCTCTTCTCTTCTCTTCTCTTCTCTTCTCCTTCTCCTTCTCCTTCTCCCCTCCCCTCCCCTCCCTCTTCCCTTCCCTTTCCCCTTTCCTTTCCCTTTCCCTTTCCCTTTCCCTTTCCCTTTCCCTTTCCCTTTCCCTTCCCTTCCCTTCCCTTCCCTTCCCTTCCTTTCCTTTCTTTCTATGATAAAGAGCATGTGTGCATACATGAGAGAAAAAGAGAAGGAAAGAAAGCAGGGGGAGAAAGAGAGAGAGAGAGAGAGAATGAACCTCAACAGGATCTCTTTCCACCATAATCCCCCTTCTTCAGCTATCCAGCTCCCCAGGATGTTCAGTAGCCATTCACATGCCTGGCATGTTTTTAAGCTAACCTGAGGATCCAAGCCTGTGGCTGGCCATATGGATTCCAGACTTTCAAGGCACTTGAACCATCATGGCTGGGAGAAAAGATGAATAAAATGCCTTTCAGTCTTAGGTGAGCTACCTTGGCCCAGAATTTCTCTGTGTTTTATGTTTTAGTCCATGATTATTTTTAATTCATGTATTTAATATTTCTTAAATACTTCTTATACACTGGTAGTATATTAGGTATTGGTTCACAGGGGTGAGCTGACTCTCACAGAGCAAGCTCTGTGTTCCCAAAAGCAAATTTCAGATATATTGGATATGGGGATTATGGATGTGAACAACTGAAAGAGTTTCAGGAACTGATAGGGTCTTCTTTTAAGTTTCCTCACATCCCTTTGACAACTCAATGAGGCTATGCCACTAGCCTTTGACCTCCCTCTCTGAAGGAAACAGTGGGAGAAGCTCCTTTATGGTGCAAGATTTGGTTGGCAAGGCTTTCTTTGGGTAGCAGACAGTTGTTACTCATTCATCAAATATATATTCATTCCTTACCAACATGCCCTAGGTGTTAGAACTCAAAGTATTCTTAACTACAGAGTATTGTTTCACTACATCTTATTCTCAGGGTATGTGCTTTCCCAGCTCCAGATTTTCATACATGCCAGAACAATTTCTTAATATCTTTGGAATTTTGTAGCAAATTCCAGCTTAATAAAATTAACAGAATCCATTATGCAATAGGTATAATGTAAAAGAATATAAACTCAGCTATCTGGCTAAGAAAATTTGAAAAACAGAGCATTAATGAGTATGAACTCTTATCATTGCAGTCTCATGTGTATTCAAAAATTTGATAGCTTTATAGTCTATTAGTCTATAAATAATATTCTAATGGTATATTAGTAATGGTGGGTCTTCATTCTAGAATTTTCTACATAAAAGTAAACTATTAAAAATGTTAGAAATCCTAAATTGTTAAATTCATTGCAATAAATGCAGGTGAAAATACAATAAGTCAGTATTCTTGTTTTGACCCATACTCACATTGCAGTTTTCACAATATTTTACATTTTTAGTCATTGAAACGTTTTTTTTTTCCTTTTTTTTTTGAGAGGTTTTTGCTATAGGGCGCTTTTGCTCGCCAGACAGACAGAAAGAGACAGAGAGACAGAAAGCGAAAAATCACCCCCTCCCCCAGGCGGGATGGCCACGCCACAATCCCTTCTCCTCCATTCTCCTCTCGGGATCTTGGGCACACACACACATGCGCCCAGCGTGAGTTTAAACCACCGGGTCCGGGACTTAACTGTGGTCGACTACGTGGGAGCCCAGAGACATAGCCATTACGCTAACTGCTGGCCCCGAGTTACTGAAAAGTTTTAAGGCAACTTATCTTTCCATTACTAGCTCACCTCCTAGAGAAGCCACAATCTTTGAATCTTGTTTCAGAGTAGGAAGTGGTTTCTTTGACTGTTTATGTATTATACTACCATGTTGTTTGAATTTGCTTAAAAAAGAAGTATGTATAATTTTTAAAAAGTTATTTTTTGGCTGAAAGCATTATACATTATAGTAATAAAAATTAAAATGATGCAGAAGAGATGGTGGGGGAAGAAGGGGGGGAGGAATGTTTCTTCTCCACTCTTGCTGTACCTTCAGCAAGCATTCGCAGCCCCTCTCCTCCAACTGATTTGTCTGATTGGTGAACTTCTAGGGAAAAATCAGGTTCTTGTGGTTCAGTCACTTCTTCCTCCCTTCTCCCAGAGCTGGCCTACTTGTTGAGAGAGGTGCTTTCAGTCACCGTGGCTTGCCTGTGTGAGGGAGGAGGAGTGTGCTGATCACCATTATTGGGGACAGGTAGGAAGTCTTGTCTGAATCCAGGGATTGGTTCATTTAGGAAAACTGCTCACTCAGTTTTTAAGCCCTAATCTCTGAAAGTTCGTTTTGGCTCTTAAATGCTTATTGGCCTTATTTCTAAATTAGTTCAGAACTAGAGAGGAGAAAAGAGTGTTAATTATTGGGATTCCTTGGGAACCAGCAGTTAGCGTAATGGCTATGTCACTGGATTCCCACGTAGTTGACCGCGGTTCACATCCCGGACCTGGTGGCTTAGAACTCACACCGGGCGCGTGTGCATGCGTGCCCAAGATCCTGAGAGGAGAATGGAGGAGAAGGGATTGCAGCGCGACCATCCCCCCTGGGGGGTGATTTCTTGCTTTCTGTCTCTATGTCTCTCTCTGTCTGTCTGGCGAGCGCAAGCGCCCTATAGCGAATACCTCTCAAAAAAATTTTTTTTATTGGGATTCCTTGAAGTGCACAAAATAGTGAAAAAGCAGTGTCTCTTTCAACCCAGTAGCCATGACCACATCCTGCAAATCCTTCAGGAAATGTTCTGTGCACATATAAACCTATCTAGAACTGTGAAAATGTACATCTCTGTTTTCATTTACATAGTGATGGATACTCTTTATTTATTAGTTTTTCTACTTAATGTAGTTTGATGGTCTGTTTGATACTTGTTATTAGCTGCATACTATTTTATAATGTGGATATTTTATTAGTCTTACAACCAGAAATACAGATCTGTTTCAGTTTAACCTAGATGCTGTGATAAACAGTGAGAAATAGTCATGCTTTACTCCTGGGTGACACAATTAGCAACTGCTCTGTGTGCTTTCCTTTCATCTGGAAGAGGCATAGTATGTGTCTGACAATGAAAAGACTTAACTTGGTCCTTGGTAATGGAGAGCACATGGGATATTCGTTGTGTAAGGATGTACTTTTCAGGATCATCCTGCTGTTAAACAGGAACTATAAACTGAGTAATACGTGAAATATATTTCCAGGACAGTTGGAAATAATTTTTATGGAGGAGTTTCTTGGTACTGATACCTATAAGCTATCTTAAAATGTTTGTATAAACATATGTATTTAAAAATCAGATATCTTTATGCAATTATAATACTATGAATACTTTCTGCATAAGAGTTGCTGAGTCTAGATGTAGTTTCCAGTCCAAAAAATCAGCACACTTGGGGCCAGCAGGTGGCATGGTGGTTGGGGGCGCTGGACTCCCATGTGGCCGACTGTGGTGTGAGTCCCGGACCTGATGGCTTGCTTTCTCACTCCACCTCCTTTTTTCTCTCTCTGGTCAAATTTAAATAAATAAAGTTCAATAAAATAATAATAAAATAATTCTTTAAAAAAATCAATGCACTTGAGTATGTAGCTAAGTTTTTTTTTCCCCCCCTGGGTTATTCATTGTTCCATAAGCATATTTAGTTTTTGACAGAAGGTTTAGCAAGGTGTTAGTGTTGATTATAGTTACTCAGACTTAAATGATGTTAAACCAGTAACTCACCTAGTTAACCAAATGAGTTGATTAAAAATTGTTTATTATAGGTGTCTTTTCAAGACATGAATCCAGTTCTTTTAGGTTATGGTAGTTCTTATCATCTTAGTTTTCATTTTATTGTCATTTCTGTTCTGTTACTCTTAATATTTCACTGGAGGTATTAACATTGTCCATTAATAAAAACCAGTGGATGTTGTTCTTGGTATTGCATTTCTGCTAGCTAATTTGCTTTTTGCTCACAAATACCAATAGTCAGGGCTATAGGATTTCTTTTTTTTTTGAGAGAGATTTTCACTGTCGGGCGCGTGCGTTCGCCAGACAGACAGAGAGAGACATAGAGACAGAAAGCGAGAAATCACCCCCCAGGGGGGATGGGCACGCCGCAATCCCTTCTCCTCCATTCTCCTCTCGGGATCTTGGGCACGCATGCACACGCGCCCGGTGTGAGTTCTAAGCCACCAGGTCCGGGATGTGAACCGCGGTCAACTACGTGGGAGTCCAGCGACATAGCCATTACGCTAACTGCTGGTTCCCAGGGCTATAGGATTTCTTTTTTTTTTGAGAGAGATTTTCACTGTCGGGCGCGTGCGTTCGCCAGACAGACAGAGAGAGACATAGAGACAGAAAGCGAGAAATCACCCCCCAGGGGGGATGGGCACGCCGCAATCCCTTCTCCTCCATTCTCCTCTCGGGATCTTGGGCACGCATGCACACGCGCCCGGTGTGAGTTCTAAGCCACCAGGTCCGGGATGTGAACCGCGGTCAACTACGTGGGAGTCCAGCGACATAGCCATTACGCTAACTGCTGGTTCCCAGGGCTATAGGATTTCTTTTTTTTTTGAGAGAGATTTTCACTGTCGGGCGCGTGCGTTCGCCAGACAGACAGAGAGAGACATAGAGACAGAAAGCGAGAAATCACCCCCCAGGGGGGATGGGCACGCCGCAATCCCTTCTCCTCCATTCTCCTCTCGGGATCTTGGGCACGCATGCACACGCGCCCGGTGTGAGTTCTAAGCCACCAGGTCCGGGATGTGAACCGCGGTCAACTACGTGGGAGTCCAGCGACATAGCCATTACGCTAACTGCTGGTTCCCAGGGCTATAGGATTTCTTTTTTTTTTGAGAGAGATTTTCACTGTCGGGCGCGTGCGTTCGCCAGACAGACAGAGAGAGACATAGAGACAGAAAGCGAGAAATCACCCCCCAGGGGGGATGGGCACGCCGCAATCCCTTCTCCTCCATTCTCCTCTCGGGATCTTGGGCACGCATGCACACGCGCCCGGTGTGAGTTCTAAGCCACCAGGTCCGGGATGTGAACCGCGGTCAACTACGTGGGAGTCCAGCGACATAGCCATTACGCTAACTGCTGGTTCCCAGGGCTATAGGATTTTAATGTGTGTGTCAGCCAGGCTTTAACCAAAGAAATAGAATGAGTAGCAGACACTTGAAGGGATATATTGCAAGGTATTGGCTTGATTATGGGGGCTGACTTGGCAAGTCGGAAATCTGGAGAACAGGCTGTCAAGAAGGCAGGCTGAACTCATTGGCAGTGGAATTCCTTCTTCAGAGAAGACTCAGCTCAGCTTTTAAAGCTTTTCAACTGATTGAATCAGGCCCACCCAGATTATCAAGGATAATTTCCCTTGCTTAAAGTCAATTAGTGACTTTAATCACATCTACTAAATTCCTTCCCAATAATGCGTAGATTAGTGTTCAGTTGAACAACATTGGACAGTAGCATAGCCAAGCTGAGGCCTAAAGTTGACCGTCAGGGTGTTTCTCTGCTGCTTCATGGTAATCTGCTGGCTCTAGCAGTCAGTTTTGCTGAATGCCTGTAATCCTACTCAGGTGGTTCTATGCTTTTCTTTCTTATTTCCCACCTGTCTTCCTTCTGCAATTAAGTTAACTTGTAACTTATTTCTGCATCCAGAGCAGCTTCTCCTCCGCTCCTGTGCCACTATTTTCTTTTATTTTCTCCTTCGGTTTTACATGAAGTGTGTTTTCTCATCTATGTTATTTGTCTTACCAGGACAGAATGTACCTATTGTTTTCTTTATTAGCTAATGTTACAGATCAGCCTGGCACCCATTCCAGTAGCTTTCACTCTCAAAGACAATAGTTGCAAAATTGGATGCTGCTTTCCTGGCTCTTAGCTGTTGTCATTGTTCTTTGTCGGGCTGACTTGGGGAAGTGCCCATATTGGAAGTTGGATAGGACTAAAACAGAATAAGAAATCTAATTGCTTCTCTGTGCTTTGTGCTTCTTCTTCAGAGTAGTTTTTTTTTTTTTTTTTTTCCTCTAATTTCGAAAACATTCTCTTTTAAGACGTTGGCCTTTCATGCTTTATTTCCAGTTACAGAATTCCATTATCATTATCTGAAGAGCAACATTTATTAAATTTGATTTCTTTTTCGCATTAGAAAATGTTACAGCTTTATAAGAAAATTTTAGTCTTTCACTAAACTAGTGTACTGTTTTGACTTACTATCATTAAAATATAAAATATCATTTCTGAGTTTTATTTTCCTAACTGTCTAAAGATATTTCATATCCTCATTTCCTTATTCTTTCCTTTTTCATTCTGGAAAAGGGATGGCGGATTTCAGCAAAACTAGATAAGCATTGAATTCCAAGAGGTCAAAAAGATATTAATGGGATTCACTGGCTAAAATGACCCAGTGTGCTGTAGCAACACATTTATAATTAATGGAAATGGGCGGGTTATTTTTTTTTTCCTTCTTGGTATTTTAAGATGATTACGGAGTCAGGTGGAAATAGTTCCTAAGTATAAATTAAAATTAATGTCTGAGTGTTCAGAGACCCAGCATGTCCACAGTTGGAAAACAATAACCAAGAAGCAAAGTGTGGTAGAGTCTGATTTCTGGTATGATGAGGACTATCAGATATGACCTTCTGATTTTCAAAGAATTACAAAGTACATAAAAATGACAATTAAATTCCTTAAGTCAGTTTATCACAAACCTTATTTTGATTATCTACTTAAGTGTAACAAAGCATTTCAAACTTAGTTACTGAAAATAACTACAGTCCTTTTATAAAAGTCTTCCAGTTTCTGTGGGTCAGGGTTCAGGAAAAAATAACTACAGTCCTTTTATAAAAGTCTTCCAGTTTCTGTGGGTCAGGGTTCAGGAAAACATCGCCTGACTGGTTTCTGAGCTCATGAAACCACGGTCAGGTCAGACTCTCTCTCCATGGGGTGAGTGGGGGCTTTCTGGCAGCATGGAAGCTTCAGGGAGTTGGACTGTTTTGGGGACTCCTGAAGATGTCCACTGCAAATATTCCAGCAGGAAGAGTACATTGTATCACTTGTTCTGCCCTTGCCTTGGAAGCTGTGTTGACTCATTTCTGCCTTGTTTGTTTGGTTATAGGGGAGACACAAGCCCCCCTAGATTCAGGGGCAGTGGACTGGACTCCATTTCTTGATATGAGTGGCAAGATTATAGAATATGTGGGACAGGAGACATTGGTATGGATTTTTTTTGGAAAAAAAAAAACAACTATCTGTCCCCTGTGTACCCTCTGGCCATGATATCACTTCTCTTCCATGTGCAAAATATACTCTGTAACTTTCAAGATGTTCCAGAAGTATTGTGCCATTACATCAGGTTCAGGTTCAAAGGACCTGATCATCTTAGTCCAGTGTCAGTACAGATGAAGCTCCTTGGGAGGAGATCCAGGAATACAGCTCCTTGAATACTATTCCCACTCTGAGGACCTGTTAACTAGACACATGTCTACTGGACACCCTCTCAAAATATAACAGTAGGACATAAATCTTAAAGGCTGCCCAAAGCGGGAAACAGGAGTCAAGCAGATCCGTGGTGGTTCTGGAATCCAGTGACATGCGTATCGCCAGCACTTTGATCCTGGCTCCATTCTATCCTGCTCTTTTCTCTGGTGCTTGGCTTCACGCCCAGGTTCTACATTTCAAGTCATCCTTTCTCTTCCATAAGAAAAAAGCTAGTGCTTGCAACTGAGTAGCCTTCTCAGGCTGCTTTCTGCCAGCAAGTTTGAAATCTAAGGCCTCTTTTAGTTTCTCTTAGTCTAACCTGGCAGTATTTTATAGTACTAATACCTTAAAAACTTCATCGATTTTCTGTGCATCTTATTAGGTTTGTTCCATTAGACAAAATCTGTGACTACAGAGGTTTTACTGCAAGCTCCTGTGAGACTGCTTGAAGGACCACACCTTTATGGTTCTTAGAAGTCCTGCTATTAAGTGCAAAGATTCTACCAGACAAGCTCTTAGGATCCTTAAAACAAATAGGTACATTTGAAAGTGTCTGTGAAGCTCTGCCTTAGATCTTTCTGTAGTTGTTGAGAAGGGCCATGCAGTCCTACCCTGGATGTGATCCTTGTTCTAAGGACATTTCTTGGCTTGAGAACTGTTTTATGTCTCAAGAGTCTGGGAATGAGATATGGTTGTGTATTTACGGTTTGTTCTTTAGCTCATCCCTCTGCTCACAATTTATCATAAGCAGTGAGCAGATTCCAGGTGTCAATTTAAGTATTCTTCCTGGAAATCTCTTTAGTTAAATCACTGAGTTCGTTAGGTACATTTCTATTTCCCTCTTTACCATAGATGTCAGTGGTGCAAACTCTGTCACTGTAGGAGAGTGTCCTCCTTTCTTCTAGCTTTCACTAACATGTTCTTCTCTTTTCTTTAAGCCCTCATTGACGGCTTTCTTAAAGCAACAGTCATTTCATTATCTTGCACTGTTTCTGTGTGTCAGGAATTTGTAAAGGGCTTGTCCTGGCTCTGGGTCTCTCATGCACTTGCTGTCAGCCACCATGGGAGCAGGTCTGACTGCCATGGGCCTTCTGTGATTGTTGCTTTAAGTCTCTCAGTTTTAGGAGGGTTAGGTACATGCCAGTCGTAACTGCAGTAATTAATGATCCTGATTTCTTTTTGGTCTTTGAAACCCTCAAGTCCCAGTACAT
>NW_006159883.1:1777346-1800401 GCF_000334495.1 Tupaia belangeri chinensis
TCTTTTCAGAAGCCCAAGTTTGATGATTCTCTCCATCTCTCAAACCCACTCTAAAGCTTTCTGTATTTTCCCACAGTTGGAGTTCTAACCCCTTTAATCTGGTGTACTACAGAGTATGTGAACTCACAGGCCATGTTAGTCCTACAGACACACCATTTTTTGGGATCCACAGAAGGTTTATTTAAACTAGATTTATCTCTTCCATGAGAAGCAGGGAGAGAGATAACACCCTTTATATGGTTTTGGTGCCACAATCCAACTTCAGCTTCAGCCAGTCCCAAATGGTGGGCATACTCGTGCACGGCATGCACAGGGGGTTTCCGCAACATGAACCCAGAACCTGTCCATGTGGGTCAGCATGGAAGAGCATTATGTTTTACTACTGTGCCACCATCTGGCCCTTCGAGTTTTGCTTCTATTATTTTTTTTAACTTTACATATTTATTAACACTAAAAATGTCAAGAGTGTTCACATAAAAAATGTATGTTAGCTACTTCTCTAGAAGAAACAGAAGATCTGGCAACACTTCCTCCCTGCTGTAGCCATCAGCCAGTGCTGGGTTCTCCCTAGAGATGAGACAGGTGAGACATCTAATCACCCAAGTCCTCACTTGACTGGCATTCTCCACTGCTTTTCCAGCTTGGCTCTGTAGGCCATTGAATTTACCATTTTGATTGTACAAGGTCCTGCAACACAGCTTTTTCGACCTTATTCTGAGCCAGTTAGTTAAACCAACCCCTAGACCCAGTGCCTTGTGATCCAGCGACATTACATGAGCCAGGAAAACTTGCTATGTTCTTATCTTCTCTCTGGGTGCAATGACTTCTCTTTCTCTGCATAGTGAGCTCTTTTTAATCCTTCAACAGTCCCCCAACCTTCCAATACTGCTTGACAGGTAGTGATTCTCTCTACTGCAGTCTTACAGCATTTAAACTTTATGGCTTCACACTTTTTTAAAAAAATTACTAGTTTAAATGTCTGTCCAGTCATTTGAATTGGGAACTACTTTAAAGAGTAGGATTTTATTTTATTAATCTTTGGTCTAGAATTTGTTACAAAGGAGATATTCAGTAAAACATTGTTGAGTAAATGAATAAATGCATTTATAAAAGACTAAGGTAAGATCT
This sequence comes from Tupaia belangeri chinensis, assembly GCF_000334495.1. Lineage (NCBI taxonomy): Eukaryota > Metazoa > Chordata > Mammalia > Scandentia > Tupaiidae > Tupaia > Tupaia belangeri. Next base: position 1,778,475 of record NW_006159883.1, read on the forward strand.
CTGTCCTAAAAGAGTAAACAGTTTTGTGTGTCTACAGTGCAAAGTAGAATGATAGAAAGGTTTAGGAAGAATTCTAATTAGGAGGATTTTCAAAAGCTTCTAGAACAGACACTAAAATTAGAGACCGTGAAAGGGCAGATCAGGCCAAGTTATGTATGTAACACACGTGCAAAGTGGTAGAGTTGTGAGAGCATATAATTTGCACTCCACGGGATTGTAGGGTGTTTAAAGGGATATGGTGGGAAAATAAGTCTTGGAAAGGCCATTTGAGTCTACATGTAGGGAGACTTGAATATTGAGGCATCCGGACTCATCCTATAGGCAATTGTGAACGCTCATAGTATTTTTTTGAGAAAGTGCTTATTTGCTGCTAGTGGCAGTATGAAAGCTACAACAAGCAAGAGAGCAGAGTTCTGGAGATTGATTAGCAGTTTGTTTTAATAGGAGAGATAGGAGAGCTACATTGAAGGGGCTCTGACTCAGCATAATGCCAGCTGAGGAAGGGGAAATTTACAGAAAGTAATGTTTGATAGATCGGTTTGTGAGAAAGATTAAATGTACTACTAATATTACACCTGTCAACTCTTGAGTGCTGTGTGGCAGGCATCATGTTCAGAGCTGCATGTGACTGTGCCTGTTGGCCCGTTTGATGGCAGTGGGGTGGGACGGGATTTAGAGGCACGAAGACAAAACTGGAGAAATGTAGGAATGAGCCTGGGGTAGGAAAATTAACAAGTGAATGGGAGGTGGCAAGCTCAATCTTGAGAAATGGCTAAGATGTTCATATCTAACAAACCACTTGAAAAACAAGCCTAAAAGATGACATTTCCAAGGATGTTGGCTTAGATAAGGTGAGTAGGCCAAGGAGAATGTGCGTTCACTCAGGGAGATAGTGTCTAGTGAGCTGACATGTTGGGCTGGAAACAGCCGTGTGTGCTGGAGGCAGAACAGTTGTCAGTTGGAGGCCGAGTAGGACAGGTAGAGGTAGGAGGAGAAATGTCATGTACACAGGATTAGAGAGAGCTTGAAGTAAAAAAAAAAAAAAGAATGGGTTTCAGCTGTGTCTGCACAATGGTGTTATGGCAACAGGGAAGAGCATTGATTATACTATTGGGAAATCATTAACTCTTTCAGGGAGAATACACATGGTTTCGGTGGCTCACTGGGGATAGCTTATATTTTGCAAGGTATTAAAGAGTGAGGAAGGGATAGAAAGTGAGGGCAATAATGAGAGACAATCTCTAGAAAAACATTGACTGGGAAAGAGAAGAGTGAGGAAAGGGCAGAAGTAAAGGGTTTCCTTATCCCTTCCCCATTTTTGATAAAAAAAAAAAAAAAGAGAGAGATTTAAGTGTGTTTACAGACGATGTAGAGGAGCCAGGGCCTGGCTATAAGATTCTTGAGGGAATAAATAAATTAGTAGATAAATGAGATGCACAGCAGGAGGCATTGGCCTTGTAATGGGGAAGGAATCTATTATCTTTATACATGGGAGGGACAGAAGCTCAGAAGGGTGAGCAAGAGAAGTTTACTAGGAAAAAAGGGACTGTGGGTCTAGTTGGATAGACTTGGTTTTCAAAATAGCAGATGAAGTTTTTAAAAGTTTATTTTTCAGAGAGAAGAGGACAGAGAGAAAGAGAGAGGGTACACCCTCCACACATCAAAGTCTATATTGTTCTCCACCCCAGTCCCAGCGAGCCCAGATCATAGGCATACATGTGCCTGATGTGCTCAGGGATGTTCCAGGATTCAAATCTAGGACCGTTTCCATATAGGTGCAATTGTGTTACTGCTGTGCCATCGCCCGGCCCCACAGGTGAAGTTATTCTAATATTGGAGCTGGGTGTAATTAGGACACTATTGTGAGACACAGTAGCAGAGGCTAGCAATGGAGGGGTGGGGTCTAATTTCTAGTGTTACAACCTAGCATTGTCACCTTCTAACTGTCAGAGTTTGGGCCAGTAGTTTAACTTTTCCTGTGTTTTAGATTTTCCTCTGAAAAATGGGGCAATAAAATGATCCTCAGCTCTTAGGGTTACTGTGAAGATCAAATTAGTTAATATAAAGTACTTAGAGCATAGTACGTGATAGTATATAAACACCAGCTGGTATGATGGACTTGAGAGCAAGGGAATAGGCTAATAGTGACAGTGTTTTTAGCACTGTGGTTCTTAACCATGAATGAGAAATGGGCTCATCATCTGAGAATCTTGCTCACAAAGAAGATACTGATTTAGTGGGTATATGGTTGGGCCCAGGATTTTGCATTTCTGACATCTTCCCAAGTGATGTCATTGCTGCTGGTCCATGGGCCACATTTTGTGTGGCAGTGTTGTAGTAACACTGAAGCCCTCGCTAGGAGTGCACAGTGGTCATTTGCAAGGGCCTCAAGCAGCAAGGTGATGCCACTGGTCCTGTGGTGGGCCAGTTGTTCAGGATTGGAGAATGGATGTCTTGGTTGACACCAGGACTTGATTTTCTGGTGTAGATGGGATAGGAAGGTATAGCTGGCCAGGGGACATGGAGATGCAGGCTGCTAGTAACTACAGCATCGAGAGCGTGAGTGGTGGGATTTCGGTCTTCTTGTATGATGGGGATCTCCGCCTTGTATGATGAGGAGAAGGCTGATGGAAGGGCAAGAGAGGCCCTGGGGCTGAAAGGTACATGAGTCCTGGTAGTAAGTGTGGAGTGTATGTGCTGATAGCATGTGACCTGAGGAAGCAATGTCAGAGTTTAAGAAATGGAAACAAATGTTTAGTGCTAAAACATGGGATCTAATTTTATCTGTCAATTTGTGTTGACTTAGAAGACTTTGTTTGCTTGGCAGTGCCTCAAGTACATTATAAACAGCAATTCACTGGAAACATTTTTGATACTTTGTGTCAGTAGAATGCCTGGTAACAGACATGTTAATTAACTGCATTGCTTTTTTCTTTGTCTAATGTACCCTTGATGGGCAGTGGATGTGAGATCGGTGGGCCCCCTGGCTCACTCTGTCTAGGCCATAGTCAGGCATGCAGTTTTCCGCAGGTAGAGGATGGGCTGAGTGCAGAATTCCTACTGAGGGAAAAACTATTCTGAGAAGTGTCTGTAGCCGCTTATTCAGAAAGTTATTGTGGCAGTGGAAGAAGCTGGCAGATACCTCAGCAGGGACTGGGTGTGCTGGATTGAGACAAATTCTGATAAATTTTGGTTGATATTTCTTTGAGACACATTCATCTTTTGTTCAGAAATGTGTTAGAGGCACTCCATTTCAGACATTTTTTTAAAAAGTTCATTTTTTCCACGAGTGAAAGAGACAGAAAAAGAGAGGGAGACATACACACACACACACACACACACACACACACACATGATTCCCAACAGGGTTTTGATCCTACGGGACACCCTCAGCCTCAACTAGTGCTGGATCATTGGCCTGGATGTGCCCAACACATTCATGGAGGACTCTGGATGCGAACCCAGAATCTTGCCACGTGGGTCACAGAGTGTGGTGTATTACTGCTGCACCACCACTCGGCCCCATTTCTGACATATTTTAATGCCTGATACAGAAAGTTCATCTGTTCGCTCACTTGCTTTCCTTCATGTCCTCCTCTCCTTTCTGTGGTCAGGGGCCTAGTAGCACCTCTGGGAGGTTGCACCGATTGTGACAGTTGATATTTCTAGAAAACTCCTGTTCAGAGAGACACTGCTGGAAGGACTAGTTGGGCTGCTCTAGTTGCTGTTGCCTACTTTGATGCCATCTCTTCTCCCTGGTCACTGTGTCCTAGCTGCCTACATTTACCTAGTGGTCACCAGAACTGGCCAGAAAACAGTACTGCTCCTCCGACAGTCTAGCTGGGCCTCCCTTTTCTTGTGGGAATCAGAGCTTTGGTTTTCTCTAATGGAATTTCATAAAGATGTGATTTAGAAAATGTCAACAATGGGACCAGAAGATGGCATAATGGTTACATTGCTGGAGTTCATGTAGTCAACCATGGTTTGAGAACCGGTGGCTTAAAACTTGGGGCCCGGCAGTTAGCATAATGGCTATGTTGCCGGACTCCCATGTAGTCGACTACGGTTCGAGGCCAGGACCCTGTAGCCTAAATTCACACTAGGCATGTGTGTATGTGCCCAAGATCCCAAGAGGAGCATGGAGGAGAAGGGATTGCAGCATGGCCATCCTCCCTCGGGGATGATTTCTCACTTTCTGTCTCTCTGTCTCTATCTTTCTGGCGAGTGCATGTGCTCTATAGCAAAAACCTCTCAAAAAGAAAAAAAAAATAAAAGAAAATGTCAACAAAATATTATTTTCCTCTTCAGGTATGTATTAATACAACTGTTAAATATGCATTTTATTCTGAGCCTTGAGAGTAAGTGTTACTGCATGTAAAACTTTTTCTTACCTCATTATTGCCAACTATGACCTAAAGAATTTGTAGGATTATGAATTCCCTGTGAGAATCACTTAGGTATGATTTACATTGAACTCATTTCTTTGAGAAGCAATATATTTTATTTGAATATCCAACAGAAAAAAAGTAGAGAATAAATTAATTACCTACCTGTGCTCTTACACATGCACACAGACACCAGCGCACACACTCATGCACACACTCACCTGTGCACATACCTGCACTCTTACACACATGCACACAGACACCTGTGCACACCTGCAGTCTTGCACTCACTCACCTGTGTACCTACCTGAGCTCTTACATGCACGCAGACACCTGTGCACACCTACACACACTCATGCACACACTCACCTGTGCACATACCTGCACTGTTACACACACACATGATTCCCAACAGGGTTTTGATCCTACGGGACACCCTCAGCCTCAACTAGTGCTGGATCATTGGCCTGGATGTGCCCAACACATTCATGGAGGACTCTGGATGCGAACCCAGAATCTTGCCACGTGGGTCACAGAGTGTGGTGTATTACTGCTGCACCACCACTCGGCCCCATTTCTGACATATTTTAATGCCTGATACAGAAAGTTCATCTGTTCGCTCACTTGCTTTCCTTCATGTCCTCCTCTCCTTTCTGTGGTCAGGGGCCTAGTAGCACCTCTGGGAGGTTGCACCGATTGTGACAGTTGATATTTCTAGAAAACTCCTGTTCAGAGAGACACTGCTGGAAGGACTAGTTGGGCTGCTCTAGTTGCTGTTGCCTACTTTGATGCCATCTCTTCTCCCTGGTCACTGTGTCCTAGCTGCCTACATTTACCTAGTGGTCACCAGAACTGGCCAGAAAACAGTACTGCTCCTCCGACAGTCTAGCTGGGCCTCCCTTTTCTTGTGGGAATCAGAGCTTTGGTTTTCTCTAATGGAATTTCATAAAGATGTGATTTAGAAAATGTCAACAATGGGACCAGAAGATGGCATAATGGTTACATTGCTGGAGTTCATGTAGTCAACCATGGTTTGAGAACCGGTGGCTTAAAACTTGGGGCCCGGCAGTTAGCATAATGGCTATGTTGCCGGACTCCCATGTAGTCGACTACGGTTCGAGGCCAGGACCCTGTAGCCTAAATTCACACTAGGCATGTGTGTATGTGCCCAAGATCCCAAGAGGAGCATGGAGGAGAAGGGATTGCAGCATGGCCATCCTCCCTCGGGGATGATTTCTCACTTTCTGTCTCTCTGTCTCTATCTTTCTGGCGAGTGCATGTGCTCTATAGCAAAAACCTCTCAAAAAGAAAAAAAAAATAAAAGAAAATGTCAACAAAATATTATTTTCCTCTTCAGGTATGTATTAATACAACTGTTAAATATGCATTTTATTCTGAGCCTTGAGAGTAAGTGTTACTGCATGTAAAACTTTTTCTTACCTCATTATTGCCAACTATGACCTAAAGAATTTGTAGGATTATGAATTCCCTGTGAGAATCACTTAGGTATGATTTACATTGAACTCATTTCTTTGAGAAGCAATATATTTTATTTGAATATCCAACAGAAAAAAAGTAGAGAATAAATTAATTGTGCCACGTTTTTGCTTTACTAAGTTAGGGGATCGTTTGCTAGAATAAGAGCAATGTGATAATCATGTAATCAGAATTCTAAGGGTGAGTAACCTTCATTTTTATCATGGTAGGAGATTGGGGGGGTAGATTAGAAGGTTTCGCACATCTTTTTTTGAAGCTTCTACAGTGTGTTGCAAAGCAGCCACATCAGTGTTGGGGTTACAGTCAGTCTTGCTTGATCATTTCTTCAGTTCCAAAATAAGACCATTTGTTAAACTGCGTGAAAGTTAGGTGCCTTAGCTCTGAAAGGTAAAAAATGTTTCTCGTCATCCCTACAAACTCCCTACAAGGATGGAGCTCTGTAAAATTGATTTCTGGTCTCTTTAGTGGAAGTCAGTGTCACATAAATACACCCTGAAACCTTGGTTTCAAATTATACTGCGAGTTTATGCCTAGGAGTAAGACGAGGGGACATTCTCAAAGACACACTTCTCTGCTACTGCTATACCAATATTTTTTTCCTGTAGAGACTTTTGAATCGTCTTTGTCTTAATTTGGTCAACATTTCTGAACTTATTTGTGTTCCAGTTTTTATTGCTTAAAGGCCAATCTCACCATTTCTTTCAGTATCCAGGGCTAAAATCCTAGACCTTTTTTTTTAAAAAAATCTTGCTCTCTTCCAGCAAATAAAACCAAGAGGGAGATAGCCAGGATTCTAAAATAAAATAGAAATGGGAAAGGCTGGCTATTTTATTGCTTATAGTTGGATCCTGCTCGTGGAAATGAAATTGACAGGTCTTGTAAACATAGAGCCGGGGGTGGGGGTGGGGAAGGGGCATCAGCTAAATGCTAGGGTATGAAGCTGGACTGTCTCCAGAAACGGATTTGCTTAGTGCAGTCTCTTGTAGGGTACTAATTTGTTGACTATCCTTGGTTTCTACAATTTTAGTAAAGGTGGAATTTTATTGTTTCTTATGCAACATTTTACTTGTTTTTCTTCCTGTTTAGCTAATGGTATATTTAAAAATAGATGTGGCTTTAAATTCTTTCTTTTAAGTGTAGCCATTACCATATGTCTCTCCATGTTGCTATCACCATGATTAGTGTTGCTAAAAAATAATCGTTTTTATTGTAGATGTCAACAAAAAATTATTTTCTCTTCTCTTCACCATTTCTTTGTAGCTTCAAAATGAACAATCTGTTCTGAAAATCCTGAAGTGCATTTCAGCATTTTTTCCGTGGTACTTTGCCAACTTCTATAAGCACCATTAAAATCACTATCATTAGAGTAGGTTTTTCAAACTCAAAGTGCAAGTGGAAGAAAAAATATCTTATGCCAACCACAGAGAGGGTTTTAGTTTAAAAAGGTGAATTAGTTAAATATGTTCTGCAGTGTAGAAAACAAGCTTTTTAAAAAAATAATTGGGGAACCAGCAGTTAGCGTAATGGCTATGTCGCTGGACTGCCACGTAGTCGACCGCGGTTCGTGTCCCGGACCTGGTGGCTTAAAGCTCACGCCGGGTGCGTGTGCGTGCGTGCCCAAGATCCCGAGAGGAGAATGGAGGAGAAGGGATTGTGGCGTGACCATCCCCCCGGGGGGTGATTTCTCACTTTCTGTCTCTGTGTCTCTCTCTGTCTGTCTGGCGAGCGCACGCACCCTACAGTGAAAATCTCTCCAAAAAAAAAAAATTGAACATAACTATTTATAGTTAGGAATTAGCACTTTTTACTTGCTTTTAAAATTTCTGTGTTGGAGGTAAAAATCTTCTAGACCCAGTAGTCAATATTTCTTTTACAGGCTCTACAAATCAAACCTGGCCCCAAACCTGTGTTGTTTCTGACTTCACATTGATCTACCATGTAGAAACTTGAAGTTCTGTGATATTTCTTTTGGTCTAATGAAACTCCCATGATATTGCTAAATACTTTCTATTATAGAAAGTAAACTTTCTTCACATCATAGTCTTAATGTCTTCACAGGGCAGTTTTAGACAGCTTTCTTCTGATAGTCATCATATTGTGGCACAGGGAGACACGAATGGGAGTCTGAAAGGCTTTGTTCCTTGCCTTGATTTTTGCCCTCAGCTGTGCGATCTTGGGTCACTTTCTGAGCCTTCATCTCCTCATCTGGAAAATGAAGGGGTTGGACTGGATTGTCTCAAAGGGCCTTTTTCATTTGAAGTTTTCTCTAACTCAATAGACCACTGACCGTTATGTCCACATCATCCTCATCTGCCGCAGTGCCTTGGTTAATTACATCTCAGTACATATCCCTTAAAGGCAAATCACTTCGTCAGAGGCTCATTCTCAGTCACCCTGTTCTTTTAAAGTTTTGCCTTTTCAACCATAAAGACATTTGGAAAGCAGGTCCTGTGGGTTACATCTCTACACTAGCTCAGAAAAATTGGAATGATTGAGGAAGACTAATTATAATCTAAACAGTGGCACGGCTGTTTATTATCGCCTTGCGTTCCCAGTAATCTCACAAGTCTCATAAATGCTACAAAGTGTGTTAAGAATAGCCTGATGCTTTGCTTTTACTCAAGTAGGTTGAGCAGAATCCTGGGAAAATAACCATGATGTCTGTCAGGTTGTGAAAAAGAGCAAGGTAGCCACAGAAGGATATTTGATTTGTTTCAACTTAGGTTTTAGATCACTGATGCTTCCAGTCTAGCTAGATTGCCTCATCAGGTTCCCTGTTTTCCCAGCCTTCACTTAGTCAGCAGTCAGTTGCTTACATATACACTTCTTTGGAAATTTTGAAACCTATCAGGTAGTGTTGGATATGTAGTAAATAATAAAGTGTTAACTGAAGTTAAAAATGAAAATAAGCTTGATCCTTAATGGCTTATCTATCTGGTGTTCTTACATTTCAAGAACACAGCATTTCTCGAAGGAGAGTGAGAGTCTGGAGTTTGTGTAGTCCTTTTAAGTATCAATTTCCAGTTATCTCTGAATAAATAACAGCTGGGCTGTCTTCAGAGTACTTTGTATGTTGTGTAACCCAAGTAGCAGTACCAGTAAATTTAGTTCATATTCAACTTGTCAAAATTGTGTGGGTTTTTGATTCAGGTACGAAGAGTTCCTGGGTCAAGTGGTCACCTTCATAAAACTGAAGACGGTGACTGGGAGTGGAGCGATGACGAGATGGATGAGAAAAGTGAAGAAGGGAAAGCAGCTTTTTCTCAAGAAAAGGTAAATAACATTAATGACAACTAACTTAGCTACATAAATTTTGTGGCATTTTTTGTATGTGTGTGCATTAACAGATACATAATTGTTTTACAGTCACGAAGAGTAAAAGAAGAAAATCCAGAGGTGAGTAGTGGTTACTTATTTTTTTTTCCCACCATTTTATACTGTGGTGTCAGAGTCAGATCTATTTGGGGGAGAAACTTTCAAATATCATGGAGTAGGATAAAAAGGCACATAGGCTTCACAGCTTCCAATTCTGTCTGAATTACTTTGGGCTGTATAAATTGGGGTAAATGACTTTATTTTTTGAGACCCCCTTAGATGGGGATTGTTGTATATGAGAAGGAATTCAAAAAAAAAAAAAAAAAAAAAAAAAAAAAAAAAAAAAAAAAAAAAAAAAAAAAAAAAAAAAAAAAACACAAAAACAACTGTGTAAGGATTTAAATTTTTTTGCACTAAATAAATTCATAATTTAATTCCACTTTTACATGGATTTATATTAGTCTTCTGGTGCTTATAAAATTGTCATGAGGATTGATTGATGAATTCATGTACATTTAGCACTTTGTGTAGTTTCTAGCATAACTGAGCAATCAATTCTAACTTTTGGTGTTAGTATCATTTAGAAAACATATCAAACACATGAGTAAAATTTCTTCTGGGTTTTCAGTTGACATTTAATAACACAGATATTAAAACAGTTATAGTCTCCAGATTGAATCCATTGGTTTTGATTTTGAAATCTCTTGGGTAACTTGGTAGGCATGGAACACTCTTAATAGCTTACCCTTGAACACTGGTCATCACTTGATTAAGAGATCATTTTTTATTTGCTTCCTTGATCTTATTAATTGTCCTAGTACCTAATGAGCAATGATGACCATGGATTGCAGGACTTGCTAATTTTCCTAGAGGAAATCTGAACATATTTAAACAGCTCCAAGATTTTCACAGACCTTGATAAATTCATATTAAGAAAACAGAAAACTTTGGGCTATAAATGATACCCATCCCAACTTTATAGAATGAGTAAACATTTCCTTTTAATTAAATGGATCAAATCTTACCATTTGGCTTGGTACTAGCCAGTTGGACCTTGCATGAGGAAGACAGCAGAACCTCACTGTTTCCCTTATTCTTTTCTCTCACTGTTCTCTCGTCATCTTTCAAGCCACATTGTGGACCTTTCTTAGGGATTTTCAGTTGCCTGCCTCCCAGTGGTAGCACTCCCTCTGATCTCGTTTCCTTCTATGGTTGTCATATGAATACATCTTTCCATTTTATACATAAAACATAAGCTTTAATTAGGGACATCGTTTGCCCTCATTGTGAGCAATGGTAAGGAGCTCTGGAGTGGGACATGTTGTGTTGGGTTTTCAAAATAATCTTAACGGAGTATCATGAACTCAGCCCTTTCCTTTCCCATTCTCTGATTTTATCTAGAGTGAATGATAGAGTCTAGGTTTTTCATCTATTTTTAAGACTTTCTAACTGTAAGTGTCAATTTTGCTTTGAAATAGAACAAAATAGCATGGTTCATGTACCATCATTGACTCAACAAGAACTGGCTATTGGCTCACTTAGGGATGTCTTCATTGGATGTTATCATTGGATCCTGCCTTGCTAAGACAGGCCAATGGATCTTTCCTCATGAGGATGTGTTAAGACATTATTTTACTATGTGCTTGTTGAAATTGCTCTCATAATTGATTCGTTCCTTGGATAATAGCAGTATCTTTTTGACAAGAATATTTTCTGCATAGAACAAAAAGGAAATAATATATAGCATGCCGTCAGTGGATTCTGCAACATTGCTATCAGCCTTCTTGAGTGAAATTTGAAAGGTGTAGGCACTGGGCCAGCTGGTGGCTTGGTGATTGGAATAGAGGGATCCTATATAGCTGACTGCACAGTTTGAGTCCTAGACCCAGCAGCTTAGAAAAAACAAAGGCCCCTTTAAAGGGTGTTTTTGCACTTTCCTTCTCTCTCTACCTGTTGCCTGTGAGCACATGTGCCCTCTACCACAATTTTTAAAAATAAAAAAATAAAAATAAAAAATAAAAAATTTGTAGTGCATCTAGCCTCACTTGATTTCTCAGGGGCAAATGTCTGTTCCCAAGTTAATTTATAATTACATGTGAATAAGTTTCTTATTTCTGTAAAAGGCCACATGCATTTACATGTAAATATTCTATTCAAATTTATTACATAAATTCTCAGTCTAGTTTTTTATACCATGCTCTTTTTAAAAAATAATTATTTATATATTTATTTATTTATTATGCCCCAACTTGTGATTGCCTATGTGCTCAGAGAGAGAAAGAGAGGAAAGCGAGAAAGCTAGTGACAAGGTCCAGAACTCAAACTGTGGTTGGCCATGTGGGAGTCCAGTGCCTCAACCACCATGCCACCTGCTGGTCCCTGACACTATTTTATTATTTATTTATTTATTTATTTTTGGAGAGGGTTTTGCTATCTATAGGGCACGTGCGCTTGCCAGACAGAGAGAGAGACAGAGAGACAGAAAGCGAGAAATCACCCCCAGGGGGGATGGCCACAGCGTAATCTCTTCTCCTCTATTCTCCTCTCGGGATCTTGAGCATGCACGCACACATGCCTGGCATGAGTTTTAAGCCACCGGGTCTGGGACGAGAACCACGGTCGACTACATGGGAGTCCAGCAGCATAGCCATTATGCTAACTGCTGGTCCCAACTATTTCATTCTCATACCCCTGGTATTTGGGTATCTGAAGCTGTTAAGAGACAGAGCTATTAGGTTGTCAGAAAAGTCATGATATATTGTTCTATGCAAAAATGCATCATGATTTTTCAACAACCCAGTATAATGAGAGTTCCTATGTTTTTTATTTAACTTTATTTATTTATTTATTCATTTTAATTTGACCAGAGAGGGAGAGAGTGAGCAAAAGAGAAAGAGGGAGAGAGAGAGGAAAAACAAGAACACAAGTTTCAGATCCAGGACTTGAACCATAATTAGCCATAAGGGAGTCCAGTGCCCTAACCACCTTGCCACCTGCCAGTCTCTTTTATGAGCTCTTAATTAAAGTATCTCAAACTGCTTATTGTAAGCAAAACATAAAGTATTTTATGTATCTATTATCATAGGAATTAAGTATGTAAATAGTGAACAAATACTTATTATGGGCTCACTACTTGTGCTTATTTTAGTAGGCGTTGTGGATACCTCAGTGAGAAAAACAGAAGAATTTCTATCCTTGTTTTGCTTACCTTCTAATGGGAGTAGACACATAATTTTCAGTAGCCTTAAGTAAGCCAGTCAGTTCTGTGGTTTGTTACAACAAAATAGCAGCAATAGAATATAGAAGAATGTGGTGGGGCTTCAGGGAGCCTGGTAGGAGGCTGTGATTTTAGATGGTTTGGTCAGGGTAGGCCTTATTGGGAATCAAGATAGATAAAGATTTGAAAAATGTATACAAAAATTCAATCGTATAAAAGCTGAAAGATCATTTTTATCCTGCTACTTCTCTCACCCCTATGACTATCACTTCTTTCCACAAAGGTTATTAGTTTGTAGTGTTTTCTGTTTGTTTCTATACAGTTATACACATTAAGAAATATATGTAGCATATCATTTTAAAAACATAAATGACATTATAAAGACTCTAGAATATTTTTGCATCTTACCCTATTGTCTTAGAAATATTTCCACATTAGATATTGTAGATCTGCCTCTTTGTTTTACCTACTGCATAGTGTTATTTTGTATGGGTGGAAATGGTTTATTTAACCATTTCCTTCTTGATGAGCATTTAAATTCTTCTAACAAACATCATCCTAGTAACTTTTCTATGTATGTATTTTGAGGGGCAGCACATACACAAGTAAAAGGAAAGATTAGGTACTTAGAATTGTGATTGCTTCGTTTTAATGTCGGCCGATTTGGGTTTTTATAGTTGCAGTAAATAGCTGTAACAACGTTTAGTATCTGACTATGCACCTTGTGCCTTTAAACATTTTTTCCTTTTAATTTTTCCCCCCAAAGGGTGTGTGTGCTCGCAGGATAGAGACAGAGAGAGACAGTGACAGGGAAAGTGATAAATCATCCCCCCCTCGAGTGATGGCCCACACTGCAATCCCTTTTCTTCCATTTTCTTCACAGGATTTTGGGCATAGGCCTGGTCTGATTTTTAAGCTACCAGGTTCAGGACTCAATTGTGGTTGACAATGTGGGAGTCTAGCACCTTAACCACCCCACCACCTGCTGGCCCCTACCTTTAAACATCTTTAAGGGAGAAAATACTTATTTGGGCTAAATGTAAATGTGTAAAAATGTTTACATTTTAATAAGATTTTCAGTAATGCTTGTCATTTAAACTGTAGTTCAGATCCAGCCCTGTAGCCTAGTAGTTAAGAAAGCCAGATCCCATTTGGCCGAATATGGTTCAAATCCTGACTCTGGCAGCTTGGAAAAAACACTGGGTATTTGAACATTCTTGCCCCAAACCCTGACAGAATGGCACAATGGAAGATATGGGATTACGGTATGACCTCACCACGTTGAGGGATACTTTCTCCTCCCTCCCCCTCCCATCTATTTCTCTTTGACAGGTGCATGTGTCCTCTACCATTAATTAAAATGTGAGTAAGCTGCGGTTCAGTTACTTTTTTAGTAAAAGTTACTAGACAACTGGGATAGTATCTTAATCTTCTTTACATTCCCTTTGTCTCTAGTAGATGCTATATATACATAATTGTTGGTGATCGATGCACTGAAATACAAGCATTAAATAAACCCATACACAGGCATATAGTATTTATTAATAGGTCAATTAGAGATAAAGGTCAGAAAGCATGCAGTTGAGGTGAAGTTTGGAAAGAGTAGCCTTAGTACACACATCAACAACAGGGTAAGGTGCTGCAACGAAGTAGGGGTATAGTTTGTGAAGGGCTTCCTGATCTTCGAGGAAATTCACAATATGTGGTGTGTTCCAAATTCATGGAGATTTATTTTAAATGCCTATATCAGAAATTTAAAAGCAAACAAAAGTGATTCAGAAACTCCTTAGAAAATTTGTTTTTATTTAAGCCAGTGTGATGAAGTAGGTGAGAGAGTCTTTTGACTGAAGTCCAACAGTGTCCATAGGAGATATACTGCAGAATACTTGGGGTCAGAATAAGAGAGCCATACTCCACATGGCTGGCCACAGTTCGAATCCTGGCCCTGGCAACTGGAAAGACTCACCAAGTTCAAGTGTTTGCATGCCCAAACTCCTAACAGGTTGGAGAAATGGAGGAGAGAAAATTGCAGTGTGACCACACCCCAATGAGGATGCTTTCTTCTTCTCTCTTTCTCTGTCTCTCTCTGACAAGGCTATATTCCTTCTGGCAATTGTGAAAAAAAAAGAAAAAAGAAAGAAAGAAAGAAAAAAAGAGTTTGGTTATTAAGAGTCTAGACCAGGTTTATTATGAATCTGTTTGTTTCCCAACTCCATTGTTTTGTTCTGAGGAGAAAACACAGTTGGTGTGGATTTAAATTAAAGTAATTTTAGTGGAGATTAGATACAATGTGAAAGCCAAATGTATTGCTCTATATTACTCATTGGTACTGCATAGTGATTTTGAAAACTGCTCTTAGCTTTTTAAAATTATTTTTGATGAAAGTACCTTTTTCAAGTACCTGTCAGCTCTTATTCATGTCTGTTTTATATCCATATGTAAGTAGAGAGAAAGATTTTATTTCTCCTTCTAAATTTATTATGCTAAGCCTTAATCATCACAGACTGCTCTACCTTGATACTTTTATGATTGTGCTTTCTAAAACATGTTGTTATTACAGGTGACCAGCCTTTGGAGTAGTAATGGAAGTTCAAATCATGATTAAAAAAATCTGCTGTGTTTCTGCAAATAAACTTTTATTTTAGAAATAATTTCTGGTTTACAATAATGTTGTAAAGATAGTAGAGTTCCGAAACACTCCACTGTTAATTTCTTTTTTCATTTTTTAAAATTATTTATTTAATTTTATTTATTCATTGACTTATTTTAATTTGACCAGAGAGAGACACACATAGAGAGAAAGGGAAAGCAAGGAAGTAAGCCACCAGGTCTAGGACTTGAACCGTGGTTGGGCATGTGGGAATGTCCAGCACCCTAACCACTATGCCTTCTGCTGGCCCCAATTTCTTTTTTCTTTTTTAAAATCAAATAGAGGTTGATTGATCAATTAATAGGAGAAAGATAGAAGTATCTTTGACAAGGTGTCACCTTGTCACAATCCTCCATCCCAGCCTCATGGTTAGGTTGGATTATAAGTCTTCACTTCACCACCATGCCTTGAGTGTTTTAGGCTGGTTCAAGATCTGAACCTGGGCCTTTCATGTGACTTTAGTATGTGTGGCTCCAGCAGTGATGTGTAACCACTTGTGCCATTGCAGCTGGCACTGTTAGTTTTGTGTGTGTGTATGTATGTGTGTGTGTATGTGTTTAGTTTTTGATATAGGGTGTGTATGCTCATGAGAGAGAGAGAAAGAGAGAGAGAGAGAGGGAGAGAGAGAGAAATCTCTCCCCAGAAGGGATGACCATGCCACTATCCCTTTTCCTCTATTTTGCTCTTTGATTTTGGGCACAAACTCATGGACACCTAATGTGTTTCTCAGGCTGCTGGATCCAGAAGTCCATCATGCCATTGGCCTGTGGGATCCAGCCACCCCAAACACCATACCAGCACTGGCTCTCCACTGCTAGTTTCTTATGTAACCCAGGTTTTTTTGATGCAATTCAGAAACCAACACTGCTCTATCAGCTAAACTCTGAAATTATTTGGATTTCACTAGTTTGTCCACTAGTGTCTTTTTTCTATTCCAAGGTCCAGTCCAGATCAACACACTGCATTTAACTATAATATTTTCAAAAACAGAAAATGAGAAGATTAGATGGAGTCCCAGGAAAAATTGAAGAGTAGCCATTGCCTCTTTCTTCTCTTCATAC
This sequence comes from Tupaia belangeri chinensis, assembly GCF_000334495.1. Classification (NCBI taxonomy): domain Eukaryota; kingdom Metazoa; phylum Chordata; class Mammalia; order Scandentia; family Tupaiidae; genus Tupaia; species Tupaia belangeri. The sequence goes on from NW_006159883.1 coordinate 1,794,600, forward strand.
CAAGATTCTTTCTTCTTTTTTACCTCATCCTAGACCTTCATTGAAGGCTAGTTTCTGGGTAGTGTACAACATTGAATCTTATTTTTTTTTACTTTCTTCCCTCATTTTTCTTCCATACTGAAGAGACACTCATTTTCTCAAGTGCCATTCTTGTCATAAACTATTTAAAAGAAAAAATAAGCTGATAAATTTCTGTAATACTGCTAATAAAAGACAGCTGTTTAATGTGTTCACTTTTTTGCAGGTTTTTACATTTGAAAGAGTATACCCAAAGTCCATGCCCTACTCCCATACAGTGGGTCTGTAATGGTGACCCTGGGGGAAGACAGTAAAAGAAGATGTTTAGTACACAGGACCTCCCATTTCTGGCACTTATGTGCCTCTCCACATATACTCTGAGGATTCATCTGCATTGCTTGTTTGCCAGAAAGAAGGCTGGTCCCTTCATTAAATGCAGGGTTACACCCACACAGTGTGATCGCAGGTTGTGCCTAGGGGAGTCCAGTGCACAGTCCCAGCAAACAGATCTCTATTGTGATGACTGCTTAGGAGTAAGTGAGCAGGACAGAAGATTGGGCCTCCCCAGGAGAACAAGACGTTGACTCCTTTAAGTGAATGCCACTAAGACTTTTCAGTGTACTGTTGTTCTTTGATGAAAGGTAAAATGTGATGTATATGTTTGTGTAGCCTTTGGTTATATCTCAAAGCTAATTCAGACTGTGAAATCTGTCTGAGACTCTTTCTAAGAGATCGTTCGATATGTAGGCCTATGCCCTCTGGCTGGTTACTGAACACAGGTTAGTTGTTCTCCTAACCTAGTCCTTTTCAAACATATAGCAGCAATAAATATTTCATAATAGACTCTGTATGCCTATCACCAAGGCTCTACTATTATTATACTTACTTATCTTATATGAATCTATCAATCCACCTTAATTTTTTGACACATTTCCAAGTATATTGCATGCATCAACACACTTCTCCCAATTACTTCAGTACCAACTTAGTTATTTTTGAGGAAGCACAGATGTTAAGACTTTTATGCTTTTCAACTTCAGGAAACTCCTGAAGAATTTCTGATGATTTTCAGTTATTTTAGAAATGATAGTAAGTTTAGAAATAGGTGATACTTTCATTCATTTGCACTGCTGTTTCTCTTTGATTTTTTTTTTTGGTCTTTCAAGTTTTACTCCAGGTAAGTTTACAAAAGTGCTTGATGTGAATATAATTTGGTGTCACCTCAGGGCTAGGTTTTCATCTTTGAGAAAAAAATTAAAACCTATCACTCTGGTATTTACATTGGGAGAAAATGTTTTTTCAAGTGTAAATATCCGGGGCTGGCAGATGGTGTAGTGGTTACGTCGCTGAACTCCCACAGACCTGTTGGCTTGAAAATCACACTGGGTACATGTGTGAGCATGCCCAAGATCCTCAGAGGAGAATGGAAGAGAAGTGATTGTGGTGTGGCCTTCCCCCCGGGGGGTGATTTCTCAATTCCCCCTCACTGTCCCTATTTCTCTCATTCTGGGGCAGCACATGGGCCCTAAAGCAAAAACCTCTAAAAAAATGTTATGTACTGAATAATTTCTCAAAGTAATGATTGAAGTGGTAAGTAAAACCTTACCCTAACATCTTTTAATTAAAGATTCCTTAACCTTAGATGAACTTACACAATAAAAAAATAGTTCTGGGGCATCTTTTTATTATCAACTTTGAAATGTCAAATGGTGCATGCCTTTTCACTGTAGCTCAGTGGTTATCTAAAAGCATAAGGGTCATTCTGGGAACTTGGTCAAGATATAGACTGCCTCCCATCTTCATGAAATCCTGAATTATAGGGTCAGTGGGGCCCAGAAGTTTTTTTTGCTTGTTTGTTTGTTTGTTTTTTTGTTTTAAGAGAGACTTTTTTGCTATAGGGCATGTACACTTACTAGAGAAACAGACAGAGACAGAAAACGAGAAATCACCCCCGTGGGGGATGACCAAGCCACAATCCCTTCTCCATTCTCTTTGGACTTTGGTCATGAATGTACATGTGCCCAGCTTTAGTTTCAAGCTGCCAGGTCCAGGACTTTCACCATGGTCAACTATGTGGGAGTCCAGTGACGTAGCCATTATGCCATCTGCTGGTCCTGGGCCCAGGAGTTTTTATCACCTGTAATAGATGATTTCAGTGTAGCCAAAGGCCTAGATTTGGGGAAATACTGTTTTATAATCGTCTGAACATTTATGTCTCTGATAACTGGGATGTAATGGAACACACTGATCATGTCCTTTTTGGTGGCTCTCTTAACAGATCGCAGTGAATGCCAGCAATATCCCCGAGCAAATACAGTCCCTCTCAGTGCACGACTCTCAGGTCTGTTTCTCAGCCAGTCATGTGTATGTGAGAAGCTTGTAGACAGATCTTTAGAAAAACCCAATATTATAAATAGACAATTTCAGAGTAGCATTTCCCAGTCATGGGCCTGTAAGCTCTGTTTTAACAGGTATGGAGAAAAAAGTATACTGTTACTATTGGCCATGCTTGCAGGACCTCTGACCTTCACGTGATAGGTACAAGAGTGAGAATTGATTACCAGACTGCTTTTAAAATTGCTAGTACTTTGGAAAATAAAAAAAGGAAGGAAAATGACTCACCATTCTGTTACATGGCAGCCACCAACCATTGTATTTAATTGATACTTTTCTTTTTTGCTCCTGGTTGGATTTCTGTAAGCTGTTTTCATAATTCTTTTATCATTGAATTTTATGGGCTAATTTATCTCTACAACTTGCCTTATAAAGATAATAGTCCAGTGACTGTGAAATGCATTATAAAACATATTTATGAAAGTTATATGACAGAAGATGTGTGCCTAAGAGTCATGATGGGTGGTAGCAAAGGATGCTGAATAACCCAGAGAAGGTCTATAGAAACAGAAGTGGAGTGCAGGCTTGCATTCAGGCTGCGAAAATTAATAGACAAGCCCTTTTGTTTTCAAGAGTGGTTATACTGTATAATATCACCAGCTTTATGATAACAATTTTTGTCAAAATTTACATATTGAATGAAAAACCGTTTCTATTTTACCTAATCTGTGTTTTTATGAAATGGTTATATAATGGGGGGGTGATTAGAGTGATGGATTTTTAAGGTTGCAGGAAGCCTGCTTGAAGTCAGAAGGCTTGTCCTTCGCCCTTAATTTATAGCTGAGGAAGCAAGACTTGCAGAGGTTAAGTGGCTCACCCAAGGTCATGCCACTGGTTAGAGGCAGAGCCAGGATTCACTTTAAGTCTTTAAAGTGTATCAGGCAACTCAGCAAAATAACTTGCAATAAATTGTAGGGATTGGTCGAACTATGAAAGACAAATTAGGAACAATAATAGGTCAGAAGACAAAAAAGAGTAAAGGAAACACAAAAAGTTATTAGGATGCCTAGTATTGTACAACATTTTATAGTTGTAGCTCCTTTTCTTAGTTGTTAGTTTACTCCCTCAGCAACCTTTTGAGCAGGTATTACCCCCATTTTATAGATGGGAAAATTGATTTAGAGAATGCTGGCCCAGGCTTGGATAGCTGGTCAGTGGCAAAGTTGTCAAACTGAAATCCCTTGTTTCTCCTACAAGAAGGTGTACTCCTGTCAAAGGTTCATAGAAATGGGGGGCTGTGTCTTAGAGGCTGCATGGTGGATAACTTCTATTCAAGGAAATATGCTTTAGGTGAAAAGGGCAGGAAATAAATGGTTGCCTAATCTACTGGGACCAATTTTCCTCTGCATCTTAAGGTTTTAGGTGCCCAGTCTTTGCAAATCACCAGAGCCCAGTGGGTAGCAGTTGATTCCTCAGGTTTCAAGGAACCTCTTTAGATGGGTGACCTTTCTTTGGGCTTACTGCAGCTTATACCAGTAGTTAGAATTTATCCTACAACTGAGGCTTCTGTATGAAACATTCATAACCACAGTTGTGATGAGAATTAGGCATGATTCCAAACTTCACTTAGAGGTTTTGTGAGTGTAAAGACCTAGTTCGGAAATTTCCTGAAAGAAAGAGCTTTATATATCTAAATATATTGTGATTTTACTCACTCTTTTCCTAATAAAGTTGATAACATTGTTTGCTATTCTGTTTTTAAAGGGCCAACCCAATGCTAGTGAAGACTACAGAGAAGCTTCTTGCGCTGTGAACCTTGTTTTAAGATTAAGGTAAATACTCTCGTTGTTTATTTTGCATCATTTTTCCTATAGTACAATAGTCTGATCTCCTTCATTATCTTTTCATAATATTAGCATAAAATGAAATTGTTAACTTATTTGATTTCCCCAAACAACCAGTGCATGCTGAATCCTTAGGACTAATCTTGCTCTTCTAATTGCTTGCCAAGGAAGAAAAGCACCATATGAGTGTGTCTGTAGGCTCAGTGTACCCTTCATTAAGTTTTTTTTTTCCCTGCTTTTTCTTTGTTGGGTTTTTTCTTTTTTACAATGTAAGATCACAGTAAGAGATTTTTAATGAGTTTCTTTCACACTTCAACAGTCAGTCTCTGACAGAAATAAACCATGCTTGTACTACAAGTTGCCTGTTCAGAACATTTTTCAGTGGCAGGTTTGATCAGCCACTGTGAAGAAATGATAGATATATTTTGAAAGAACCCTCAGTCTTCCAGGGAATGGATACTAATATGGTGCCTGACAAGAGGGTCTTTGTCCTTAGTCTAGTGAATGCAAGCTGTTTCTATTTTAAGGCTTTTTAAAAATTAAAAAGTTCATAGGGCTGGCAGGTGGCATGGTGGTTAAAGGTGCTGAATACCCATATGGTCGACCTTGGTTCAAGTCCCAGACCTTGCTTTCTTGGTTTCCCTTTCTCTCTCTCCCTGTCTCTGTCTGGTCAAATTAAAAAATAACAACAACAAATAGAATTAAATAAATAAATTATTATTTTTTAAAAAATTATAATCTTTGCAGATGTTTTTTGTTAAGAATTTGGTATCTCAAGAGAAAATTGCCCAGACTTCATTGGATACAGCGTGATTTTTACCTGGTCAATCAAAATACCATTATGTTTTTCAAGGTATATTAAAAGAAGTTATATATATGTTTTCTTTCTGACAATTAAACAAGTAAAGCATGTGGCTAATGGGCATTTTCAGAGCCATGACTGTGAAAAGCACGTTCATCTTCAAGGTTACTGTCCAGCTCGCTGAGTAATCGTGGTCCGTCAGGGCAGATTACCTTCACCATAATCACCCCTTACTTCTGACAGTCATTTACAGTCTGCCGTGCATTTTCAAATAGTTATCAGGGGAACCTCTCAATAACCCTCAATGTGATTTAATTCAGAGCTGATCTTCTAGACAAGAAATGAAATTATTACAAGACTGTTTTTCTTGTATTTGAAAGTAACCTTGATTACTTTTTGCAATTAGCAAATTTAGCAATCACCATACAATGAAATAGCCATTCTCTTTTTGTTTAATTCTAGAGCCAGATACATATTTTATGTGTTCTTCAGTTATTCAGTTCATTAATTCAGCCACTGTTTATGGGGAGCCCACTCTATACTAGGAGCTCTGTTCCAGGCTTAGTGTGTGTGAGGAGATTGAGGGGTGAATAGAACTGTGAAAGCTGCCGACAGACCAGCTGAGTGTGCTGTGTTGGCAGTGACCCTTAGAGTCCTGCAGGCCAGTCTCCTGTCACATGTGTGCATGACTCTTTTCTTTGGTGGAACTGCTGGATGTTTACCTAATCTCTGCATACTTCAACTCATGACTGGCCATTTAATACTAAAAAACCTTAACTGTTACATGATTCTTCCTCCTGCTGA
>NW_006159883.1:1804543-1805776 GCF_000334495.1 Tupaia belangeri chinensis
TGGCCTGTTAAGAACATTTTTCAGTGGCAGGTTTGATCAGCCACTGTGAAGAAATGATAGATATATTTTGAAAGAACCCTCAGTCTTCCAGGGAATGGATACTAATATGGTGCCTGACAAGAGGGTCTTTGTCCTTAGTCTAGTGAATGCAAGCTGTTTCTATTTTAAGGCTTTTTAAAAATTAAAAAGTTCATAGGGCTGGCAGGTGGCATGGTGGTTAAAGGTGCTGAATACCCATATGGTCGACCTTGGTTCAAGTCCCAGACCTTGCTTTCTTGGTTTCCCTTTCTCTCTCTCCCTGTCTCTGTCTGGTCAAATTAAAAAATAACAACAACAAATAGAATTAAATAAATAAATTATTATTTTTTAAAAAATTATAATCTTTGCAGATGTTTTTTGTTAAGAATTTGGTATCTCAAGAGAAAATTGCCCAGACTTCATTGGATACAGCGTGATTTTTACCTGGTCAATCAAAATACCATTATGTTTTTCAAGGTATATTAAAAGAAGTTATATATATGTTTTCTTTCTGACAATTAAACAAGTAAAGCATGTGGCTAATGGGCATTTTCAGAGCCATGACTGTGAAAAGCACGTTCATCTTCAAGGTTACTGTCCAGCTCGCTGAGTAATCGTGGTCCGTCAGGGCAGATTACCTTCACCATAATCACCCCTTACTTCTGACAGTCATTTACAGTCTGCCGTGCATTTTCAAATAGTTATCAGGGGAACCTCTCAATAACCCTCAATGTGATTTAATTCAGAGCTGATCTTCTAGACAAGAAATGAAATTATTACAAGACTGTTTTTCTTGTATTTGAAAGTAACCTTGATTACTTTTTGCAATTAGCAAATTTAGCAATCACCATACAATGAAATAGCCATTCTCTTTTTGTTTAATTCTAGAGCCAGATACATATTTTATGTGTTCTTCAGTTATTCAGTTCATTAATTCAGCCACTGTTTATGGGGAGCCCACTCTATACTAGGAGCTCTGTTCCAGGCTTAGTGTGTGTGAGGAGATTGAGGGGTGAATAGAACTGTGAAAGCTGCCGACAGACCAGCTGAGTGTGCTGTGTTGGCAGTGACCCTTAGAGTCCTGCAGGCCAGTCTCCTGTCACATGTGTGCATGACTCTTTTCTTTGGTGGAACTGCTGGATGTTTACCTAATCTCTGCATACTTCAACTCATGACTGGCCATTTAATACTAAAAAACCTTAACTGTTACATGAT
>NW_006159883.1:1805807-1807499 GCF_000334495.1 Tupaia belangeri chinensis
TGCTGAAGATTCAACTAGTTTTTCTGTTCTGGGCTCCTATACACCCAATATTTTAGTTACAATTGTCAATATATCATATTAGTTACAATGTTTGAATGTTTGCTACTTGCCAATCTGATGAGCCTATCTTTTAATTTTTATCCAGAATATTAACTAACATGTTCAATACTTTAAGGGCGAACAGCATATTCTGGAATCTCGTACAAACCATTCTTTTTCTGAATGATTTTTCAGTAATTAAGTAGCTTTCTTTGATACTCTGATGGTTTGGCCAGAAACAAATCCAATCAACTCTACTTTAAATGGATATCACTTTCAACTAATAGAAAGGAATATTAGTATGACTTATTTTCACACATGAATGCAAGTTGATGCGTAATTGTTGGTGTCTTAGTTTGCTCAGGTTGCCATAAATAAGAAAAATACCACAGCCTGGGAGGCTGAAACAATGGAAATGTATTTACTCTCATTTCTGGGAGTTTGAAGTCTGAGCAAAGGGTATTAGCAAAGTTGGTTTCTGGTGAGGACTTTCTTCCTGGCTTACAGTTGGCTGTCTTCTTCTGTGTTCTCAAAGAAGAGAAAGAGTGAGAGCAAGGTTTCTGGTCTCTCCGTGCCCACCCTCATAACGTCATTTAAACAGTTACCTCCCATAGGCTCCATTTCTAAACGCTATCACATTGAGGGTTAAAACATTAATATATGAATTTTAGGAAAACAGTTCAGTCTGTAACAGCTGGTACTTTTTTTTCCCCTAAACATTTGCAAACTATTTATTTAACCTATTGCTTTTCATATTTGCAAACATACAAATCTCTCAGAATTTTTGGTGGGCTCACCTGAGAAAGAGGGTATGTCTTTGTCCTGAGTCTGAGAAATATGCTTTGAAAGTCACATGGTGAGACCCTGTCTGAAAAAGAGCAGAGCATGGTAGTACCTTCCTGTGGTCTGCGAGACTGAGGCAAAAGGATCATGGATGAGACCTTGTCTTAAAAGGAGAAGTGAAAAGCTGCATCACATGCTACTGTTACTTACATGAAGTACAAGAACTAACATTCACTATTTCATTTGATTAAATGAAACACATTCTCAACCTTGGCATGAAGTGTTTCAGTGGAGTGATGGGGACAAAACGCTGATTGAATTGAGTTCCTGACAGAGTAGCAAGAGAGAACATGAGGTAACAAGGATAGATAACTTTTAAGTAGATAGCTCTTGCTAAAGTTTCTTGGTACAGAGAAACAAAAAAATGGGATGATAGCTCAATGAGAATATGGGCCAATGGGAGATTTTTTTAAAAGTCATGTTTACAAGTTAAAGTAAATGATCCAATAAAGAAGGAAAAATTGAATGAGAGAGGGGACATTGCTAGACTGACATCTTCCAATGAGAGAGCAGGGGTGATACCCATGTAGATGTCAGCTTTCAAGAGAACAGGGAGTTCACCTATTGGTCAGTTCAGCTACTTTTAAAGGGAAGGCAGGCTGAGGGGCAGGGAGATGGGGAGATTTGGGGGCAGGGTGGGCAAAGTTGGTTTCTGCTGAGGGCTTTCTTCTGTTGTTTCTGTTAGGTTGTCAGAAAAGTCTTAACATAGTTTTCTGTTTTTCTATACAAAAATGCATCATGACTTTTCCTACTACCCAATCTTTTTCTCAAGAAAATAGGGAGTGTTATCAGTTGAGAGTGAGAAAGGGA
>NW_006159883.1:1807530-1838885 GCF_000334495.1 Tupaia belangeri chinensis
GGAAAGAGGATATTAGGCTTGAGAAGAAAGGAGAAATAACTGTATAGGAGAGCAGGAGAGTACATTTATTGGGGAGATGGAGGACTGACAGGCTCTACCAGGGATCACTGGAAAAGAATGGTTGTGAATTTAAAGGGTCCCTGAAATGGATATTGTCCTAATATTCCAGAATATTAGTTGTGTGTGTGTGTGTGTGTGTGTGTGTGTGTGTGTGTGTGTGTGTGTGTGTGTGTGTGTGTGTGAGAGAGAGAGAGAGAGAGAGAGAGATAGATTATAATTAAAATGGAAACACCACTTTAAAACATGAAGATCCTATGAGTATACCCACTGTTAAGCCAAACTATATTGTACTCATACTTGAGGTCTTATAAACAAAGTACAATTTGGGAGTCTGCTTCCTTAGCAGATTGGCGAGTCATGGCCAATCACAGCAGCCATGCTTCAGCCAATCACAGACAGCCTTCCCTTTAAACTGTCACACAGGCAAACACCAAGCTGCACCTAGTCCAGCTGCTTCTCTACCTCCTTTCCTTCACTTTCATTTCCTTTCATCACTTTTCTTTTCCCACACATTAAAGTTATTGGGTCAGGCAGCACCTCAGGGTTCTTCGAAAGCCATTCTAGGGGCTACCTAATTAGCAAATTGGTCCCCTCCCCCCAATTAAACTCTGCTAAATTAGATTTATCTGAAGTTTTTCTTTTAGCACTATGGTCCTCACTTTCAGAAACACTGTTTAAGTCATAAATAAATATGGGGTTTTACTGCCATCAAGATGATCTCTTGTATGCAAGGTGATAGACCCCTGCCCTCTTTTCTTACTACCAGCACCCTCTGTTAGGTATGATTTCATTCTTAGAACTGTAGAAGCTACAAGTTCTTCAAGGTGTCTGCCATACAAGTTCTTCATACCCCATTATTCATTTGAAATTTATTCTGGAATAGTTAAATCACCTCTCAGCTAAACTAAGCTATCTCTAAAACAAGCCTGTGTGTTAGGAATCTGGAAGGTTGTTTTTGGTCAGTGTTTTTCAGAATAAAAAAATTCATACCCTCTTTTGTATGTTTATCATTTGTTTTATCTTTATTTCAAAACTCTGATTATATATATATATGTATGCATATATACATAGGAGAGGGCTTCAAAATCCACAGAAAATCTGTATTAGAATAAAAAAAAAGAAACCTTTGCAGTAGTTTCAAAATCTTTTTGCACCAAAATAAACACACACTTTAATTCCATTTTTAAAAAATCTCCTTGTACATATATATACATCTCCACATATATGTGTACCTACATGTATATATATATGTGTATGTGTGGGGTTTTTGTTGTTCTGTTATTTTAGTTACGTCCTCACTGTCTTTGTAAATCACTGGCCTATGCAATGTGTGGATATCAAGCATTGGGGAATAGTATACTCGCCTTTCGTATAACCCTGAGGCTGTGTGGGCATGACATTTATGTGTGTCGTGCCCCATCCGTAGTCTGGTGGGTAGGAGACTGCTGTTCGAGCCAGCTTTTTCTCAGTCCTTAGCTAATGCTACACCAGTGGCTGCCCTCTCCACCTCTTAGAAAGGTCACTCTGACTTTCTTTTTGACATAACATTTTATTGACCCACCTACTAGGAACATGCCTTCCTGTCTCACTGCACCCCACCCCCATATACCTCACCTATAAGTAGGAAACTAGGAAATATTATTCTTTTCAAAACATCACATTCTATAAGAGAAAACACAAACATCGTGGCTATAGGTAATATATTTCTCTATTATTTATTCATTTCTGATTATCACAAGCAAAACAACAAGGAAGCAAAGGTTAATTCCTCCCTTGAAAAAATATATTATTGCTTTAATTTGCTTTTAAAAGTGACCCATTATAGATAAAATTGCAACAGTAAGATTCAACCTTATATATTAATGTTAAATACTGAAGATAGTTAAAATGTAGATTTTTCTGTTTTATTTTATGTACTTTGGAAATGTTCTCTTATCCATTGTGTATGGTAATATTATCTGTAGTATAAAAAATGAGTAACAGCAAGTCAGGGCTAAGATAAGGAAATAAGGAAATCTTCCTAAACATATCTCAGAGAAAAACACCAAGTGGGACATCTTGTAATTTATATTCTGTCAGTAGACTGGAATGCAATTTCTAGTTTGAGTAAAAAATTGTACAAATAGTTTGCCATTGGTATATTTCATGTAAAGTGAAATATGTGTTTGACATAAAACATGTTTCTTAGAATCAGATTCAGTGATTTAAAAAATGATGAACTTATCAGTTACATTGTTAATTTCTTTGTGTTGGATGCTATTGGTATGTTCACAGCTCAGCCCTGTGGATTTTACATTTACAGTTTTGCCGAAGGTAGCCTTGACAATTGTACATAGATGCTCTCATATAGTCCCTTAACTTGCTCATAATAAACTTACCTTTTTATTACATAGCAGTATCAGACCTTGATGAACCTGTGAAGGTCCCCAGATTAGCACAGTGGTTTTCCTGCTTGGGGGCGGTGGGGGGTGGATCTCTAAAATAGGCTATTTATTTTGACAGAAATCCTTCAGCATGACAATTGTTTTTGAATTTGACTTACTATTTTGATTTCTCTATTAAAAGGTGTTACTTAGTTATTTATAAAAGAATAGATTTAATAAATTATCATTTCATAAGGAAAGCTAAATTGGTTATATACAATCTTGTTAACTGTTCTAGCAAAGATATGCCTTAATTCTAATTCCATCATATCATTATTTGGGAGGAATTAGAATCTTAAACTGTTTTCCAGCTTAGAAAAGAAGGCTAACTGCCTAATTCTTACTAGTCAGGTGGCTGGGAGCTTTGGCTGATTTTTTTTCTCCAAGAAGGTTAAATTGAATAGGCATAGTGTTCAGTTGTTCAGTGCTTTTTAGTACATGTTCTTTTTTCCCCCTCAACAAACTACTATTTACTGTTTTCTTTGTGCAAGGCTTTATTGAAAATCCAAAGATGAATAAGACAGGGTTTCTGCACTCAAAGAGCTTACCGCGTAGGCGGAGAGATCAGACCCTGCACAAATGACTCCAATACAAGGTAGAAAGTGATAAATGCAATAAGAAGACAGATACAAAGAAGAGCTATGGGTAGTTAAAGGAAGGTGAGAGCTCTTTTGTCTGGATGTTATCTTGTGTTTGCTTGTTCTCATAGTAACCAGTGTTTATTTTTTTTTCAACAACCAAATTTTAAAAAGAGTAATGGGTGGGATGAATCCAGGGGCTGTGTAAGGCTGTAGTCTTTGGTAAGAGCTTACGAGTCTTAAATTATTTCTGACGAGACCATGTATACTTTTCAGTAGAGTGGTACATATTATCACATAGGTGCACTAAATTATTAGAAATGTACCTCTTTAGTTGAAAAACATATTTGGCATTTTACTTAATTTTTTTGAATGTTCTTTTCTGAGTCTTTGCTTTGCAAATTGGAGTAATTATCCTACATTGTGACTTTATTGTTTGTGGTATCTCTCCAAAGATGAAATATCTGTTAAATATGCTGGATACACTGTTAAGCATGTTGTATGCTTTGTCTTAGTTAATTGTCACAGAACTAACATGACGTCAGTACTGCTGTTAGTGACATTTCACAGGTGAGGAGATTAAGTTTTAAAGTCATGAAGTAATTTTTCCAGAACTATAGAGCTCTTAAGACGCAGAAACAGGTTTTGAACTCAGGTCTGTTTAACATGCTGGGCCCTACATCTCCCTTGACCCTGAGACTCTGCTCTATTCAGTTCGATTTTGAATGCACAAAGGAATTCCTTTCCTTTTGGAATTGTTACACTTACCTGTCTTCTCAGTAACATTTTACATAAACATGTTTTTAACAATGCTCCTACATAAATTTATCATTAAATATTGTGACAGGAATACCTGAAAATATTTTTCTTGGAGGAGATGCTAAAATACAAATAGCAATGAGCATTTGTAGTATTTTATAATTTTTAAAGTACTGTCAGATCACTTGCCTGCTTTAGTTTTTCCTTTAGACCGACATTTACTGCCAACAGATGAAAAGAAAGATTGGAGATGTGAAGTGGCTTTCCTGTAGTCACAGAGCTAATGTGCTCAGGCTGGCTGGAGTTTGCGCCTTCGGATGCCAATCCATTCTTATTGACAGCATGGTCAGGGAGTATAGTGTGAGTATAAATCAGATAAGGTAGTGCAGGGTGTTGTCTTTTGCATGTACAAAATTTTTCTCTTAGTAAAATATGCTGAAGGAAGGCAGGTTGGTATTCACAAAAAAATTGTAATGTAAAGAAAGTAAATTAAGAGAAAGAATTAAAAGCCATTTACTATGAAATAATGCCATTTTTCCCCTGACAGATGAAGAAGAAGAAATTGTTTATGAGTACAAAATAGAATAAAGTCATTTGTGGTCCTCTTAGACATTTAGATAATCGAAATGGGGCTGGCTTCAAAGCCTGGTGGTTAAAGAAGACAGATCTCAGCTTCATGACTAACCATGGTCCAAATCCCAGCTCTGGTAATTTGAAAAACATGCAAGGCACATGTGTATGCATGCCCAAAATTTCAACAGGATAGAGAAATGGAAGAGAAGTGATTCATCATGACCACACTTCCTTGCGAGATGTTTTCTCTCTCCTTCTCTCTGTCTCTTTCTCTAGTGAACACATATGCCCTCTGGCCAGTAAAATAATTTTTTCATAAAATGAAGATACATTTTTAAAAATGCATAAAAGGATCCTTAGTCTCACCACCATAGGTAAAGTCATTACCTCTTGATAAATACACTTCTGAGGGCCAGCTGAGGGTATGGTGGTTAAGAAGGCTGAATCCCACATGACCACCTCTACAGGTTCAAGTTCTGGACCTTGTGGCTGTAAAAGCATGCCAGGCGTGTGTATCCCCAAAATCCCGAGAGGAAAATGGAGGAGAAGGGATTGTGGTGTGGCTCTCTCCCCAGGGGAGGCCTTTCTCACTTTCCCTATCTCTCTCTCACACTTGTGCTCTCTCTCTCTGGCGAGCACATGATCCCTATAAAAATGAACTCCAAATCAAAAAAGAAATGGTTCTAGGTTTCTTTTACATACGTATGAATGTACACTTTAAATTTTTGAAAGGCTATTTTATAAACATTTTATTTTATAATAGAATACATCTTTATAGTACTTTATTACATAATATGTCTTAGCTTTTCATATCAATGAATATGAATCTATGCAATCCATTTTGACAACTGTCTCTTTTTCATTGAATGTGCTAAAACTTTTATTACTTAAAAAGTGTTATTCAATATTTAGGAAGTTCCCAGTTTTTCAGAATTGCAGCATATAAAAGCTTATATGTGCAAAAAGGATGTTTGAAACCAGCTAGTGGAAAAATCCCTTTAGCCTTGAGTTTTGACCTTAGCGAGATGCTCTTAGCTTTTGAGAAACCTGAAGATACATAACTGAGTACATTCAGTATCAAAGCAGATGGGGATTATGTAGGGGCTAGTGTGACTCCTGGGTCACCAGAGGATGTCATCATCTGTGTAGCATCAGATACAGCTTCTTCACTTTGCGTTAGGGCTGACCTTACAGGACAGGATTTTAACTAAAATCTGGCACTGAGAAGCCACAACAATGAACGGTTTCTTATGTAGCTGACCCAACAATGGTGGAACACGAAGGTAGCATCCCATTTTACAGCCATTATGTTCATATTCTTTCCATATTCCTCTCTTGGCCACTTGCTGTGAGCATCCTGGGGTTAGAAGAAGTGAGACCTGTGGGCCATAACAGCTGGAGAGGATGCGAGATTGCCTTTAGGCTCTTAGAGCTTTGCATAATGCCTAGCAAGGACCGATTTAATGATTCTTATCAAATCTACTAAATTTGATAATAAGTAATAATTCTGTGTATTTATGGGATGCAGTGATATTTTGGCACATTATATAACGTGTAATGATTAAATCAGGGTAATTATATCTATGACCTCAAACATTTGTCACTTTTTTTGGTGTGTATTGGAAACATTTAAAATCCTCTTCTAGCTTTTTTGAAATATACAATAAATTGTTACATGTCGTTGCCCTACAGTTTATGGCACTCTGGAATTTATTCATATCTAGCTGTTGATTTTGTATCTCTTAACCAAACTCTCCCAATCCTCATGGGACTGGAATTACCAGATAATATGGCAGTTCTATTAGTTTTTTGAGGAATTTCCATACTGTTTTTTAAATGGTTGTACCAATTTACATGGGCACCTCAGTGTATAAAGAGTTATTCTTGCCAACATTTGTAGTCTTTTTGCTACTTGGTAATAACTCTTGTGAGATGGCATTACATTGTGGTTTTGATTTGCATTCCTCTGGTGATTAATGATGTTCAACATTTTCTTTTTATATACTTTGTGGCCATTCATACGTATGCTTCAGAGAAATATCTGTTCAGATAGTTTGCTCCCACTTTAATTGGATTGTTTTGGCCTGTAGTGTTGAGTTCCTTGTATATTTTGGGTTTTAATCTCTTTCTGATAAACGGTTTGCATATATTTTCTGCCACTCTTGGTTGTTTTATCCCCATATTTACCAAACTTTCAGTATCAAGATGCTTCACAAGATTTCCGGCTGTTTATTTTTTATGTTGAAGTGAAATGTGTGTGTGTATATATATTATATATTTCTTTGCTAGATTTTATCTGTAAAAATCCCCAAGCAAATTAGTACTTTGGACATAGCCTCTATATTTTATATTTACAAAAATATTCTGCCTTTAAAACATAGATGCCATGCTTTAGAACTGAAGAGACAGTTTCTATGGCCAAGATAGAAAAGTCAGTGCTGAACAAGGGTCTTGCACAAATGTTATCTGCCCTTCAAATATATCCAACTTGAATCCCCCCCCACCCCAGGTTATCACAAGTGTGTGTTGACTGTACCTATCTCTAGGACTCAGGACAAGGCTCAATTCTGAAGTTTTCTAGTATTGTAATAATAGTAATTTTTCTCCCAGGATCTTCTCTGATAGAATGTTGCCTAGTAAGAAACAAACAAACAAACAAAACCAAGTTGAGGTCAGCAGGTGGCATGGTGGTTAAGGGACTGGATTCCCACATAGCCAACTGTGGACTGAGTCTCAGTCCTGGCAGCTTGAAAATTTCTGTGTGTGTGTATGCATTCACACCCAAAAACTCAAGAGGAGAGTGAAGGAGAAAGGTATCGCAGCTTAGACATCTCCCCTGGGAGGTGATTTCTCACTTTCTCTGTCTCTCTTTTGCAATTGCACATGCCCAAACTCTTCCTCCCCCCCACCAAAAAAAAAGAAATGTCTTCCTTTTCCTCCTTTTTTCCACTAAGAGGATTGTGAAGCCAAACCACCATAGGCAGATAAAAGGTAGAAGTCAGTGTGTCTCAGTGGAGCTCTCCCATGGCTGCAGCAATGATGCAGAGCATTTTCAGGGCAGCTCTCATCTGATCTCAGCAGTGGGGTGAATTATGCAGCATCACCTGACCAGACTGCATCAGTAATTAAATCCCATTGTCAACCATAAGAATGGAGTGGAGACAGTACTGTGGTCAGCACTTGGTCATATTTCTGGGATTCACTTCTTCCATGAACTCTCACTTCTTTCTCAAGGGCCTTTTTTTTTTTTTTTCTCTTTTTCTTTTTCTTGTGAGCCTTTTAATGCCATTGCACAAATAGGCGTGGAAAGCAAATGTCTTAAAAATAGCGGGTACCTTAAAAAGCTTTTGTGGCATTCAATTTTAATTACCTGATGCCTTGGCTGGTAATAGCCTGAAATTTTAGCACATGCTTTCATATTTTAAGTTATCTTTTCTGTCGCTATGCAGAGCTTGTCTCCCTTTTCCTTTTTTATATTCCACCTTTCCTAGCTGCTGATGAGGTAACCTGCTGCTCTTAGTCTAAAAATTCTCCTCTCCAGTTTTATCAGGGAAGGTTGTCTCTTAGGACTTGTCCTCTTGATCAGAGCTGCATAATTCTGGAGACTGTTTGCAAAGTTATTTCAGTTTTCAGTTACCATATCCCCGGAGATAATGAGTGGTAAGATTTCCTCTCCGAAATGTTGAATCTTGGAAAGGTAACAAGCATATTTCAGTTTAGGGGCTTTCCTTGCCTTAACTTTTTTTTTTTTTTTTTCCCCATTGGAACCAGAATCCTGGAATATAGTTTCAACTTTATTTTGCAATCCCCAAAGTGCTAGAAAACTTTGTTCTCTCCTTAGTAAAATTCATACAGTTGTTAACTAGTGGTATTGTGGGAAATCTGCTGCTCAGTGAATTCCATTAGTTCACCTTTGTGTTAGTTTACTATTGCTACCATAACAAATTACCACATATCTGGTGACTTAATACAACACATATTTATTATCCTCTAGTTCTGTAAGTCAGAAGTTCAACATAGTCACAATGGGCTAAAATTAAGGTATCTGCAGGGCTTCATTTTTTTCTGGAAGCCCTTGGAGAAAACTTGTTTACGTGCCTTTTCCAGCTTCTTGAGACTGCCTGTGTTCTTGGCTCCTAGCTCTTTCTTCCATCTGCAAAATCAGCAATTTGACCACTCTCTGAGTGGTCTACTTCAGTTTTCGTATCTCTTGTCTTGACCACAGTGAAGAGTTCTCTGTTGTTAAAGATCTATATGATTACAAGGGACCCCCTCCCAATTAATCCAGAATAATCTCCCATCTCAAGGTCTTTAATTTAATTCCATGTATAAAGTCTCTTTTTGTATGTGAAGTCATCTATTCACAGGTTCCTGAGATTTCACCATGCATGTATTTAGGAACTCTCACTTGGTTAGTAGAGAAAGATTTCAAGAGTCTCTCTTTAGAGTGTGTAATTTTTTTTCTAATTTTTGTTATGCTTTCTTCCTAGTCCCACATTTCTTGGTATTGTAGGGCCTGTCAGATACCTAATATTCAGACTTCTGTGCAGTTGAGCAATGACCTTTCATGACTTTGAAGTATTATCATGGGACACTTCTGGGTGCTGAGTGGATGCCAGATGCTACAAAGCAGATATATATGTGTGAATCTTATTTCTCTCTGTCTTTATAATGTATCAGAGATGATTATATGGAAATATACAATTGTCCTGCTTAAAAGTAGCCCCCCCCATAGTAATTTGTGAAACTGTGCCTTCTTGTAATATCTCAGCGCTAGAGGTCTGAATCTGTGTTTCCCGTGGTTGCTTTCTTTAGAGTCTAATACTCAGTTCTGAGCTGGTGTACATGCATTTCCAGCTCTGCACTGTTACAGACACTGCCATCCAGCACACACATGACTATTGCCCAAGGATTAGACTGAACACAAGCAAAGGTCAGGAAAGTATAAGGAATAGGCAAGAACTTGCAAGATCTTTGTTGGCAGCTCGAGCAATAATTACTATTATAGATAGCATTTACTGTCTGTTAAGCACGCGCACAGCAAAATGTTAAATGTCCACTGCCTTATTTCCTTTACTTCTAACAACTCTGTGAAATAGATACTAACATCATTTCACTTATGGATGAAGAAGCCAAAGCTTCAGATGTTAATTTGCTTGCCTAAAGAGTCACTGGGCTCTTTATTATCTATGTGGGAATGGTACCTTGTGTCACCCGATCCTGATGCACTATCGTTTAAACCCTGCTCTGGATAGCTTTCAGTGAAAGTAAGAAAGACAGGGAGGTAGATATCCAATAGAATTTGAATTTTATTCTGTAGAGAAAGGAAATTAGTAAATAATTGAGGGGGAAATACAGGAGGCAGCATGATGAGAGACTTATCAGGATTTGTTTACTCAGAAATTAGAGGGTTTTCTCACAGCTTCCATTCTTAAAAGTAGCCATCCTTGGCTTAACACTTATGAAAGATGATGAAGAACATTAACTCAGGAAGCACAGACTGAGGGAACCAGTAGTTAGCGTAATGGCTATGTCACATGACTCCCACGTAGTCGACCGCGGTTCGCGACCCAGACCCGGTGGCTTAAAACTCACGCCGGGCGCACGTGCGTGCATGCCCAAGATCCCGAAAGGAGAATGGAGGAGAAGGGATTGCGGCGTGACCATCCCCCCTGAGGGGTGATTTCTCGCTTTCTGTCTCTATGTCTCTCTCTGTCTGTCTGGCGAGCGCAAGCCCCTATAGCAAAAACCTCTCAAAAAAAAAAAAAAAAAGCACAGACTGAGAAAGAGGTAAAAATTGTTTACTGCATTTTAGGGAACCATGGAAAAATAAAAATCCATCACTTGATAAAGATCTTAATTTAATCAGAATTTGGCTGCATTAAGTGTCTAAAGATTATCTTTTGAGTCTCTGAGCCACGTGGAAATCAGACTGTTGCACATATATAAGAACTACTCTTTTTTAAAAACTTCAGAAAATTAAACTCTACATTCTCCCCTGGTAATCTGCTTAGCTCAGTGAGTTTCCCCAGAGAGGTAAGTAGTTTAAGTAACTTTAATCTCCAGAGAAAAATATGAGTTTTGGTGGAGTATTTTAATGAATTTGGATATCAGAGATGCTGTAAAGCATACCTGGCAACAAAATAGTTATGTAAGTCCTTTTCAAAACTGTTTGGCTCATTTTTATTTACAGAGATATATCGCTTTTCATGAAAGCACTGGAGAGCTTCTGCCTAGGTGAGAAAGCAACTGCTTCTCTGATACAGAGAGCTCTGGGGAAGGGAAGCTGGTCTGTCACACCCACACATTTGGGGCTGTTCGTCTGCACCAGTGGATAAGCCAGAGTAAGCTGCAGTGGGTATTTTCAGATACCCAGCGCAGATACCTTTCACATCTACGTGGATAATTTCCAGTGTGCCAGCTGATTGCCTCTGTTGTTTTAATGGAGCCGTTCTGGGGATGCTGTGAAATCAAATTCTGCATGTTTGTCTAGAGCTGGTTTTCGAGTTTCTCACAGTGTAGCAGACTGAGAAGACCAGCCTAGTCAAAAAACTGATGAGGTTTTTGTGCTTTGGTCCATTTTCTCTTTATGATTTGATTGCACCATTTTGCTCCCTTCTCTGTAAGAGAAAGCTTTCTCTGAGAATGTTCAGATGAAGTATCAGTCCTCTAAAAGGCTTAAAATGAACATTTATTACCACAGCATGTGCTGTACCATTTAAAATTCTTACATTGTAAATCACACCAAGGATTCTAGTCAGTTTGGCCTTTTGACTGCATTAGCCTAACTGCTGTTGCAGAGAAGCCTAGTGTTTGCTTGAAGTATTTTTAGCAATATCCAAGTTGCTAAGAAGAATCTTTTTGTTCTGTTTTGTTTCTCAGGATATCCTGCCTCCTTCACCTCTCTTCTTCAAGAAAATCTGAAAGAAAATGGGGAACTGAAAAATTTAGAGCTAAACAATAGTTAATAATTCTTCATTCATTTTTTTAAAAAATTGTTTATTGCACAATTTATACTTCTGGGGTTAAAAAAAGTGCATTTTATTTTTCTTTAGTCACTTCCTTCAAAAAGTTTTGCCGACTCTTTCTTTCTCATCTATTAATGGCATCTTGGGCATTAGGCCATAATTTTCTAGTTACTTAGGATATGATAAAGTCAAGTCTAGTTCAAATTTCCCTTTCACATTCAATTTAGCCTTTCTCCCCTCCCTTCTCCACCTCTTCCCTTTACCTGAAGAGAGGATACAGTTACCTCTTTCGCCCCTTCTCCCTCTTTCCATTCTAGACTGCTTTCTTCACTTGGGTGTCACCGCTGCTCTGAGGCTAACTAGCTGCCACTGACCTCTAAGCCTTCCATCCAAAGGCTCTTTGGTGGGACCCCGGTGAGATCCTCTGAAGAGGTCTGAGCCAGGTCCACTTCTTTTCTCACCTGGGGAGGTGAGCAGACAGTAGTACTCAGGAATTGGGGTAATGACAGGTTGCCTTGATTTTGGCTACTTTCCTGTTGACTCCTCTGCCATACCAAGCCATTGGTATGGGTGGGCGTGCCTGCATGCCCGGAGACTGCTCCGTCTCTGAACTCTACTGTATCTCACTTTCCCTTGCTCATGTCATTACAGGGAAGGGCTCATGGATGAGTCTGCTCCCTATGCAAGTATCCATCTGGGAAGTGAAATGCCAGCCTTCCCTTCTTGCAGGCACCTCTGACCTGTAGAGTGACACCCGCAGTTGGGTTGGTAGAAGGGAGCCATAGTATATTCCCAGAACTAATCATTAATGATGATCCTCTGTCATTCTATACCCACTCCTTTCATTTTCTTTATACGAGTAGGGGTGAAGGAGTCAGAGGCCATGGTTGAGGCTATTATAGACATTTGGGCCCATTATTAATTACTAAACCTGCAAGAGTGGCCAGCCTCTAGTGTCTGTAGCATTCTTTAGAATACCAGTGCCTGATCTCTATTGATCTTTAGCTTAGCACTCTAAGAACCAGTTCTAGGCAACAGGAAATAACTCTCTATACTCTCTGAGATAGTCATTTATCCCTGTCTATTGAGTCGTTGGACAACTCATGATACATTTTTGTGTAGAAAAACAGAAAAAATAGATTAAGACTTTTCCAATGACCCAATATATTGATTGCCCTGTGGGCAAGTTACCTAGGGCACATTATGAAATATAAAACTTGGCCTTTAAGGATTACATTTTAGTTTAAGCAAATAAAGATACAAACATAGAAAATGCTATCTATATGGCAACTTGTGATGAGTTAGTCAAATAAACATAATTGAGAATAATGGGGTAGTTTTCCAAATATCAGCATGAACTGGAGCAGCCAGCTAAGGCCTGCTGTGGAGGGGCCTGTGGGTGGGTGAGTCAGGAGGAGGCTGAGTGTTTCTGTTCTGCTCTGCAGCTTCTCGCTATGCTCTGCAGATTAAAAGGAAAGAAAACCTAGGTTGTGGGAGGAATGGAAAAAGAAATGTGCAGAGGTACCAAGGCACAGTTTTAGGATTAACTTGAATTTTTTATTTAATTTTACCAGACTGAATTTTGAAACTTGCGTTCTTGTTTATAGCTTTTTTTTGGGGGGGAGGGGGATTATGTCATAGTGTGTAAGATGTAAATTAGTTCATCTTTTCAAATTGCGTTTGTCCTTTTTTTTGGGGGGGGGAGGTTTTTGCTATAGGGTACACACACTCGTCAGAAAGACAGAGAGAGACAGAGAGACAGAAAGGGAGAAATCACTCCCCAGGGAGGATGGCCATGCCTCAATCCTTTCTCCTCCATTCTCCTCTTGGGATCTTGGGCACACACATACACGTGCCCGGCGTGAATTTAAGCCACCGGATCTGGGAATTGAGCCATGGTAGACTACATGGGAGTCCAGCAACATAGCCATTATGCCAACGGCTGGTCCCAGCGTTTTTCGTTTTCAATATTTCTAGCATTGTGTCTTTAGTATTCACTAGATGTAGTAAGGACCTTGCTGTCCAGTGAATGTTTTCCTTTTGCTTCTCTGTTACTAGAGTGATTGCTCTGCAGTGCACTTATCTCATTTTTTCTTATATCTACTTGAAAGGAACCTTATAAATAACCACTCTCTTTGGCATTGGACCTCTTAGAATTGTCATCTGTTTGCACTTTTATTTTTATTTTAGTTTTCCATGTTTACCTATTTATTTCTTCCAAGAGAGAGAAAAAGACACACAAAAACAGAGAAAACGGGAAAGGAGACAGAAACAGAAACAGACACCCCGACAGAATTCTCATGCCATGACCCACCCCCAGCCAGCTAATATCACAGGCACACATGTGCATGCCTGGTGTGCAGAGGGAGACCTTGGAATGTGCACTCAGGGGCCTCCAATGTGGCCTCAGCATCTGCATTCATATTATCACCGTGCTTCCATGTTTGGCTGGTGTGGGCTATCACTGGTTAGATGGCCAGGTTCTGCAGAACCCTGTTTTCCCAGGGTCCTTACCCAGCCCTAGTTGGCTTCTGTGACCCATGCCCCATTGTTTCTCTTCCTATACTAGACAGACAAGTCTTCTTTCGCTCACCTTTTCCAAATGCTATCTCTGATTTCCCTGGGATTCTCCCGCCACAGTAAAACAGTTTGTTTGTTTGTTTGTTTGTTTGTTTTTGGTGGTGTGTACTTTTTTTTCTTGAGAGCATACCCTATAAGGTATGTGCACTTGCCAGAGAGACAGAGAGACAGAAAGAGAGAAATCACCCCTTCCCCCTGGGGAATAGCCATACCTTAATCCCTTCTCTTCCATTCTCCTCTTTGAATTTTGGGTATGAATGCACACACACCCAGCATGAGTTTTAAGCTTCTGGGCCTGGGATTCAAACCATGGTCAACCACATGAGAATCCACCGACATAACTGTTATGCTATCTGCTGATCCCAGTAGATGTTTACATTTTAATCTCTTGTTTTCTTTACTTTTTCTAAACTCCTGGTACTTCTATACTTCATTTAATGTAAAGCCTGCTCTTTTCAGTGTTAACAACCTTTTTTTACAAACAGTCTTTTGGTCTTATTCCAGTGTTTTATCAGGATTAAGGACAAATCAACCTGATGTCCAGTAACCTCTCGTAAGCTAGAATAGACTTTATGATGTTCAGTAAATCACCATGTTTAAAGACTCCAAACTTATCTTAGTGGCCTTGGACTTCAAATTGCAGGCTGAGTGATAACGAAGGACATATATCTGTTTTCTGCTATATTATTGGTGTCAAAACTATAGAAAGTTTGATTAAGTCTAAGGCTACCATAAAGAGGGGCTATCTATACCATTAAACTGACAACAGCCTTGATGCACTCAACACTATTACAAAGAAAATTTCCCCTGTCCCTCAGAAGTCAGCAATTGTTATTTAGTTATTCTCTTGGGTCACTCAGAAGAAAAGAGCCCTATAAAAAAAATGATGCATTTTTTTAACATGTTGCAGGGAATGAACAACAGCTTTCAAAGAACCTCCCCTGAGAAAGGAATAATAATTATTTTTATAAAGTGTTGTTCTCTCCCTGATTTGAAAGGTTTGCTTTTCACTAGCTAAATCCTCAGTAATGCCAGTGCCTATTATTGTTCTGATATAAAGAATTGTGAGTGTGGGGAATTAATTTATATAAAGAGATCCTTACTCCAGGGGATTTCTATGCTGGATAATATGTAGCCTCCTGAGTGCGAATAAAAAATGGAAATCAAATCTTCTAGCTTTAAAGTGTATGTAATAATGCTTCCACAAATACAAGGTCAGAAACTGGGAGAAGATCGGAATCCTCACCGAGTAATGTGTGCTAATGACAAAGATTGGGTTGGAAACCGGAGGTAGGGCTGTGCCGGGTTAGCAATGGCCTGTACCTTTGTCGATGGTCAGGCCTCGTGCCTGTCTATGCGCCTTTGATTTAATTGTAAGCTACTGTGCTCCTTCCTGGTGTATCGCTCCTACAAGGAGAATGTACAAGGAGAATTTGCAAAGAAAATTCACATTTGTATTGCTTCTCTCTT
Source organism: Tupaia belangeri chinensis (assembly GCF_000334495.1). Classification (NCBI taxonomy): domain Eukaryota; kingdom Metazoa; phylum Chordata; class Mammalia; order Scandentia; family Tupaiidae; genus Tupaia; species Tupaia belangeri. Next base: position 1,822,942 of record NW_006159883.1, read on the forward strand.
ATAAGATCTAGAAGCAGCCACAATATGATATAATCAGGTAGGAGAATATTGTTAAGCTACATATTACAGACTATTCGTTTGCTTTTTTTTCAATATATGCACACCTAATTGCATCTGTTATCATTGTTTGTATTTATTTTCAAATAAAAAATTAGGACTCTTCAACCTCCAGATTAGACTTCCCACTTTTCCTCTTTTAGTTATTGGTGAGTGGTTTTTTGTCTGTCTTTTTTTTTTTTCTATCAATGACTAATAAATAGAACTCTTCAGAATAATTAATTCCATTTGTTTAACTAACATGTTTTGAGTAACCATCATATGTCAGACACTGAGCTGGAGGTATAAATATGAATAAAACAAGTTAAATGATAAGGAAAAATGAACTCTAGGTTCTGAATAAATACTGGGCTTAGAACTATAGTTTATGTTGTGGTTAAGAATTGGTAATTGAAGATTGATTAGGTAAAGTTGGACAGTGAGGACAGAGGGCCCAAAGTTAATAGTTCTTAACCTAAGGAGGATACTGTTTTAGTCTGTTTTGTTATTAATAATGGAGATACCTCACTTTGGGTCTTCTGTAAGTATAGAGGTTAGTTTGGCCCATGGTTTGGAAGTCCGAGGTTGAGGAGCTGTGTCTGGTGAGGGTCTTCTCACTGCATCGCAATATGTTGGGGGCAAGAACACACACGGAGCAGAGGATGCCTCTGTCCCAGTCTCCTATAAACCCACGGAATCACGGAAAAACCCTACCTTTCCACACCATAATCAGATGAAGTCTTCTCTTAATACCTCACAATACAACTGAATTCTAAGACATGTGTGGGGGAGGGTGATATTCAAACCATAGTAATCATGGCTTTAATCAGGTTAAAACTATCACCTCCCTACCCTCAGTACATATTTAACATTTATGTAGCAATTTTCATGCAGTTTAGGTGATTTGCTCACCTTTAGGAAACCCATTTATGGAGCCTACATAGCTCCTAAACTAGAAGGAAGTAAGTGAGAATCCAGATTCTTGAAACCTGTTGTTAATGTTGTTTTCTTTCTTTCTTCCTTTCTTTCTTTTTTCTTTTTTAAAGAGATTTCTGCCATAGGGCACATGCAGTTGCTGGAGAGAGAGAGAGAGAGAGAGAGAGAGAGAGAAAGTGAGAAATCACCCCCCAGGGGGTGGCCACACCACAATCTCTTTTCCTCCTGGGGTTTTTGGGCATGCACACACATGTGTCCAGGCATGAGTTTCACCCCGCCTAGTCTGGGACTCGAACCACTAATGACCATGTGGGAGTCCAGCACCTTAACTACTATGCCACTACTGGTTACATTAATGTTACTATTTTTTTCCAGGAAATACCAATACTCTTGTCACAGTCCCTAACTTTGATCTGTTATAACCTGACTTGAAATATGCATTGTATCATAAGTTCCCTGTGTTTTTGTTTTTAATAAACAAAATGAAGATTACATCAACCACTGAGAGCATAAATGTATACAAAGGTGATTTCTAAAGGTCAGACTCTTCTGTAGATAGATGGACAGATGGGAATTGATATTAATCCATTGGCTGAGGAGAAGATACAAACTACCGTAAATATTCAGAAAATACTTTCTTTATATTTGACCCATTTGTGGTTTAACTTGTTTGTTTCTCTTATTTTAAAAAAAGTTTTCCAGAGAGTGTGTGTGCTCATCAGAAAAAGAGAGAGACAGAGAGAGAAAGCACCCCCCAGTGGGGGCATGGTCACACTGAAATCCCTTCTCCTTTCTTCATTGTGTCAGGATTTGAGGCAGAAACACACAATAAATCTGGCATGCAGCCTCAAGACCGGGATTCAAACTGTAGTCACCCACATGGGATCCTGCAAGTTTGGCTAGGCCAGGGGGCTAGCACTGCAGTTTCAATATCTGCTTAGCACTCATTGAAATTATTTGTGAGAAGTGGAGCAGTAGAAGAGGTAAGCACTGATTCAAGCCAGGAGACATGGCAAGATTTAAAACAAAACCAACAAGCAAGAAAACATCCTCCATTAAAGACCATACATTTAATCCCAGAATCCAGCCACCCACCAAAGCCCCATCAGCTTCAACCCAGTAGTCTCCATCTTACACTTTTACCAAGGATCCACCGCCCACTGGTTATCATTTCCTGCCTGCTTCCCTGTCTGATTCCCAGGGTCCTAGGTCATACTCTGGCTTCTGTATCCATTGTTGGCAGATCTGGCTGGATGCTCTTGGATTTCCCTCCTGAGTTTCTCTTGGTTCATATGCAGTTATCAGCTCTATTTTATTCTCTGTCCTCTTTTTTTCAGAGGCTAGAAACATATCACACAGGAAAGTCTCCAGGCTCTCTCTAAAAGGATGCTAGTGGACTTAGACATACAGTAATCAGTGTAAATCATAGGAAGGTCCAGATACTTCATACTATGTGTTTTAAAAGCATGTCACCTATCAAAACTGGGGGACTAAACATTGTGGGAAAAATATATTTTCAAAATTGTTTTGTATTAAACTAAGCAACTTAACTAGAAGAGCTTCATAATATGCATGGAAAACACTATATTGAATCATAACTTGAGAAAATGGGATCGATGTGACATAGCCTAGAAATATGTAAGGGAACCAAAAATTGAGTAAGCATTAATGTAACCACTTGTTCTACTGAGTTGTCAGAAAAAGTCATGATGCATTTTTGCATAGAAAAATATATCTATCATGACTTTTCTAATGACCCAATAAATAAATGACTTTTTATACCTTGCTCTTTTTTTAAAGAGAAGATTTGAGGTAACTTACAATATGAAATCATAAAGCAAGACATATGAAATGAAGCTAAATTGAGATTTTGAAATGCTATTGCTAGTGGAAAGAAAATTGGACCAGGAACCCAAAGTGATATAATTACAATCACTGAGAAGTAAATTTAGCTTCCAGCTTGTTACCCACCAGGAAATTGTAGTTGTGGATGGAGTTCTCCTCTCCTATAAAAGGGAACCTATAAGATTGAAGGATTATATAGAGAGACAAGTTTTACTTGAAACTAAATTCAAGAAGACTTTATTTCTTGTTTCTTTTATTGTGAAGAACCTTGGGGGAGCTAGCAAGTAGAGCAGTGGTTAAGGTGCTGGACTTATGCATTACTGACCATGGTTCAAGTCCTGTACCCAGGACTCATGCCGGGCGTGTGTATGTGTGCGTTCCCAAAATTCCAAGAGGAGAATGCAGGAGAAGGAATTGTGGTGGGGCCATCCTTCCCCCAGGGGGAAAGTTCTCTCTTTCCATCTCTTTGTCTCTCTGGAGAGCGCATGTACTCTAAAGCAAAAATCTTAGCAATAACAACAAAAAGTACCTTGGGTAATAGAGAATTCAGCCTACTGTATTTTTGCAAAATGTGCAAAAATTTTTTTTCTTTCTTAGATTGACCATCCTTACAAGTCAAGAACTTGTTTTCCTTGAGTTATAGTGTAAAGTTATTATATTCTTCAGGGCCTAAATGAGATTCAGGTCTGTTTTCCCTCCTTTGAGCAAGTCTGAGAGAGGTCCCTGAGCATAAAGTTAAGGAAATGCTTTTGGCAGAGAAAGGATAACAGTTTAAGAGTTCTGACAACCACATAAAGTGTTTGTTGGCAGTATTTATTAATCAGAAAGAATCCTTTTGTTCAGACATCTGATAAGCAACTACCAATATTGTCATTCTCATGGGAAAAATTCAATAATCTGATTTTTATGTCACCTAAACAAAGGAGCCTCCACTTGTCAATTTACTATAGAGAATCAATTGGCGGGGATAAATTGTGCAATTTTTTAGAATAATGAGTCTGAAATACTTTTTCCTAAGTGTTCAATGGACATAGTACTTCTAAGCTATACATTATAGAGCAAGTAATTTTAGCCAGGGCAAATCATTTTTCATCTAGGGGTGATCAGTAGCTTCCTGTTTCATAAATTTAGGTGTATCTGTCAGAACAACTGTTATTTTAAATCCTGTTCCCTAGGTATATCTCTTATTTGACTTTAAAGGTTGGAGAGATCCCACAGTTTTTATTTTAATCTTAGCAAATTATCACAAATAGTAATATCAAGTTTAGCATGCTAAAGTTTTTTTTTTTTTTTTTTTTTTGTTCTTCTTCTGAAAGAGAGGAAGGGAAGTGCGAGACAGGCACCCCAGTAGGGTCCTCATGCCACCCCCAGTCTCAGACTGCCTAGATCATGTGCTGTGTTTGTATCCCTGGCATGCTCAGAGAGGTTTCAGAATAAATTCCCCACAGCTTTCCAGTGTGGGTCCATTTGTAGCAGTGCTGAACCACTGCCTAGTTCCAGTTTAGCAGGTTCATGTTAACCTTGTTGAGAGCTAAAGGGATAGCTGCTCTTGGGTATGCCTAGTGAGTTCAGATCTTGAAATCCTCTCACTGGATGGTGAACTCCTGTGGGCAAGGACCACATCTGTTTTGTTCACTCCTGTGTCCGCTGTGTCGAGCACAGCTCCAGGCACAACAAAGCTCATCAAATACTTGTTGGAAAGAAAAAACCCTTTCCTTCCTATATGCTATGCTACATGAGTATAACACCAAGTAATTTAAATCAAGGCATTTTATAGATATATTAATGAAAGGGAAATTGAAAGCAAGCCTTTTGAAAGTGGAATTTGATATGAAAATATATTAGGTAAATTTTGCCCTTGATCCCCACAATGCATAACATTGAATGGTGTATGGGCCTGGGACCTGTGCAACTTTATGGGTTAGTAGTGTCATGTACTAAACAGGAGAGCAGCCATCCCTTTATTTAATTCAGTATTTTTTAAAGTGCTTATCTATAGCAAGACAGTACTTATTAAGTACCTAGGGAAAATAACCCTTACCTCTGTGGAGAACATAGACCTATGCAGAGATAGTCTCAACATAATGAGTTAAGTCTTTGATAATTCTGAGTTTAAAAAATACATACATTTGCTCAGTTAAAGGCATAAAGATACTGTGATGCCTGAATGATTATAATAATAATAATTATTATTATTATTATTAAGAAAATGAAACAGAAATGATCAATCATATAATTATCACTTAAAACCTGCCCTTCAGGGGCTAGGTGGTGGCATCATAGTAATGCACAATGTTTTCTGAGACCCACACGGGTGAGTTTTGGGTTTGCTTCCAGAGACTTCTCTGGGTATGCTGGGCACATGCATGACAATTATCTGGGGCTGCCTGGGCATCTGGTTTGTAGCATCAGAATCCTGTTAGGGGTGCTATCTCTCTGTCTCTCTTTTTGTGTCTCTCTTGTTCATGGGAGAAAGAGAGAGAGAGAGAGAGAGAGAGATGAACTTTGAAAAATGCCGGGGTCCAGCCTAGGCGGAGGTGGGTTGACTCGTCGGAGGCGGTGCAGGTGAACAGAAACAAAATTAGACTAAGACCTCAATGCGTTTTAGCATGTTCTTAGCTAGCCACACCCAGAGTTAGCTCCAGGCTGCTGCGCTAGTGGCTGTCAAACACACGTATTTATTGAGGGGTGTCTTACAGGAGTAGAAGGGGTGAGGGGGAAATAAAAGATTTACTCTATGAAACAGAGAAGAAACAGGGAATTCAAGGCACAGAAACAATAATCATAAAACATGATGTCTGTCTTGTATGATTAGGTATAATCAATTACAATTCTCAGGATGAAGGAGTCTATTTGGTGCATTTTCTTCTTAAATCTTGATTGCCGGACAGGGCCTTTTCGGGTGAGAGGGTCTTGTAGCTCAGGAGACAACACAGGGTGTTTTATTAGCAGTTTTTCATAGTTAACAGCACACAGGGGAGAAACTGCTTGTAATTAGGTACTATCCTTTACTTACCTCAGACCAGATAAGAACTTTCAGCTAAGATAGTTACTCTTCCTCCTGGAGCCTTCAAGTTTGTTTATCCTGTCTCTGTTAGCCAGATCTGTCCTTCCTCTATTAACCCACAGGTCCCTGTATTTATTTGCTGAATTCTTGGTCTGTTAATCAGTGAATTCTTGTGCTAATTTGGCCAACTACAAGTTAACTTTGGCCTGTAGCTTTAACAAGGGGTATTTACGTAAAACTAGCCTTAAACTAACTTAATCTACATATGTTACTAACGCTAATTTGACTAATTTGACTTATACTAACTTAATCTTAACATATGTTAATTTGGGGTGAAACAGACAGGTGGGGGAGTCTGTCTCAGGTTCCCTGGTCCTTTACCCTTGCAGGGTACAGTAAAGGAAGAGTAACTATCTTTACTGTAATAACAGTAAAGCTCACGACAGAGAAATGGAGTGCAGGCCAGTACAGTGACACAATGGAGGGTTCATACCAGCTTGTGTTGTCTGAATGGCCCTGTCAGAAAAAAAATCTTTTTGGTTAAAATTTTAGTTGACAAGATCTAGATATAAAGATTATTGAGACGGTTACTTTGTTTTGAAATGTTGTCCAGTGGGTTAAACAGTAATTTTCTGAAGTAGAGAGTTCCTAATGGTATTCCTCTTATCCCATTTTGAAGAAGGCACATATATTACGTTTTTCACTCACTTGAAGATTACACTTGAGAATTTGATGAAAAGCATTGGTTGGAGCCCATTATTCAAGACAAAGCCTACCTAATTTTGGTTAAGCTTTTATTTTACTATGACCCTTTTCAAATTAAGGGTTTATGTTCCCCAGATCATTATGGATTCTCCAAAAAGGTTTTTTTTTTTTTTAAACTATTTAAAAAAATTTTTTTAACCTCTCTTTACTTTTTTGCGTGTGTTTTCTTCCTTTATTTCTTCTCCATCTGTCTATTCAGACAGTAAATATTCATAAAACATCAGTTCTATTCTCAATGCTGGGAATATAAAGATGACCAACATAAAAAGACAGTTCGCAAGTGGCTCACTGTAGGAGGCCATTAGGTAATTCATAGGTTGAAGTGTAGTGTGACAGCTGCTGTAATGGACCAGATGATCTAGGAGCATAAGGCAGCAGGGAAGTTAGGGTGCAAGTAGAGAGTACCCAGGAGGCTTTTTTGTTTTTTTTTTTTTTTTTAAGAATTTTAAAAAATTTATTTGTATTATTTATTTTAATTTGACCAGAGAGGAACAGAAAGAGAGAGAGAGTGAGTGAGAAGGCAAGCTGCTAGGTTCAGAACTCAAACCACAGTCAGCCATGTGGGAGTCCAGCGCCTTTAACCACCATGCCACCTGCCGGCCTCAAGGACCAGGGAGGCTTTAAAAGAGGGGATTCTGTAGAGGGGCCTTTTTTGTTATTTGATTGTATATTAGCAATATTTTTACCTAAAAATTTTTGGGGTGGTGAGACCAGCAGTTAGCATAATGGCTATGTCGCTGGACTCCTGTATAGTTGACTGCGGTTCGCGTCCTGAGCCCGGTGGCTTAAAATTCATGCCAGGCACGTGTGTGTGCATGCCCAAGATCCCGAGAGGAGAACAGAGGAGAGGGAATTACAGAGTGGCCAATCCCACTGGGGGGTGATTTCTTGCTTTCTGTCTCTCTGTCTGTCTCTGTCTGGCGAGTGCATGTGCCCTATAGCAAAAAAAAAAAGGGGGGGTGGGGTGGGGTGGGGAATTATAGGTCTTTTAGCTTTCTTTAGTATTCTGATTTTGGGGGATGGGGCAGAATGTGTGTGAAAGCACCCACAGTTGGTCATGATTATGCTGAAATCCTTTTTGCTATGTCCCAATCTGGCATGTTTTATAGGCCACTGGGGCCAGGATTTAAAGGGCAGTGAGCCATGTGAGAGCTGACTTCCTGTGCACAAACCTTATCCCCTATGCTAGAGGGCCAGCACTAATATTCTAATTTTTAAAATAAATATGCTTGTCCTATCATTTACATACAACAAACTATGTCCACTTAGTGTTCAACTTCATTAATTTTGGCAGATGCATTAAACTATCACAGTTATCAAGACAGTGTTTCACTCACCTGAAGTTTCCTTGTCTCCCTTTTGGAGTTCATCCCTTTTTCTACCCCTGGCAAATGCAACCATCAATCTGCCTTTTTCATACCATAGGTCAGTTTGAATTGTATAGAATATTACGTGTACTTATTTGTGTCTGACATCTTTCAGCTGAATTATTTTGAGATTTTTCTGTGTGGCATGTATAAATAAATTCATTCCTTTTTTATTGCTGAGTAGTATTTCACTATATAGATATGCCATGTTTTTTTTGTTTGTTTAATTCAACTATTGATGAACATCTTTTTTCCCGTTTTTCACTATCATGAATAAGGCTGTTGAGAACATTTGTATGCAATCATTATGTGAGTTACATATATATTTTGATATATATCTGTATGAATTATAATTTGCTTGGGAACATATCTAGTGTGTAATGGCAGGGTCAGACTATATTATAAATATAAATGTATAAATAAAATTTATACATATAATATATATGAGAAAATATATATATTGAGTTGTCAGGAAAATCATGATGCATTTTTACATAGAAAAATACATTGTTATTTTTATGACAACCTAATAGATGTATAATGTATTTGGGAAAATGTTTATATACAGATGTATATTTGGGAAAATGTCTAGTGTGGAATACCTGGGTCAAATGGCAAGTATGTGTTTAACGTTTTAAGAAATTGTCACACAGTTTTTTAAAGTGGTCTTTTCTTTTTATAGTCCCACCAGCAGTGTATGAGAATTCTGTTTCTCGGGACCAGCAGTTAGCATAATGGCTATGGCGCTGGACTCCCATGTAGTTGACCGTGGTTTGTGTCCCAGACCCGGTGGCTTCAAACTCACACTGGGCATTTGTGCCTGCGTGCCCAAGATCCCGAGAGGAGAATGGAGGAGAAGGAATTGTGGTGTGACCATCCCCCCTGGGGGATGATTTCTCGCTTTCTGTCTCTCGCTATCTGTCTGGCGAGCGCATGCGCCCTATAGCAAAAACCTTTAAAAAAAAAGAATTCTGTTTCTCTACATCTTTCTGAATAATTGATACAGTCAGTCTTTTTTTTTCTTTTTTTGGAGAGATTTTTGTTCGTTCACCAGACAGAGAGAGACATAGAGACAGAAAGCGAGAAATCACCCCCCAGGGGGCATGGTCACGCCGCAATCCCTTCTCCTCCATTCTCTTCTTGGGATTTTGGGCACGAACGCACACGCGCCCAGCGTGAGTTTTAAGCCACCGGGTCTGGGACACGAACCGCGGTCGACTACATGGGAGTCCAGCGACATAGCCATTACGCTAACTGCTGGTTCCCAATACAGTCAGTCTTTTTATTTTCAGCCATTCTCCTAGGTGTGTGGTAATATCACGTTATGGATTTAATTTGTACATCTTTGATTAGTGACATTGAGTATTTACTCATGTGTTTGTAGTCTTCTGTATATCATCTATTAAAATCGTTTGTCAATATTTTATTGGATTGTCTTATTCTGAGTGGTAGGAATTCTTCATATATTCTCAATGTAAGTCTTGTCAGGTACAGACACTATGGATATTTTCTCTAATTCTGTGGCTTGCATTTTGTTTTTTTTAATGGCATCTTTTAAAGAACCAAATGATTAAATCTTGATATTTTCTTAAATTTTTTATAATTTATACTTTTTGTACACTAAGAAATGTTTGACTGTCTTAAGGTTGCAACTATTTTCTTCTATATGTTTCCCTATATTTCCTTCTAGATGTTTTGATTCTTTCAGCCTTTACATGTAGGACTGTGGATACTTCAAGTTCTTTTTTTTTTTTGCATGGTGTAAGGCAGAATTCAACATTCATTCTTGTCCTTAAAGGTAATCACTTCTGCCAGTTCCATGTGTTTGATAAGGAGAACATTTGTTTGATTGTCATAATAAAAGTAATGTTATATGGGCAGGGTGGGTGGGGAATTAAATAAAAATAACCCCACAGAGAGTTTTCTACCTAAGCAGTACATCTATTAACATTTTCTTATCTCTCTTCCAAGCACTTCCTTCATGCTTATGTGTGTATGTGTTCTTGTACCATAGATGTGGCTTTGTATCCCGGTCCAACCATAGGTAACACTCCCTTAAATGTTTCGGATTCTTATTCCAGTCTCACCTGAGTATACCCTGCTTCACCATTTTCTGTTTCCTCTCAGATCAGACACACTTATGTAACGTTGCTTTTATTTTTTAAGTGTTAGCTTAACTTTCCACCTTTTAAATCTCTTTTACTCAAATGATGAGTCATTGTAGCATATTTTCTCTTGCAAATCTTAGTGGATCTTTATAAGAGAACGTTTTTTTCCTCATTATAAAAGTTATATATGTTCATTAGAGGAAATTTTAAAAATAGAGGAAGTTATAAAGAAGAAAAGGATTACCTACTGGATTATCACTCAGGGATAAGCATGATTAAGATTTTGGTACATTTACTTCTATTGGTCTTTCTCTGCATTTTTTAAATTGTTTCAATTATATTACATAGGCAGTGTTTGTACCCTGATTTTTATACTTAGGATTACATTGAAACCATTTTTTCATGTCATTAAAAATTTGTTACAAACAAAATTTTAATAGCTGCATAGTATTGCATCTTGTGGCTATTTCACTGCAATTTAACTATCTTCTTATCACTGGAGACTTAATTTGGTTCCAGATTTTTACTACTATCCACAATGCTCTAAAAACTGGTCTTGTAGAGAAAACTGTCAAATTTCTCATTTATTTCATGATATTTTTATAGGTGTGGAATTTATTAGTCAAGTGGTATATCCTTTTGAAGTTTGGAAAACATTTTGTCAAACAACTCAGTCAAAAAGCAGTATTAACTCATTCCCAGTAGCAGTGAAAGAGGTCTAATGAACTATATCCTTGCCAGCACTTTGTGTTTCCCATTTTGTAATCTTTGCTCACTTAATTTGGTAGATTACAAAATAGTGATTGAATTTTAGAGTTTACATTTCTGCTGAGCCAAATTTTGAAAAACCCAAGTGGATAAAGTGGGGGAGGGGTTGAAAAGACCTTTTGATAATTGTAGTTTCTGGGCCTAGTTAACTAACTTACCCCTGTATAAAAATAAATTGATATTTTTTATTATTACTCTAAAAGAATTCATACCATGTCCAAACTGAGCATTAATCTTAACGAAACAAGCCTAAGGCTTTTCCTCAAAATGAAAATGTTTGTTATAATAGCAAAGAAAGAAATTAGGTTTTTCTGAAGTTGTTTTGATTACCTGCTGAAGTCTGGTGATCATTATTTTCTCTTTGGGGCACTCTCAAATTGTTCTTTTAATAATGAGATACTGGGGAGCAACATCTCTGTAGCAGACTTTGACTTCTTTTCTTTCCGACCCTCTCCCTGACAAGACTGTGAGCATGCTCTCATCTCACCCTTGCTCTGCCAGTAGCCAGTAGCAATCCTGTCACTAAGTTTTCTTACTGGATTCTCAGTGAAGCTTTTTTTGCCTTCTGAGTATCCAGTGTGTGCTGTTCCTCTGAAGCTCAACCAAGCAGAGATACCAAGAAAAGTCTGGAAATAACATCCCTTTCTCCATTTAACATATCTAATCCTGAACCCATGGTTTTATTATGTGGGGAAAATGTTTGCTCCCACCCAAGAACAGTAAGTCCATTTCTAGAGAGAGCTTAGAAGAGCTGCTGGACCACTACTGTTTTTTCATCTCTAGGGCTAGAAGGAAGATTAATTAGGCTTGCTTGATTTCAGGAAGAAAGCAATAATATGGCACCTGATTTTCTCCAAGGGAAAATAGTTACATGTGTCTGCCTCTAGTGTCGTTCTGAAGTAGAACCTCCTAATGATCAAAAATTACTAAAATGAGGATCTAACACATGACATAGTAGTTAATGGGCTGGACTTCCACATGGTCAACTGTGGTTTGAGTCCCACATCTGTTGGCATGAAACTCATGCCGGGGGCAAGTGCATGTGTGCCCCAAATTCTGAGAGGAGAATGGAAGAGAAGGTATTGCAGCATGACTATCCCCCCGCCCCTTGGGGGTGATTTCTTGCTTTGTCTTTCTGTCTCTCTTTCTGGCAAGTGTACATACCCTATAGCAAAAATCTCTCAAAAAAAATTACTGAAGTAAGAATGGAAACACACTCCTCACCCTCCCCTCCAGCTTTGTCTTCTTTCTCTCCCTCCCTCCCTCCCTTCCTTCCTTCCTTCCTTCCTTCCTTCCTTCCTTCCTTCCTTCCTCCCTTCCTTCGTTTTTTTCTCTCTCTCTCTTTTCTTTCTCCCTCCCTCTTTCTTTCTTTCTTTCTTTCTCTCTTTCTTTCTTTCTTTCTTTCTTTCTTTCTTTCTTTCTTTCTTTCTTTCTTTCCTTTTTTAGAAAGGTTTTTGCAATAGGGCACTTGCACTCATCAGAAAGAGAGAGACAGAGAGACAGAAAGCAAGAAATCACTCCCCAGGAAGGATGGTCATGCCACAATCCCTTCTCCTCCATTCTCTTGGGATCTTGGGCATGCACACACATGTGCCCAGCATGAGTTTAAGCCACTGGATCCGGGACTTGAACTGTGGTTGACTACATTGGAATCCAGTGACAAAGACATTACACCAGCTGCTGGTCTCCAGCTTTGTCATCTTTCAACCAAGGTAGCAAGTCCGTGTCCTGTGTATCTTTAGGGTACTGCAGTTTGGGTATTGGCAAAATAGCCACACTGATTTGAGCTAATCACACAAAGTATTTTGAGATTCAAGTTGTTTGTTTTTAGAGGTTTATGCCTTATAGTGTGTGCACTCACCAGAGGCAGAGAGACAGAGACAGTGAGAGAGAGAGAGAGTGAGAAACCATCCCCTAAGGGGGATAGCCATGCCATAATCCCTTTTCTTCCACTCTTTCTGGGATCCTGGGCACACAGGTACACAGGACTGGCATGATTTTCAAGCCAAAAGGTGCGGGACTTGAACTGCAGTCAACCATGTTGGAGCCCAATGACATAACTGCCATGCCATCTGCTGTCCCCCTGCATTTTTTTTTTAATATGTTGCTAAAACTCTCTTTGCTTGTCTTAATGCAAAAAGTTTGCTAAGTGATACGGAAATTCCCCAGTCAGCTGCTTCCACTTTATTGAGGATTGCCAGAGTGTGTATGCGTACTTTCCAGAGAGAGAAAAATAAGAGAAAGAACCCCTCAGTGGGGTGTGATCATACCACAATCATTTTTCCTTCATTTCTCTATCCCGTCAGGATTTGGGGCATGCAGCCACATGTGTCCAACATGATTTTCAAGCCACTAGGACCTGGATTTGCATCTTGGTCAGCCACAGGGGATCCAGCTCCTCCTACTCTGTGCTTAACCATTGTGCTACAGGGCTGGCCCTGTTTCCCAGTCAGTAGCCTTGAATTTGCTCGCTGCTAAGCATTCACTTGACGGATTTAGAAAGTGTGAAAGCTGACAGGTGACGTTGGTCCTGTTAGTGCTTCCTTCCTTGTATGAACATTTCCCTGGTTCTTTACGTGTGTGTGTGTGTATGTGAGGAGAGGATGGTGAAGAAGGGAGTGGCTGGGCCTAATGATAGAAATTTTTAGGTAAAGAGAGACGGGTTCATTGTTCTAGTGTTTGAGAAGAGAATTCTCTTAAGGGGGCGCATCAAACACCTTTGATGAAGCTCAGCTTATTCACCTCTGAGGATCTAGCCAGCTTTGAATTTCGTCATTGGCCATAAGCGTGGTGAGCAATCTGTACGTATTATTTCCTGTCCACATGCTCTCTCTCCTGAGTCTTGCACATTGCTTTGTGCTAAGGAGAGTCCTATATGTATCTGAACCAAGGGTGAGCTCCTCTACTGACTTCATTTTTAACTCACCCATTATTAAACAGCTGTCCTATTTCCCAGGTAGATTTAATCACTTCTCCTTAATAAAATGACCTGTTAAATGTTTTACAGAAGTTTAAAGAATTACTTGATACATTTTTACTTATTTTAGTTAGAAAAAGGGAAAGCAGGGTAAGAAGGGATCAAATTCTTTGATTTTCTTTAAAGGATTACCTATTAGGATATTTTAGAATGGAAATAGCACTACATTTTTATTTTTTAATTATTATTTTAAAATCAAAAGGAGTTTGTAAGAAGCATGTTGATGATCAAAAGTCAGATACTGAAGTGAAATTAAGTTATCTTTTGTGTACCAAATAAAGCAAAGTCACCGTCTTAGGCATCCTTATTCATGTCTTTTGAAACCCTTCAAGAGCAGAATCCTTTTTCATTTATATCCAAGTGAAATCATGAACAACCATTTGGGAGACAGGAGGTTCCCAGGCCAGACTTGGATCATCAACAGCCAACTTTGATAATGGCTCCAAGTCTTTCAAACACACAGCTGTTTGGCAGCCAGATCCAAGCTCCAGTTTGTAAAAAGCCTTTCAGGTCATTCTTAAATGTTTTATTAATGGCCACATCAACAGGCTGAAGGAGGTCAGTATGCTGAGGCTCAGATAAAAATGAGTATTGTATTTTTTTCCCTCCCAGTTGGCTCAGTGGGAGATCCTATTAGTGTTCTAAAAGTTACATAATTAGCATGGCACCCGCTGCTCATTTGGTAAGCCAAACTGGTTTTTAATGTTCAGAATACAAAACATGGAAATGTCATCTTCATAACACTCCATGCTGTCATTGGTAGCCGAGAGCATTTCTGAATGACAGATCCATAATAGCAGTGATGATGAGAGTCATAATTAAATGGCACTGAGTTTGGAGCACTGTTCCTTTAGGCATTCTTGAGCCGAGAGAGACCCTGGGTGGTAGAGAAGACATAATACCAATGACATGTGTGCACTTTGTCTGATGCAAAGGAAGAAAGTTGCCAAAAACACTGACCAAAAAATGGGTGCTTTTCTCAAGAAATTCTCCTAATTTGACAGGATTATATTCCTTGGATATGTTTCAGTCTTCTGATATCTCTTCCTAATTTTACATAAACTATGATCTTTGATTGGACTAAATGAAGGCAAATATTTAAATTATGCATAAGAAAAAGAAGTATGCAATGGATTATCAGAGTGTCAGATCATCTTGGACTTATTTCACTCTAATAGTTATCAAGCTTTCCAAATCAATCTCATTGATTAGTCTCTGTTTCCCTCAAACTCTCACTGGAAAGTGTTATTTTCCCTTTCTAAATGATAAGGTCCTGTTTACACAGGTATTACTGAACTTCCTGAGATGTAGAGATCTGTTCCCCCTGAAATCTTGTTATATATGTTGGAGTTTATGGTTAGGAAACTGTAGGACTCAATGGAAGACCTGCCACCTGCACTCTTGCTTAGGTTAGGTGAAGGAATGAGCAAGAAAAGCTTTCGGAGGAGGGACTCAGATCTGACATGCAAAACTCAATGGCCGAACATTATATTCATTGTTATTTCTCTAATATAGACTGAATGCTTATTATTTGGCAAGCAATATCCACACTTTTTCTCATCTAATCCTCTTGTTCATGCTAGAGGTTACTGTTACTGTCTTATTTTACAAATGAAGATACCAAGACTACGAAACTTAAGTTCCCCTGAGGTCTCAATGTTACAATCCATATTTAAACTCAAGAATATTCTGTTCAGAAACCAGGCTATGACAGGCTGAGTGGATCTAGCAGCAAAATATGTTTTGCACTCCTGAACTCTTATACTCCAAGATTTTGAGGCAAGCATTGGAAAAGAGGCTGAAAAGAGGCTGAAAAGAGGCTGTTACAAGGGGTGGTACTCTTTTGCCTTCTGTTTATTGAAATGAAGTAAGTGTATTGTACATGTTAGAATAGCCTAAAATTCAGTGCACAGGAGGCTTGGCAACAGCATCTTAGAATTGTAAAGGTGAAGCATTTTCAGCTACCCAGAGCCTTGGTATATATACCAAGGCCAGACTAGGCTGCAGCTTATATATACTGTGTGTCTTGTCTAAGTTGAGCCTACTCTTCTACATGTTGACTGTTGGATCACTGCTCAAGAGGACTTGCTTCTTGGCTACAAATCTCATCAAAGTAACAACCTCATTTCTCTTTC
>NW_006159883.1:1838976-1846278 GCF_000334495.1 Tupaia belangeri chinensis
TTTCCCTGATTCATTCCTAATATGACACCTACTCTGTGATCATTGCCTTGATCTGTACAGACCTTAAATGCCCTCAGCCCAGACACTTTCTGTTTGTTTGTTTGAGTATTTATGTAGAGTTGGTAATTTATATCCATATCTAGGGATATTGTAAAGCGTGTTTTTATTTAATATAATGTCATACAGTAGGTAGGAGAAATATTGTCCTTCTTGATTCAATTCAATTTCATGTGTACTTATTGAGAACGTACTTAGGCCAGGCCCTGTGTGGGACTCTGTGTAGGGGAGACATTACATAGTATCATAGCTCCTCTGACTCCTCCTTTGAATTCTGAGACTTCTAGAAGGCTCAGAATTGCTCACCTTCACCATCCTTTTATCCTTCTAATGGACACTCAACTTGCCTTTTTATATTATTATTAACATTTCTTCTAAGTTAAATTAAAGTTGACAAAGGATCAATGGATATTTCATTTCACCTCAGACTGAAAGAGAAAGCTTTACTATTATGTTAACCATCTGGGAAAGGGTCCTTTTGGACTTCCCTTCTGAAGCTTTCCCCCATCCCTAATACTTGGGGCATTTTGTTTCATTTTTTTGTTTTTGGGTTTTGTATCTCTTTCTGAAAAGCACATCTACAAACTTACTGTGCAGAGGCAAATAGCCAGGTGTTCCCCCAGGGCATGCTTTACAGAGGGAACTCTTCTTTATTTAGCCAGGCCTCCTTTATTACATCCTTACCTAAGGCATGAGGTCAAAAAAGTTTAGTCTTAAAACCTTGTCAGAGATCAGCAGCCTAGGTATAAAGATCAAACCATGATGAAAAAAAAAAAAACATCATGAAGGAAATTGTTGGGTATATCTTTTTTTATTAATGGTATTTTTTTGATAGGGCAAATACAGTATCCTCTGTGTTAAGTCCTTCACACTCTACTGCAGCTACACACATATTACTAAACATGTTCTCAAAATCATCCAAATGTGAGTTAAGGCTCTAAACTATGCATTTTATGATTGAAACATGAAACTCAATTTCTTTATTTAATAATCACATGACATACTTTGAAACACAGGCAACCCACTGTTTTGAGCACTTAGAATAAGATGAGCTATTACACCCATGGGTCTTGTCCTCAGATATGGGCTTCATGGTGCAGGCAACATTGGATCACTGAAGAATAAGCTTCATGAACAAGCCAAAGGTTTTCTACTTTTGGCAAACTTCAGATGCTCGCTATTTTCCAGTCAGGATGGCTTGATTTCTTTGCCGAAAGATTGATGTCATGTAGTTTACTTTGAGACTGTTGGAGGGATGGTTTCTTTCCAAACCATTGTAATAATGAGTGTCATAAATTAGTGCCCCAGAGGCCAAGAACAAAATTAATTTTTTTCTAATGATTTTTTCCTTTTATTTATTTATTTTTACATTTTTCCACATTTACTTTACATATCAAAAAATTTTAGCTCATATTTTTAACAAAGAGACAAATGTTTATTTTAAAGATGTGTCAGAATCAGATGGTATGTTAGTTTTCTAGGACTGCCTGAACAGGTACCACAGACAGAATGGCTTGAACAAAAATTTATTTTCTCTTAGTTATGGGGCCAAGAAGTCTGAAATCAGGGTGTCTGTGGGTTTGGATTCTCCCCAAAACTCTCTGGCAGAAGACCACCTTCTTCAAATTTTTTTTAGAGATGTATTATTATTACTATTATTATTTTCTTTTTAAAATTATTTTATTCAACTTTATTAATTTATTTATTTAAATTTGACTAAAGAGAGATAGCATGGGAGAGAGGAAGAGAGAAAGTGAGAAAGCAAGCCACCAGGTCCGAGACTTGAACCATGGTCAGCCATGTGGGAGTCCAGTGTCCTTAACCACCATGCCACCTGCTGGCCCCACTATTATTATTTTCTTTGTTGTTATAGGGCACCTAACACTTGTCAGAGAGAGAGAGGGAGAAGGAGATAGCACCCTTCAGTGGGGTGTGGTCACATCATAGTTCTCTTCCCTCCATTTCTTTTTTATTTTTATTTTTTTGGAGAGATTTTTGCTATAGGGTGCGTGCTCTCGCCAGAAAGACAGAAAGAGACAGAGAGACAGAAAGCGAGAAATCACTGCCCAGGGGAGATGGCCATGCCACAATCCTTTCTCTTCCATTCTCCTCTCGGGATCTTGAGAATGCATGTACATGTGCCCAGCATGAGTTTAAGCCACCGGGTCCGGGACTCAAACCACAGTCAACTACGTGGGAGTTCAGCGACATAGCCATTACACTAACTGCTGGTTCTGCTCCATTTCTTCATCCCTTCAGGATTTGGGGCACACATACACATAAACCCAGCATGTTTTTCAAGCGACTGGGCTGGGATTCAAACTGTGTACCTTTTTGCTGCACCTCACTTGGTCTTTCCTCTGTGTGGACACTTGTCTGTGTCCTCATCGCTTCATCTTTTAAGGACATCAGTCAGGGTTAATCCTAATGACCTCTTTCATCCTAAATGACCTCTTTAAAGACCCTATGCCCAAATACAGCCACATTCTGAAGTACTACTGGTTAGGGGAGGGCAGTTCCTTAACTGATCAGAAGGGGAAAGACACTACAAAGTCGCCCTGAAAATAGGGCCACTTTGTAGTAATTATAAGAGTTGTGCAGAGCTGGTTCTCTCATGCAGTAGTTAAGCCTTGTGCATGTAGAGCTAGTTCCACATGTCCAACTGAGGTTTGAATGTCGCTCTGGAAAACGTTCTGGGTCCATGCATGTGTATGCCTCAGGATCCTATTAAAATGGTGAAATAGAAGAAAAAGGATTGCGTTGCAACCATGTCCATTGGGAGTCAGTCTCTCTCTCTCTGTCTCTGACAAGTGCAGTGGCCTCTGGCATTAACAACAGCATCAACAACAACAACAAAAAAGAGTTATGTAGTTAAGTAGTGGGAGTAAGAAAGGGCATTCATGGGAGCAGACATGACCAAGCTTCACTTTCTCTGCCCTCATTTGTGAGAATCTTCATGTTTTACAAAGTCAGTTTTGTTAAAACTTAACCTGGAAATAGTGTCAGGTATTTGTCCTGACTTTAATCCTATCAAGCAAATCATACTCTTCTTCCTACCCTTACCTGCTGAGATGTGGTAACTGAATGGAAGCTTCCTAAGTCCACTCTCAGGACAGGCCAGAGGAATCAAACCTTCTCAACCCTGTGCTAGTCCTTGGAGCATCTCATAACTCCATGCTTCAAAAGAAAGCATATGCACTTTTGACTTGAGAGTATTTGGGGATTTTTGTGTTTTGGTTTTGGCTTTTCTGATAAAAAGTCCTGTCCAGTCCTAATCTGGTATCCTGACCCAACTATGACTCAGTGTGCTCTCATATATGTTTCCTTGTGATGTGCATGAACAACTTAGCAAGTGCCTAATAATGATGTTATTTTCTGTGCAATTATATATTTTGTAATTAGCTATTTGCTGTGGTAATTTCAGAAAAGTCCAGTTTGAGGGTTTATATAACTGGATATCCCTTATCCAAAATGCTTGGGACCATAAGTGTTTTAGATTTCAGATTTTTCATATTTCGTAATACTTGCATATCCACTTGCAATACATTTTATGTACTTGGGATGGGACTCAAATCCAAACATGAAATTCATTTATGTTTCGTATTCACCTTATACATATAACCCAAAGGTAATGTATGTTATACAGTATTTTTGTGCTGGAGCATTTTGACTGTAACTATTACATCAGGTCAGATATAAAATTTTTCTCTTGTGGTGTCATGTTGATACTCAGATAGTTTTGGAGTCTGGAGCATTTTGAGTTTTGAATTTTCAGATTAAAAGTGTTCTACCTATAGTGGTTTGCCCAAGAGTCATTCATATTGGACTACAAATGCATTTACTTATACACCATTTCTCTGAAATGGCTCAAAGAGAAAAATGCTTGTTCACTCTCATTTATCATTCAATTTAATTATCTTACAGCACCATCTGTGAAAAAGCTAGGAAGGAGTTTATTTATGTTTGTAACCTACATGACACTGGTATTAACATTTTATAATTAGGCCTTCATAGTTTTATCCTTCATGGTGGAATATTTTAAATCTAGTTTAGTTATTGTTTTCCTTTTAAAATTGCTCATCTTAAATATAGGTTTCCCTGGATTTGATTGTACATATAAATTAATTTTAAAATTACAGAAATAAGAAAGTTAAAATGAAACATGTTTCTTCTTTCTCTCTTTTTAAAAATAATTATTTTATTTAACTTTATTTAGAGAGAAAGTGAGAAGGCAAGCTGCCAGGTTCGGGACTCGAGCTGTGGTCAGCCATGTGGGAGTCCAGCATCTTTAAGCACTATGCCACCTGCCAGCCTCTCTTTTTTAAAATTATTTTTAATAATTATTCATTTAATTTGATTTATGTACATATTTTTAGTTTGACCAGAGAGAGGCTGAGAAAGAAAGTGAGAAAGCAAGCTACCAGGTCTGTGACTCACACCATGGTCAGTCATGTGAGAGTCCAACACCTTTAACCACCAGGCCACCTGCTGGCCCCAAGCATGTTTCTTTCAACCTCTGTGATTGCCTGGCTAAAGTTTAAAGAATTTATTGTTGTCCACTCATTTTATATTGTCCTGGCTATCCTAATGTTCTTTACTCCTTTGACTAGTAACACATGGTCTTTAAAGGTTTAAAAACAACAACAACAACAACTTGAGGATTTAGCTGAGTAAATGCCCAAGTTCTTGGCCAGACACAAAGCTTCCCTTGAAAGTTCAGCCATTCTGTAACCTACCTCCCGTAGGTGACCAGGGGAGGACATAATAAATCAGTCTCCTACACCTTCACCGCAGAATGTTACCTCTGCCTCTCACAGGTGTTTTAGCTGAAGTGAAAGATCTATGTTTAATCAATACATAGACTATCAGACCCCTTTAAATACGCATCAGAGAATGCAGTCATGAAATCTTTCTTTGTAGCACTTGAAAAAGACACTTTCGGGGCCTCAGGAAGACATCTATCTGTATAGGCCATCTGTTTCTTGAGGTTATTTGAGCCCTCTCTGTTGAGGTAAATCATCAGGAAACAATGTACCTTGGCTGTATTACTTCAGCTCCTAGCAGAAATGCCTTCACTCAAGAAAGATTTAATACTGTGCCATCAGCATCTAGCGGCAAATATTTCCATCTTTTGTACCATATAGTGGAAGACATTTATATGAAGAACATTTTCTGCTTTTTACAACATAGATTTGAAGATATTACTCAGTGGCACTGATAAAGGAGTTTCCATAAAAAAAAAAATTTCTCCTTGAAATTAATGCCAACATAAAAAAAGTCTCATATTTATTTTTTGATAAAGAACTATATACTATGTAATAGTTTCCCTATTGTGCCTTCACTGCAAATAACATAACTAAATTCAGTGCTCAGTTGGAGTGACTGGCATCTCAAATGTGTGGTGATATCTCTTTCTCTGTGACCCTTTTTTAATTTTTAAATTTAATATTATTTATCTACTCATTTATTTATTTTATACAAGTAAGCTGCCAGATCTGGGACTTGAACCATGGTCAGCCACGTAGAAGTCTAGTATCCCAACCACTACACCATCTGCTAGCCCCTTCTTTGTCCCTTTTACTTTCTGTTATTTTTTAAAAGAATTATTTTATTTAACTTCATTGATTTATTTTAATTTGACCAGAGAGAAACAAATTGAGAGAGAGAGAAGGTAAGAAAGCAAGCCACCAGGTCTGGGACTCAATCCGCAGTTAGCCGTGTGGGAGTCTAGCACCCTTAACCACTACCTGCCGGCCCCAGATTTCTGTTATTTTTAATAACCAAATGTTCAGTTTGTTATTTGATTTAATTTTGAAACTATTTAGCATTTTTCCTATAAGAATTAAATAAACCCAAAGACATAGTTGGCAAAGAAGATAACAAATGTTCATAGTAAAGAGTTTGCAATGGTTTATGCTTCAAGGAATTAAACTTCAATTACCTTAAAATTTTACTCATCCTGGGACCAGCAGATGGCATAATGGTTATGTCACTGGACTCCCATGTAGTCAACCATGGTTTGAGTCCTGGACCCAGCAGCTTGAAACTCATGCTGGGCATGTGTGTGTACATTTTCAAAATCCTAAGAGGAGAACAGAGAAGAGATTATAGTGTGCCCATCCCCCCTAGGGGTGATTTCTTGCTTTCTGTTTCTCTGTTTCTGTTTCTTCAGCGAGTATACACTCCCTTTAGCAAAAATCTCTCATTTTTTTAAACTCATTTTGGAGTGCTGAAATGTGTGTAGTTCCATCCACTTTCCCATATACTGCATCAGTCTGTATAAACACACCTACTGCAGTGGTTTGAATAGGTACCTCAAAAATTCATGTGTTGGAACCAGCAGTTGGCATAATGGCTATGTCACTCGACTCCCATGTAGTCCACCGTGGTTCAAGTCCTGGACTTGGTGGCTTAAACTCATGCCAGGTGTGTGTGTGTGCATGCTCAAGATCCCGAGAGGAGAATGGAGAAGGGATTGTGGGGTGTGGCCATCCCCCCTGGGGGGTGATTTCTCACTTTCTGTCTCTCTGTCGCTCTCTGTCCTTCTGGCGAGCACATGCACCCTATAGCAAAAACCTCTCTCTCAAAAAAAAAAAAATCATGTATTGGAATTTAGTTGTATTGTGAAGATAGTAAGAAGGTAGAAACCTAGTTCAACTCTGGGATTAGGAGGTGGAGCTTTAGGGAGATTATCAGGATTAGATAGAGTCATCAGGATGGAGCCCCTGTGATTGAATCCCAGTGGCTTTATAAGGAAAGGGGATAAGACAGACACAGAGAAACACAGACCCACACAAGCTCTTGCATTGTCACATCCTGTGCCACCTTGGGCCTCTGTAGAGAGTTCCCACCAAGAAGAGCCTCACTAAATGCAACCCCTTGACCTTGACTTTCCAAAACTGTGAGCTAAGTAAGCCTCTATTCCTTACTCAGACTGTTACTCAGTTGCTAGCCACAGAAAGCAGACTAAAACTCTGACCATGACATAATGTCTAGATCCCAAATGGATTTTTTAAAACCCATGTCTTAGAGATCCTTTACATTTGTAAAAGTTTATTTATTCCATCAGAAAGTGAGATAGAGACAAAGAGACAGAGATAAAGAACCAACCAAGATAAAGAACCAATCCTGGTGGGTGGGAGTGGGCTGGGGCGGGGGGTGGGGGGGGCAACCCTGAAGGCTCTTGATCTACTGCTAGCTTCAGGCAGTCCCAGATCATGGTTATTTGCCTGCCCCGTGGATTTA
>NW_006159883.1:1847367-1850806 GCF_000334495.1 Tupaia belangeri chinensis
GGGAGTGGGCTGGGGCGGGGGGTGGGGGGGGCAACCCTGAAGGCTCTTGATCTACTGCTAGCTTCAGGCAGTCCCAGATCATGGTTATTTGCCTGCCCAGTGTATTTAAGGAGGTCTCTGGACACAAACTGGGAGCCTTCCCATATGGGTCAGATTTGTAGTGCTGATCTTTTGCTGTTGCACCATCATTCAGCCCCAATGTACAGTTTGATAATAAAGGATATAATATGTTGGCTTAAGAGTTTAACCCATTGATGAGAAGTAGCCATCACAGAAAAACTGATGAGTCTCTGAGTCCTCTGCAGTAAAACCTAAAAAGCCTAAACTTTTTGGTGCAAATGATGTTAATGAAGGCTGATTCAGTAGATTTCAAAAAGAAGCATGTACAAGGCCCCTACCTAATAAGCATACTTAATATTTTTTTCTGCTAAAAACAAACAAAAAATTATGAATTTGTTCTCTTTAAGCGAGGTCTCATCATGTCCAGATTCCCCTGCCTCAGCCCCTCATCTGAGACTATAGGTGGCCTTCACCATGCCTAGTTCGTTTAGATGGGGCCTTGCTGTGTTGCTCATGCCAGCCTTGAGTTTGTGATCCTCCTTGTCCGTGCTTCCTCAGTCACTGGAAGTACAGGTGGATGCCATTATGCCTGACCTGTAGGTTGGACCAGAAATTAAACCAGGCCTCCCATGTGAACACAGTATCTTACAGCACACCATCACGGCTGGGCCACAAAAGTGTGAGCTTCAACCAGACTATCATGTTTCTGCCCTTACCGGTTATACGCAAGTCCAGGTTTGAAATGGTCACTCCATTTTCCTTTTGCCCTGTAGCTAAAAATAAGTTCAATAAGTATATCCACTGGATATCCTGAATACTGAAAAGGACTGCTTGTGACAGATGAAAACACAGTTTTGTAACCTTGACAGGAAGCAGAGCCCTTACACAATAATCTGTTCACTTGTGGTTTACCAAAGCTGGAACCTAACACAATTGATGTAATGCTGTGTAGGTGAAATATTAAAACCTTTGTGTGTTCATCTTTAAAGTAAATATAACAGAATGTTACCATTTTAAGACTTCTAGGGTCCAGATGGTGGCACTGCAATAATGAACTGTACCCACTTGGGAGGGACACAGGTTTTTGTTCTGAAGCCTTCCCATGTATGCCGGGTCTATGTATGCATGCTAGTGATCTGGACTGGCTGAGACAGGGGTGCATCACAGTATGAAGGCCCTGTTGGGGGAGACAGTCTCTTTCTCTCTCTCTTTCTTTCTTTTACTCTGTCATGGAAGAAATACATTTTGCGATTTATTTTATTACTCTTTGCACTTTTCTGTATGTTGAAGGTTTTTTTAAAATAAATTTTCAGAGTATTAGATACTAGAGAGAAAAAGAATCAGATGTATTTATTTTGGTTGGGGATTGGGTACGGGGGAAGAGGAAATGGCCATGCGTCTTTCTGTCAGGCAGGGAGGTTTTTTTTTTTTTATTTATTTTTTATTAAATCAAACACCTTAGTTGAGTTCGGATTACTTCCAGATGAAAACTGTTTTGACAGGGTTTCCTCATGTCATGATCCTTTCACCCCACCCTCCCAAGCAGCCAGGACCACAGGCATGCACCACCACGACCAGCCTTTTTTTTTTTTTTTCTTTCTTTCTTTTTTTGAAGTTGAGGCAAAAAATAGAATCAGGCCTCTCAGGCAGCATCAACCACTGCACAGAGGTGCCTTCCCTTGCACCACCAGACCTGGGCCTGTGATATTTTTGCATGTGATTTATTCATTGGTGTTGCTAGAACTGAGTGTCAGAAATTTCTATCTGCAAGGCCCTGCATGTGCACGTCTCATGTGGGTGTCAGCTGTGTGAAGTCAGATATAACCAGACCGTCTGCTCCCTACAGGCTGCAAATCTAAAAGGATCCTCTAGACTGTAGGTAGTCAGCGGGGAGCATCAGAGTCCCAAGCCTGATGGTCGAGGTGCAGGAATACCTGCAAATAGCCAGTGTGTAAGGGCACATTCTTTAAGGCATGTCACAATACTTTATTCGAAGGAAATCTCGAATGTCAGTCACTACTCATGTGTTTTTGTTAAAGGGAACAGCATGACGTTTTTCTGATCTTTTGATCTTGGGCTATCTGATGCCACATGGCTTGATGGTGACTAGAATCCCAGGTGCTACCAACATAAGTTTTCTAGGCCAAGGACATAGTTCTGGGTATCTGGAGGTACAATGATGAAAGGAATTTTCAGTTTTCAAAAGACTCGCTGATCCAAAAGGCTTTTTTGAGGTAATTCAAATGCAAGGGTCAAGTGGGACAGGTAGGTTTCTGATTCAGTTGTTAGCCTCACACTCCTGGACCATATGCTACAGGCTGTATAGGGATACATGTGTCTAGGGCAACGTCGATTCCAGGCAGGGCTGTGCAGCACAACACTGATAGGTACAGCAGTGTCTCTTGGTTTTCTTTTCTGCCACCACATTTATCATGTGAAATAATGTCTATAACATCTCTCATTGCATGTGGTAATTCTTAACTGGGCATAGCAGTGTGACGGAGGAAAAATCCTTCCCCTTGGAAAGTGAACATCCGCTCACCTTGCCTGCAGTTTGGGAACCACCAATCTAGAATAAAGAGCACTGTCTATAAGTCTTAAGTCCCAGGTTTGGGTGTTGTTTCTGCCATTAATGGCTCCTAGCATAGGCCTGACACCTAGTAGGTGATCAATAAGGATTTATGGAGTGTTGAGTGAATTAACCAGCTGTGTAAGCTTAGGCAAGCCACTTAATCTCTTCGGCTTCAGTTTCTTCACCTGAGGAATGAAGGAAATGGATTAGATGACCTCTAAGGCCCCTTTCAGTTGTAAAATTATATGATTCTGTGATTGGACCTTTACCTCAGAGGAAGATTAATTTGACAGGAGTATGAAGGATAGATTAGAGTGAGAGCTTAGAGAGAAGAAATATGCCTTTCCCTGAATTAATCTAATCTTTCCTTCTCTTACCTCTAGTTTAGTACTTATGTACATTGGTTTTGCTCCTGTAGTTTACATATGCTGTCTGACATTCTCCAGGAAGGTTGTTAACGCTTTCAGATTGGAGCCATGTCATTTTTTACTTTTCTTCTGTTTCTGTGTGCCTAAAAATACAAGCTGTGATAATGCCTCATAGCAGTGCCAGGGAGTTCAGAGTGTCTACACATAGCTCGTTTCATCTTTGAGGAGAACATTACTCCCTTTCCACTACAGAAGAACCCAGTGTTAGAGTGTTGAAGTGGCTCATTGAATGTTGTCTCTTGTAAGTGATACACTGTACCCTGAGCTCAGAGGACCAACTTCCAGATGTCAAATCCCCAGTTTTTTTTTTTCCTTTAATTTGCCAAAGGGCATGTGCACTTGCCAGAGAGAGGAAAGAGACAGAGAGAAAAGGGAAAGA
>NW_006159883.1:1850875-1866663 GCF_000334495.1 Tupaia belangeri chinensis
TCCCTCTTTTTTGAATATTGGGCATGCATACACACATAGTGGTATGCTTTTCAAACCTCTGGGTCCTCCAGGACTTGAATCCCACAGTCAGCCATGTGGTATCCAACCACCACTGACTGGCCTTTTTCCCGTTCTTAAGGCGATCTAGTTAACTGATGGAAAACTCAGAGGTGATGATGAACACAGCTTCAGAGCAGCCATTGGCCTGGGCACAGGAAGGTTTTTTTTTTTTTTTTTCCTCTTGAGTCTTGTGTTTCTGGCCTTATGCTGGGGTTCCTTCAAGTTACTTTCTCATTGGCTTTAATCTTTACCTCACTTTAAGTACAACACAGTTTTCCTCTAGGGCTACATTTAACTGCCCATGATTACATCCTGAATAATAGCTCTCACAAGCCTTTTATGATCTTTTCCCCTTTTTTCTCTTTAGCTTTGCAATAGCAACAGATCTGTATGTTTGATGCGTGTTGAGCATGAATGTATACAATACTCTTCATCCATTAAGTCGCTTTATTTTAATCTACAGTAGATGACGGTGACCTGACCTTAGTGAATGTAGTGAAGTTTTAAAGACATCGTGGACTTTTAGATGATTTGAGAATTCTTAATGGAGATAGAATCCACAGTGGAGGTAGTAAGCTGTCAGACCATTTACTGTCCTAGGAGCAGAGGAAGAAAAGTAGATTTCAGAGGAAGAGTGTTGCTTCCATTTGGGTCATGCTGAGTTTTTTGGTGTCTGTTTGAACATTGCTTGGAGAGATGCCATGTACGTAGTTGGATAATAGATTTATAGCTCTTAGGTACTACCTGAGATTGAATTATGGATTCATCCAGGGACTAATCATCCAGGGAGATAATGGAACAGGATTTCAAAAGATGGAACATTTAAAAGACAGGCAGATAGAGGTGGAGGAGTGTTTGGGGCAGACAGAAAGGGGAGCTAGGAAACTGGGGAAGACCAGAAGAAACTAAAATCACGAAAGCCAGGAAAAAGGTGTTTCATAAAAGCCAGACTCAAACTCTGCACATATACATTCATTATTTATTCATTCAGAAATGTGATCTGTGCACCCTCTAGGACACTGAATGTTGTAAGATGCGGGTGGGGTTACTGTCTAGTGGGTGAGCCAGACATTAAAGTAATAGTCATGTAATTACATTTATACAAAATGTACAAAGTACCGAACTGGCGATACTGAGATCCAATAGGAAATGGAGAACTCTCATCTGGCTGCCATCACTTTCCTTTCCTGTCATCTCAGAAAAGCCCCAAACAGGCTCCTGAGCATGACTAGGGCTAGCCGGGTAGAGTAAAAGTGAAAATGAAAGAAAGTTTCCAAGCAGGAAACTGCTCTCCCCAAATGCTTCAGATGCCAGGAGCTCAGCATTGTTGAGGAACTGAGGGAAGATGAGAGATAGCAACACATGAGCAGTGGGAAGAGTGGGAGAAATGAGGGAGGAGGTCTTGGAGGATCACAATAAAGATTTTGAATTTTGTTTTAAGACTAAGAGGAAGAGAGGCTGTCCTTGTAGTGTGGTGATTTGTTGTTCTAAAGAAGCTGGATCTGACCAGCAGTTATCGAAATGGCTGTGTTGCTGGATTCCCATGTAGTCAACCGCAGTTCGAGTCCTGGACCTGGTGGCTTAAACTCACCAGGAGCATGTGCGTGCATGCCCAAGATTCAGAGAGGAGAAAGGAAGAGAAGGGATTGTGGTGTGGCCATCCCTCCTTGGGGAGGAGAAGGGATTGCAACGTGGCCATTCGCCCTGGGCGGGGGGGTGATTTCTCGCTTTCTGTCTCTCTGTCTTTCTGGCGAGCGCATGCACCCTATAGCATAAAACTTCTCCAAAAGGAACCAGCAGTTAGCATAATGGCTATGTCGCTGGACTCCCATGTAGTAGACTGAAGTTCAAGTCTTGAACCTGGTGGCTTAAACTCATGTCAGGTGCATGTGTGTGCGTGCCCAAGACCCTGAGAGGAGAATGGAGGAGAAGGAATTGTGGCGTGGCCATCCCCCCAGGGGATGATGTTTCACTTTCCATCTCTCTGTCTCTGTCTTTCTGGTGAGCACACGTACCCTATAGCAACAAACAAACAAACACACAAAAACAACAACAACAACAAAAGACCTCTCCAAAAAAAGGAGAAAAAAAAAAAAAAGAATCCCATATAGCTGACCAGGAGTCAAGTCCTGTTCCTAACAGCTTATATACTATGTGTGTGCACATGTGTTCAGGATCTAGTCAGGATGGATAATTGGAGGAATAAGGACTGTGGCATTAACCAGACCCCATTTTGGTGGTGGTAATGGTTGGGGAAGATGGTGTTTTCCTTCTCTTGTGGTTATAAACATTTACTCTCTGGCTTTAAAAAAGGGGATGAGAGAGAAGATGGAGTTTTGAAGCATGGGGATGACATGGTCAGATTTCTATGTGAGAAGATGACTGACTCCTATGCAGATGAATGGTATAAATGTGGAGAGATCAGTTTAGAGCATTTACAGATGTGGGGTGACGACTATGAATGCTTTCAGTAGGGGTTGTGCACTGGGGAAGATTATAGTTAACACTGATAAAACTCTGGATTTATTTTACATCTGCCATTCAGGTAAGGGTTTTAAATATATCCTTTACTCTTTCTAAGCCTCAGTTTCCTTGCCTATAAAATAAGGGATAAAAGTAGTCCTTATTTTAAGGATTTTTTTGAGCATGGAATAAACAGGATATCAAGTATGTCCCAGCAGATAGTAAAAGCTATCGTCTTAGTTGTTTTGTGCTGCTATAATGAAACACCATGGACTGAATAGCTTATAATGAACAAAAGTGTATTAACTGACGGCTCCACTTTCAAGGAACTGGCATCCGGTGAGGGCTTTCTTGCTACATCACACAGTGGTGGAAGGACAAAGGGTGAAAGTGAAAGCAAGAGTTCAAACCCACAGTCTTGAACCGTTTTATAATTGGCATTAATCTATTCATGAGGGGGAGCCCTCCTGGCCTAAGCACCTCCCATTAGGCCCACCTCCCTACACTGTTACATTGAAGATTAAGTTCCCAACAAACGCTTTTGGGGGAACGCAATTCAAACCATAGCAGCTAGGAGTTATTCTTTTCCCTCCTCACAGCTGCGGAAAAGATTATGTTGACTAGATTACCAATCACATAGCTTGGGGATTTGGACTTGGATCTCTGTCTCTATGGCTCACAGTGTCCTTAACCTGCACTAGGCTCCTTTGGTGTAGAGGAGAAATCCTGGCCAGCTTAGTGGGAACTGTAGTCCATTTCTCCTTCTACACCTGTGGGGGCGGACTTTGGCTCAGTGCCCAGAGGTGAATAAGAAGTAAGGTGAATTAAAAATTCTGTCCTAATTGATTTCTGACCCAAACTTTAAAAGGTCCCCATCTTACTCTGTGTGATAGAGCGAGACATTCAGGAGTGAGTGTGTGGGAGTCTCTTTGGAATTCCCTAGACACCAATGGCTTCACTCTGACCTAGAATCTTAGGTAAAAAGTAAGGAAGAAAAAGCCTATTATTTAAGAAATTCTCTGCTTCTTAGGAGGGAGGATTCACTTCTGGGTTCCTGGGAAGCACTATCCCTGCAGCCCTTTCAGACACCCTGAGTGGCGTTACCTCTAAGGCCTTGGAAAATTGTTGAATTTCATCGTCAGTCAAGAGCATCCCTGTGGCAGGGATTATCCTTTGTGAGTTTCTTCTATGGAGTCATACAGTCACATAGGTTTCAGGAAATTCTTTATATGGAAATAGTGCTAGTTGGACCACCAGCCCCTCTGGCAGCTAGGACAGTTGTCCCTAGCGCTAATGGGGGTCATCGGGGATCTCTCCCTTACCCTTTTCCAGCAATGATAAATGATTGCTTCCCTAGAGGAGGATGACTGCCACAACCCCATCTCTATTTATTTCTCCTTTTGGGATTTTGGGTATACATGCATATGTGTCTGGCATGGTTTTCAGGTTGCTGGGTCAAGGAAATTAACTGGGCAGTTAGCCATAAGGGATCTAGCTGCCTCAACCACCAAGACATCAGCTAGCATAGGAGGACTGATTTTTCAAAGAATACCTTATTATAATTCATTTTTTTCTTTATTATTATTATTTTTTAATTTGTTGGAGGGCATGTGTGTTCATCT
Organism: Tupaia belangeri chinensis; assembly: GCF_000334495.1. NCBI lineage: Eukaryota > Metazoa > Chordata > Mammalia > Scandentia > Tupaiidae > Tupaia > Tupaia belangeri. Next base: position 1,855,021 of record NW_006159883.1, read on the forward strand.
GAAAGAAACAGGGATAGAGAGAAAGTGAGAAAGCACCCCTCACGGGAAACGGTCACACTGCAAACTCTTTTTCTCTCTCCTTTCTTTTAGGATTTTGGGCACACACATGCTCTGGGTGTGTTTCTCAAGTCCCTGGGACTGGGGCTTAAATCACACAGCCAGCCATGTGGGATCCAGCCACCTTAACCACCATGCCATGGGCTGGCCCATACCTTTGATAGATTTAACCTTACGATTTCACCTACTTTCAAAAGTACATTTCTGGGGTCAGCAGGTGGTGCAGTGTTTAAGGCACTGGACTCCTACATAGACAGCCTTGGTTCACGTCCTGGACCCATGGAAACTTATGCCAGGCACATGTGCATGTGTGTTCAAAATCTAGAGAGGATAATGGAGGAAGAGATTGGGGAATGGCCATACCGCCTGGGGGGGTGGGGAGGGGAGGCTGATTTTTCATTTTCTGTCTCTCCAGTGAGTGCACATACCTTAAAGCAAAAATCTTTCTCAAAAAAATAAATAAATAAAAATAAAAGTAAATTCCCTTACTGAGCCCTAAGGTATTTGCATTTTTAATGCAGTATATACATACAATGAGCAATATGCATTGTGTCCTACCAAATTTAAGTGTTTTTATTTTAGGATTAAAATATTTTTTTTCTAAGAGTTATCAAGGGCAGCCTGGGTCTTGAAACTCTTACTGTTAGGTTATTATCATTTCCTCTCTGAAGTTGTACAGACTTAGTTTCTGGCCTTAAATCATACCTATTTTCAGCTTCCCTGAAATCAAGAGTGTCCTGTGCCATATCAATTAAAGGAAATGTACTTTCAATTAAAGGTGTTAAGTATGAGTCTGAAAAGATTAATTCTTTATAAAAGGATGACCTTCAGTAGTTAGATCCAATTAGGCATTTTTCCAACTATATTTCATCTTGATGGGACAAGTCTACTACTCACAATCAATCACTGTGATCTTTTCAAAGGCAAGTATTTTAGGTTCAGAATCATAAAAGTATGACTTGACTCGGCAACCTCCATAATTTGGACCATAGTTGACACAGATAAAGATTAGGGGTGCTGGACACCACTTTCCTGGTATTAGACTTAAAGCATCAGAATGTGCATGGTGGTATTTTTGGCCTGGCACTTACTGCTCTCTTCTCAAAGTGTTAGTAGAACAAATTAATTTAAACAAGACTGATATAGGAGAAAATGGAAGGAACTATGGCACAAATTAGTGCCAAATTAAATTTTTTTCTCTTGTCTTCATTATTAAATATATTATGAATACTTGCTTTCCTAGTGGTTGCTTTATTCTTATTTGTCTACTTTAATTCTATTTTAACCTTTGATCATATATAGTACATAAAACTAAACCTATTTAAATAATAGTGGTAGGTGATCATTTAATGACTGCTTGCAAAATCTTGGGGAATATTGTTTTCTCTCGAAAGTGAAAGGAATTCAGCATTTCTATTTTGTTAGGTATTTCCAGTGTAGAATTGTTGGTTCTCACTCTGCCACTCATTAAATTTGTAAGCTTGGAAAAACCCTTGAACATAGTCACCTAAAAAAGCAGAAAACATGTAATACCTCCTTGCATGTCTCAAAGGTTGTCGGAATTAAATGAGATTTTACACACACACACACACACACACACACACACACACACACACAGTATATACATTCCATTCTCATACAACACAGGTTTGAAGTAGGTAGGACTATAAATGTGCAGATGTATCAGATATATTGGTTAATTGATTGATTTAACTTAGCCCCAATGTTATCACTTTTTAAAAGCAAGAGATTTGAAGGCTAGATAGTAGTACAGTCCTGTGAGGCATTCCCACATGGAAAGGCTCTGATTTCAAGTCCAGAGCCCTCCTTAAGTTTGCTAGGCACACCTATGCTCATGATCCAGGACTGGCTGGGGGCAACTGACTTATGGTACTAAGATCCTGTTTTGAGGGTGCTGTCTCTCTTTCTGTGTCTCTCTCACTCATAGAAGAAATAAATGAATAAACTTTTAAAAAGTGAGATTTGTTTTCCCCAAAAGTAAAGAAATAAAAAACAAACCCAGTGTTCACATTTTCAAACTACATCTTTACTGTAGCATACCTGGCACAGAAGGATGGTACCTCTGAACCTTCACCACCTCAGTCAAGTGCAGCTCTAGCAATAGGACCATGAATTGGCTGGGGCTGCAGCCCATGGGAAGGTGCTAGGGAAGGAGAGAAGGAGATAGGACTTGGGGCTAGGGTGAATGTCCTCTCTCTCTGCTCTGCTCTGGCCTGTCTGGAATAGGCTATTAGTTGTTAAGTTTTTTTGAGAATCAAAAGTTATATATCCATTTACTGGACCAGCAAGTTGCATGGTAGTTAAGGTGCTGAACTCCCACATGGCCAACCACAGTTTGAGTCTTAGACCTGATGGCTTGAAAGTCATGCCTGGCATATGTGCATGTGTGCCCAAAATCCTGAAAGGAGAATAGAGGAGAAAGGATTGTGATGTGGCCACTCTCCTCCCAGAGGGTGATTTCTCACTTTCCCTCTCATTTTCTGTCTTTCTCCAACAAGCACACATGACTTATGGCCAAAACCTTAAAAAAAAAATAATATATATATATATATATATATGTGTGTGTGTGTGTGTGTGTGTGTGATATGCAGATTTTTGACTATGAGAGGATTAGCACCCTTAATCCTCAGATGTTGTATGCATACATGCGTGTGTTTAATAGTATTAAAAAGTGGGTACAAGGACCCTTTGAAACCTTGAGATCTTTTTTTTGGGAGCCTGTATAGTCAAAACCATTTTTTATAATAACATGAAATTCTTTGCCCTTTCATTCTTCCATACATGTTCATGGAATTTTTCAATATCTGGCCACATGATACACAACACTGCTAACAGTTGAGTGCAGAAGCAGCTATAAGAATCCATCTATCTCAAGCTAGGCATTACAAAGGTTAAAAATATATATAAAACAATGGACTCTGTTCACTGATATATTTTTCTTTTGGAAAAGAAAGTAAAATTTTCATTAAAGTTTTTTTTTTACATTAACATGTGGTGAGTTATCACTAGTTTTATATAAATTAATTCATACTTTTAAAATGTATCTGTTTTAATTTCTAATATAGTAAGCTTTGATATAATCCACTCATTACTTTCTAAAGAATGTTAAGAAACCCTAAAACCAAAAAGTTGGAGAACTGCTAATTATATGCGAAAACACTGTGTCACGTGGTGGCATCAAAGCATGCATACGGTCCTCCCGCTGGAGGCAGGAATTGTTTATGGCATATTTCACCTCCAGGGAGGATTATTTAGTCTTGGGTACAAATGAACTTTAAACACTCTGTTATTATCAGTTATTTCATGCATAGGTCATACATCTGCTTTTTAAGGGTGAGGGTCCACAAATTTTAGTTTTCAGATTCTCAGAGGTCCTAAAAGAAGCACAGCTATAGAATTGTTGAAGTTCCTTGGTCTCATGCTGGCTCGAAGTGGAGTAGAGAGTAAGTCATGATTTAATGTATAGTGCTGTCTTGAACTTTATAACTATCTTCTGTGTTGGTTTTACTTTTATAGAATGATTTAATAAAATACTGTTTTCCCAAGACAAATGTGAAAATCACACGGAATAGCATTTATCTTAGAGAAAAGATTTCTGAAATTTTAAATTATGAAACTATGTTAAAGTTACTGTCCTAGTGCATATTTTATAAAATGAACATTTTGCTTTTGGAATTTCATGATATAAACACACGTATAAAAGGTAAATTCAATCACTAAACAAATTGCTTCACTTGTTATTGGCATAGCTACCTCTTCCAGTTGAGGAAAGTTTGAAGATAACCCAAAGTTGTAACATGCTGTCCACATGTTAGTACCATCTTGTACAAACTGGAATATATTTAATTTGACTAAGCTCTGCTTCATGAGATCTTAATATACTGTATATGTCATATATTTCAGAAACTCCAGAAAGGAACTTAATGATATACGATTTGAGTTTACTCCAGGAAGAGGTAAGTTTTGAATGAAATTAGTACCATATTGCCACGGGAAGCATTTCAGAAGTTGATTACAAGCATGTGGTTATAATTTGCTATTTAAAAGAGCTTTGTCTAAAAACACTGGAAGGCAGATGGGAGGGAGGGAAAGAAGGAAAAGCTTTTGATGGTTATAAGGATTCCAAACCTAACCACTCCTGACCATGTGAATCCCAGGGATGACTTGTGCCACCCAGTGTACATACACATATAAATTATTGATGGATGTATTTACTCAAGCATGAAGTACTGCTGTGGTAATTCAGGGCCAAAAGGAGATTATGATGAGTGTAATTGAATCATACCTAATGAGGGTTGAGCAGCAAAAATGATATCATACAAAGAGGTAGCATGCTTTGCCTCTCAGTTCTCAGTTCAGATGACATGAAATTCCTAGTGGGGGAATGTTTGTAGCCTCTGTTTGGGGCAGGTACCATGGTCCTGCTTGGTAGGAGCAATGCCAGCCTTGCAGCTCAATGCAGTTTGAGTATTATCACTAGTTATTTCAAGTACTTAAAGGCTAGACGTGGTTGGTCCTTCAGTCTCTGAATGCCTAGAAGTCACAGAACCATGTATTAGTCTGTGTTATCTCATGTACCTGGCATAGAGCCTGGCATGCAGGTGAAACTCAAGTAATCATGGTTAACTAATGGGTAAATAACATATGAACAGCCCCTGGAAACCAGAGGACCAGTTGTTATTTAAAAATTTTTCCTTTATTCATAAACTAAAAAATTCAGTTTATAACCAAAGTAATTGAAAGAAAGAAACATCACATGCTAAGGCTAAAATAGTAACTTTCCCCCTAACCTCAGATTTCAGATTTTTATGTACATAAAAGCACCTTTCTCCTTATCTGTATTGAATACTTTTCTAAAGTGTTGCGTCGTCGGGAAAGTCCTGACACATTTTTGCATAGAAGAATAAATACATGTCATGACTTTCCTGACAACCTAATATATAAGTCCCAAACATTCATATTTATTGATATGTGTAAGCTGATAACACTGTGTTTCTTTTTTGTATTAGCATATTCCATAAATTTCAATTGATTAAGTAAATTATATTTGCTAAAAATGTGAAAACCTGAAGGACAAGGACTTTGTAGCTTAATCGCTGGTCAATCGATGAACTGTTTTGACCTCCCTGTTATTATCACTTGCAAGAAGGAGCACACTCAGATACCTTTCAGAGCCGTCATGACTGATGGGTACTTCAGGAAACCAACCAGAAAGTATCATTTAAATATATTCATGTTCATTTAAAAAAAATGTTGCCAGCTAAACAAAATACATTCCTGGGCTATATGTAGCTATAGACTCACTGGTCACTGGTCTCTAGTCCTCTGAAGTCTAGAAGTTTGATGATTCCCAGTATATTTGAATAAAATGATAATAAAATATGAAATATTTCTTAGAAAATAAATGTATATTACGCCCTAGAGAATTTGATAACAGCTTTTTTTCAAGGATATCCATCTTGGATAAATTTAGAATAGGCCTATGAAAGCTGTACTAGTTCCTTTTATCAAAAAGCTATCCATTTTGTCATAATAAAAGAATATTGATCAGGCGATGCTGTGATAAAAAATTAGTAATTATATAATAAATGTTGCAAGTACAGTAAGTAGAGAGAACAGGTTCTTATTTTAAGGTTGTTTCTTTTCATCTGATTGTTTAAAATTGACTATGGCAATGAAAATCAATTTTAATTTTCAAAGGTAAGAAAGAAACACATTTCTCAGTTAAGGATTTTTGTGGCTAAGATGACCCAATTGGCATTACTGGGTCGTTTGCATTGGTTTAGGCAGCCTCATTGCCATGGTTAGATTAACAATCTCTGCTTTTGTTGCCCAGAGAAAAAGCATAGCATTGGCTTCCTGATGGCAGCAGCCTTCACTGGGCAGCAGAGCACAGGCCTGTTACTAATGGGAGCACCATGTAGATGTCACTGCACCTCTGTGATTGCTGGTGCCATCTGTGTGTCAGACATCACCTGCAGTAAATCTGAGCTAGCATACCACATGCCTGTTATATTTCTCTGTGCTATATGTACATATGAAAAAAATATATATGGCAATACGCCCATAACATAAACACATAAAATAATCTCTGTCCTCATTTGAGGACAAGCCTTTTGTGTTTGATGTGTTGCTGTATGCTTTGTAAACCAGACAGTAATATATGATTATTTAACCTGTCCAGACATCAGTAGGGTTAAGCAGCTTAAAGAAAAACAGACTACTAATGGAACAAGAGATAATTGTGATTTCATATCGATGCTCTGAACTATTAATGATGTCTTACATTTAAGCAGAATGATCGTTGAGTGGCACACACCCATGTATGGAACATGTCCCATTTTGGCCAGCCTGCGTTATCCATTTGCCTTTTGATATGACTCGCTTGGTACCCAGTAGTCCTGAAAATAGTAGGATATAATGCATACTGTGATAACTTGGGGAAGTCAGTCATTTTGGGACTGTTTTAGTGCTGACCTTCAATGCGACTTTGATTATTCCATTTTCAGCTACATTCTTTGACTGTAACTCTTTACTCAAGTATAAGATTGGATTGATACTTAAGAGATGATAGTAATATATCCTTGTGCTTTAAGAGATGATCAATGAAAATACAATAACTATTTACTGTATGCCCATTGCCTACTGTGGATTAGGCATTTTAATCCAATATGCTTCTTTTCCTGGAGTTTGAGTGGCATCTAAGAAGATGGAGATTATGAGACTGATAGCTCTAGCAGTTTTGGAAAGCTAAGTCACATTCAGATTAGAGCTTCTTATTATGCTACCCGAGTTTCCAGGATGGGCTCATTATATCATTAAGAGATTTTTATAAGGCATTTTTTGAACCTCCAGAAGAAGGCCTTATGTGGAACATCACAGTTTAGTAAAAACCCTACTTTTTTTCTTTTTGCCATTTCCCTCACTTTCATTTTATTGTGATTTTATTATTATAACATTGAATCAGTAAAGGTAGAATATGACAATTTTTCTGGACTATATAAGGAATATACTTTGAATCTCAAATTTTTATTGGAGATTTGGGGTATCAGTGCATATTTGAGGGCTCTTCAAAAAGTTCACAGAAAATATACTTTATGAAAATATGCATATATTTCCTTTTTTGGCATTACTGGGTCGTTTGCATTGGTTTAGGCAGCCTCATTGCCATGGTTAGATTAACAATCTCTGCTTTTGTTGCCCAGAGAAAAAGCATAGCATTGGCTTCCTGATGGCAGCAGCCTTCACTGGGCAGCAGAGCACAGGCCTGTTACTAATGGGAGCACCATGTAGATGTCACTGCACCTCTGTGATTGCTGGTGCCATCTGTGTGTCAGACATCACCTGCAGTAAATCTGAGCTAGCATACCACATGCCTGTTATATTTCTCTGTGCTATATGTACATATGAAAAAAATATATATGGCAATACGCCCATAACATAAACACATAAAATAATCTCTGTCCTCATTTGAGGACAAGCCTTTTGTGTTTGATGTGTTGCTGTATGCTTTGTAAACCAGACAGTAATATATGATTATTTAACCTGTCCAGACATCAGTAGGGTTAAGCAGCTTAAAGAAAAACAGACTACTAATGGAACAAGAGATAATTGTGATTTCATATCGATGCTCTGAACTATTAATGATGTCTTACATTTAAGCAGAATGATCGTTGAGTGGCACACACCCATGTATGGAACATGTCCCATTTTGGCCAGCCTGCGTTATCCATTTGCCTTTTGATATGACTCGCTTGGTACCCAGTAGTCCTGAAAATAGTAGGATATAATGCATACTGTGATAACTTGGGGAAGTCAGTCATTTTGGGACTGTTTTAGTGCTGACCTTCAATGCGACTTTGATTATTCCATTTTCAGCTACATTCTTTGACTGTAACTCTTTACTCAAGTATAAGATTGGATTGATACTTAAGAGATGATAGTAATATATCCTTGTGCTTTAAGAGATGATCAATGAAAATACAATAACTATTTACTGTATGCCCATTGCCTACTGTGGATTAGGCATTTTAATCCAATATGCTTCTTTTCCTGGAGTTTGAGTGGCATCTAAGAAGATGGAGATTATGAGACTGATAGCTCTAGCAGTTTTGGAAAGCTAAGTCACATTCAGATTAGAGCTTCTTATTATGCTACCCGAGTTTCCAGGATGGGCTCATTATATCATTAAGAGATTTTTATAAGGCATTTTTTGAACCTCCAGAAGAAGGCCTTATGTGGAACATCACAGTTTAGTAAAAACCCTACTTTTTTTCTTTTTGCCATTTCCCTCACTTTCATTTTATTGTGATTTTATTATTATAACATTGAATCAGTAAAGGTAGAATATGACAATTTTTCTGGACTATATAAGGAATATACTTTGAATCTCAAATTTTTATTGGAGATTTGGGGTATCAGTGCATATTTGAGGGCTCTTCAAAAAGTTCACAGAAAATATACTTTATGAAAATATGCATATATTTCCTTTTTTTTGCACCATAATAAACTTGTACTTTAATTGTATTTTTCTTCTTTTTTCTTTTTTTTGGAGAGGTCTTTTTGCTATAGGGCACATGCTCTCGCCAGAAAGACATAGAGACAGAGAGACAGAAAGCGAGAAATCACCCCCCAGGAGGGATGGCCACGTTGTAATCCCTTCTCCTCTATTCTCCTTGTAAGATCTTGGGAATGCACGCATGCACACCCGGCGTTAGTTTAAGCCACCGGGTCCGGGACTCAAACCACGGTCGACTACATGGGAGTCCAGCGACATAGCCATTAAACTAACTGCTGGTCCCTTTAATCCTATTTTTCTACATTAAGTGCATTTCTCATTGTCTTTGACTACTGCAGTGTCATCACAGTTACTATTTATTGTGTAGTTACTGTGTGTCAGACTTTGGGCTAAGAACTTTAAAGCCCAATATTTACAAAAGACAAATGTGCCTCCAGTAGCATGTTCACACATGCACACACGCGTCCACACACAGGTACATGCAAACACATACACACTTCCTACACATATACATGAGCCCATTCTTATAGTCATATGTCTGAAGCACAGATTAAGCAAGGGAAAAACCCAGTTTATGTCAAAGGCAGCTTTTGGCATGACAAACTACTATTCAGCTTAGATGGTTGGTTGATTCAGCAGCTGTTCTTTCAGGTGCTGCCTACCTTTGGAAGATGCTTCTATCAAACCTCACATAGATTGTTACAAGCTGCTGAGCTGGTTTCTTCTTACCCAACGTCATTTCTCAATGTTTGTAAAAATATCAGAAGACTGTTGGGACCAAGTTATTTCTCTTATTTAATATGTGTGTGTACACACACACACACACACACACCACACACACACACACACACACACACACACACACACGGGTTTATAGCTATTCTTTTTGACACTTTGCAGTTTATCAACTTTTCTTTACAAAGTCTTCAAATAGAAGATAACAGTGTCATCATGTTCATTCCTAACCTTTCAATTAAGTAATTTCAGCAATTTCACTTGCCACAGTTTATTCCATCCCATCTTTATGAGATTGCTAACTCCTGTCACTTATCATTCAGAAACTACGTTATTTTACTCAAGCACATTTTCTAAGAGAATGAATCTGTTGCTGTCAAATGATCAATGTCATGTTAAAGGAGTTTCTTAATAGCATATTTTAAATAGCTCATCTTAATAGTCTAACATGCTCACAGGCTATTTGTACCAAATATAAGGTTGTATCTGATGCTACCCATTCAACCTTTGCCATAAATTCTGACTCAGTAGCTCCTAACGATAGAAGAGGATTGATGATGGCTGGAATTAACCTTGGCAAGAAAGAGAAGCAGCGTAGTAAGGAACAGTTTTAACTTCTAGAGGTGCATTTGAGGATTAAGTCAGAGAGTAGCCAGAGGTCAAAAGTTTTCTGGTTTACTAAACATGAAAAAAAGTTATTTTATACAACTTTTGTTGAATAAATAGTAAGATGCAAATTGAACATAGCAAAATGTATTCCATGTTGCCTCTCATTTTGTTATGATAGAATTTGAATCATTGAATCAATAGTCAGGTGGGTGATTTCAGTAAATGAAAAGTATATATTTTACATTGTACTGGATTGTTGGTGTTTATTTTATGGTGACTAATACATATTCATTTCCCATTTGGACAGATACGGCAGATGGTGTGTCTCAGGAACTCTTCTCTGCTGGCTTGGTTGATGGTCATGATGTAGTTATAGGTAAATTATTCTTTAGTATGCAGTGTCATTTTGTTGATACAGCAAATGGAAATACGTTTAGAAGCAAAAGTTTTCATTAAGGAAAAATGTACTCTCTAGATTTTTGAAAAATTCATGAATTCTTATCTTTTATGTGAAAGTACATTTAAGACTCATATTTGATTTTTCTTTTAAAAAATCTTTTAAGATAATTATGTTCCGTTTATTTGCACATGATTCCTCCAATGAGGAGCTTCATTTTGGGGAAATATAATCAAGAACCTAGACTAAAGACCCACAAGTCCATGATGTAGCAAAAAGTTCATGCTATAAATTCTATGCACCAAAGTACAGGGATCACTGAGGCCCTTTCACAAAATTTCTCTGTTCTTCCTTTGGATTCAGTTTGAATTCACTTAGATGTTAGTTTTTTCCTCACTCATCAATCTTCACCATACGGTCTTAAGACTGGATGGGATCTTAAAAATTATTCAAGCCCCTCATTTCAAAGTATGGATAAAGAAATGAATCCCTAAAGAGCTTCAGCTTTTTTTTTTTTCATGGCAACATGTTATTATTGAATTTACACAAATAATTGTTCTGCCACGAAATAAGAATATTCCCAAATATTTTCCAATTCCAGATAGGTCAGGAAGGGAGAAAAGTTTATGTTTCTTTTTAAAGAAACAAGAAGAAAAAACATTTTAACAAATTGCTAAATCTATCAACAGCTCAAAAGAAAGCAAAATCCTTAAATTGGGAAAACAGCATAGTATACAAAAGGACAGTAATGTTTTACTCAAAAGTCATAAAATTCTATTTCACCAGTTCAATCTCATGTAATTAATCTTTCTTCTGTTGAACTTGCAGTTTTACTATGGTCCAATCTTTCCGTTTAAATCCTGGAAGTTAACATTCAACATTATTATTGATATTTCTTGTTCCTAGCATTAAGTCGGTCATTTTCTTGGTTGCTTTTTGTTCTTTTATTTCTGTATGTGTGTCTTTAGTTTTTCTGGTAAAGCACTCCTTTCAGAAAGTCTTGAAGAGCTGGTTTGGCATTGGTAAATTCTTTCAAGATTTGTTTTGTTGTTGTTGTTGTTGTTGTTTTTCTCTTTAAATTTATTTAATTTTTACATTAATTCACTATACATCATTACAGCATACAAATGAATTTTCCATCCAAAATACACTGTATATTGGCTCAATCAAGCACATCAACATACATGTTATCAGCAAATAATTTTCCATTTCTTATGTCTTGTATACTTTGTTTTTTTTCTTTTGCCATCCCTTGATTCACCCTCTGCCATGTCCCACCCTCCTCCCACATTGTCTCTGGTATCCA
>NW_006159883.1:1868594-1876027 GCF_000334495.1 Tupaia belangeri chinensis
ATAAATAAATAAATAAATAAATAAATAAATAAATAAATAAATAAATAAATAAATAAATAAATAAATAAATAAATAAATAAATAAATAAATAAATAAATAAATAAATAAATAAATAAATAAATAAATAAATAAATAAATAAATAAATAAATAAATAAATAAATAAATAAATAAATAAATAAATAAATAAATAAATAAATAAATAAATAAATAAATAAAAGAAACAGAAAAAGAGAAGAAAAACGAAGATAAAAACTTTTCAATAAAACTAAAAAAATTAATATTTAAAAAATTTCAGTAAAAAACAAAAATTGGAAAACTGCGCTGCACGTTTGCATACCCTGCGAAATTCTAAAAAAGCAAAAATTTTAAAAAAAGAGAGGAGACAGAGACAGAGGTAGAGAGAGACAAAGACAGGTACAGAGACAGGAGGCCTGAAAGGGGTCTTCCTACCGTGCGAGTTTTGTGTGCTGGAGGCCGAATTATCAGTGGGAAATCTTGATTTCAGTTTCTCCAAAATGGCTAGTTCGCAGAATCTGCTTCAGTTGTTTTTCTAGAGCCATTTAGCTGGGTTGTGGCAGAGCCACTTCACTTTGAAACTGTGGTTCTCTCTACCCCTTTTAGTATCAAAGGGTAGCTGTGCGGAGAAGGGGAGCTTGCTAGAGATAGGCATACTGATAGGAGCAGGCGGTGGCTGTTGGACCACCTGACAAGGTGAAGGGGTTAGAAAAGCTCTAAGGGACAGACATGGTCATCCTGAAGCAAGGTTCTACCTAGTTGATGATGATAGCTCCATGCTCCTTAGCAATTTCTGGGTTTATAAAGATCTTACGATTAGTCTGTTACTGAGTGTTCATAATGATGATCCTAAGTAATCAAGACTGGCAAGTAATCAATTATGGCATATTTAATATATTAATTATAATAATGAGACATATGCATTATAAAACTTCCTTCAAAAATACCAGATCAAAACTGATGTTTGAAATGACATGTTCCCCTTAAGCAACATGTTTTAATTTTTAAAAGTTACTTCATTCAGAGTCTTTCCCCAATAATGCTGGTATGTGACTAAGAGGGAATTTCAGGTAGATACACACATCTGTCAGAATAATTCATACCTAGAAATTTTTTAATGTAGATCATTACAAAGTACATTATCTTATTTAAATAAAAGCTAAAAGTAGAAGACTAAAATTTAGTGGAAGACTAAAATGTTGACTAAAGAATCAGCATCAAATATGTTATCAATGTGTAAATGATACATCATAAATGCAAAGCTACAAAGATTCTTTAAAGCACTTTCTATAGAATTATACATGAAGTGCACACACTGATTTCACAAGGAAGCTCTTACTCCCTTGCCAGCTGGTGCATATATGAAGAAATAATAGACATATTTCAAAGAAAATTGATATGCATACATTCATTTATATGTGTGTGTGTGTACGTGTTTATGTCTCCTCAAGGGTTCTTCAAACCGTTCATTGAAGATGCATATTTTGAAAAAAGCTATGCATGGATTTCAAAAGATTTTTGCACCAAAATAAACTTGCACTTTAATTCTACCTTCCCACAAACTTTGAAGCACTTTCTCATATCCTGTCTTGCACACATCTGTGATCTCATGGCCTGCTGCATTTTTACCTAAGTTTTCTGATCAAATGTGAGCGTCAAATTGAGAACAAAGGTCAGCTTGGGTTAGGTTTCTACTTTAAATTCCATCTCAGAGTTTTATATGCTAAACTACAAGTTCATTGATAAAGGCGAACACTCTCATTCCCATTAGGAAAAATAAGCACAAACACTGTGTTTCAGTTAAGCCACAGTTAAGCCAAAGAAATAGGTGAACAATTAATGGCTAGACCAAGATACCCTGCAAGGTTTGTTTTCCTTAAAGAGGACTATGTTCCATATCCTAAGCAGCCAGAATTAAAAATGAGTGAATCAATAGAGTGAAAATAATTTTAAAAACAAAAAAAAAACCTTCTTTTAAAAAGAAGTGATGTCTTTTATTGGGCAAGAAGTCAAGGATCAAACCGCCTTCTGACTTGAGTTAATCCTGACAGGTGGTTGGAGACATAGAGAAAAAGAAATTCAGGCAAAGGCATTAAATTATATCATTTTAAAAAAAGAATTATTAATTTAATTATTCTTAGTTTTTAAATTTGCTATAGGGCCTGTGTACTCACCAGAGAGAGACAGAGACAGAGAAACTGAGAAAGAGAGAGAGATTGAAAGAGAGAGTGAGTGAGAAAATAAGCCATGAGGTTCAGTACTAAAACTGCAGTTGGTCATATGGGATCAGAATCCAACAATTTAACCACTGTGCCACCTGCTGGCCCCAGGTCATGTCATTTTAAGCATGATCTTGCTTCACGCCTACAGGCAAATTTAGTGGACATGCATTTATTTATTTTATTTTATTTTGCCTCAAGCTCAGCCGAATCTAATCTACAGGGGTTTTTGTTGTTGTTGTTGTAATTGAATTTTTAAAAGCAGGATATTAGCAAATGAAGACAGAGTTCATGTACAACTTACTGAGTGTGTTTTAAATATAGTACATCAAGGAAAGCTATTTTTCTAGGCCTTAATTATTTATTCTGAGAGGTTTTCTATCTTGCCTTATTTCACTTCTCTAACACGTAGTCCTAGTGTTTCTCCTTCCTGCCTCTCCAGTACTCTCAGATGATATCAGCTTCGTCTTTCCAGGTGTTCAAGCCAAAAACCTTGGACTTGTTCTTGACTTTTCTTTCTCCCATACCCACACTCAGCCTATCTAAATGCACCCAGGATCCGCCTTTACTTACCACCTCACTTCCTGCCCCCTCTCTTCTCAGTTGAATCACTGTACTCATCTCTGCACTTGTGTTTCGGCTTCTGTCCTTGTCCTCACCTTCCTCAGTTTGTTCTCATCTTGTCATCCAGTGAGATGCAGGTAAAGGAAGTCAGAAACAAAAGGCTATGTGTTGTGCAAATTCCATGACATGAAATGTCCAGTGCAGGCAAACTGTAGAGTCAGAAAGTAGAATATCAGTTGCCAGGAGCTGGGATGAGTAGAGAAAGAGGAATTGACTGCTAATAGGTATGGGTTTCCCTTTTGGGGTGATAAAAATAGAATTAAAAGTGGTAAGGGACCAGCAGTTGGCATAATGGCCATGTCGCTGAACTCTCATGTAGTCGACTGCAGTTTGAGTCCCGGACCCGGTGGCTTATACTCAAGCCGGGCACATGTGTGTGTGTGCCCAAGATCTCGAGAGGAGAGTGGAGAAGGGATTGTGGTGTGGCCATGCCCCCAGGGGGTAATTTCTTGCTTTCTGTCTCTCTGTCTCTCTCTGTCTCTCTGGTGAGAGCAAATGCTCTGTAGCAAAAACCTCTCCAAAAAAAGTGGTAATGGCTGTATAATTTTGTGACTATACTGAAAAGCATTGAATTATGCACTTCTAAAAGAGTAAACTTTGTGATGTGAATTATATCTCATTAGGAAAAAAGTAAGCGAGACCACATTAATGCTTTAACCAAAACCTCTCCAACGGGTTCCAAGTAACACCTCAGTGAGCTCCCATCTTCACTGTATCCCTTATAACTTCTCAGACCTCCTTCTATAACCTCCCTCCACATTGCTCATTCCATCCTGCCACACTGGCTTTTCTACTTTCACTTTTTTCTCCAGCATGCACCTTCTCTGAGTGCACGTATATCACCCCTACAGCTCCCACTGCCTAAATATTACCTTGCTAAGAGCTCTCCCTGTCCTGCCTACTTAAAAGTGCACACCACACCCAAGTATTTACCCTCCTTCCTTCCATTGTTATTTTATGTAGTTTGTCCTCATCCAGTAGGCTGTATGTCTCAGTTATTTATATAGGACTTTTCCTTGAACATACGTTTCTTGAAGGCCAGGATTTTTATTTATTTTGTTAATTGCTATTTTCCTAGTGCCCCCAAACTGTGCATTTCATATAGTGGGTCCTCAGTAAACATTCATGAGAGATAAAACAAATTCCATCCTGAAATATACAGATAGTGTTTTAAGAATCTTCCAAGATTGCAAAATTCAAGTCGCATTTACAAATGTGAAATAAACCCACTGGATGAAGGCTTTGTAAACAAATAGTTGAGTTCCTATAGAGGTTTGAGTGATTTCTTACATGTGTGTTTTTTCAACTCTGTAAAATAAAATAGCTAACATTTAAATAGATTAAAAATCTGTTTTTTTCCCATTAGCATTTTCTTCTGAATTGCAGTAAATGCTTATAGTGGCATGAAAAAGCTGAAAAAAGCAACAGCATATGTGATGGAGCAGTGAATGTTATGTGATGGAGGAGTGAATGTTACTACTTCTACTACAATATAGCAAACATAGGTTACAGAAAATCTTCAATGCCTAGCTTCAGGGTAATCTGCCTTTAGTGTGCAAACCTTTACAAAGCAGTTTGGATTGGAGAAGGGCCTACTGATATGGTGACATGGAGTGATTGCTTTCATGAGGAAGCAGAGCAGTGCAGAAATTAAATGCACTGTTTGCAGACTGAAATCATAAACCCACTTCAGTGGTGCTTAAATTCATCACTACCTTAGGCAAGAAACAGGAAACATTTTTAGACCTTGTGTAAATAGACATTGATAAGATTGCAAAGCCTCCTGGGTGGATGTTGGTTTAAAAAAAAAAAAAAGTTAAACTTTGAGGATGAAAAATTGGATGATATGCATGTGTAAATTTGCTTATCTTGCCTGGCTGGGTTGGCTGATAAATGGAAATAAACCACATCTGACTCCCCATTCCAATTGTTTGAAAGAGGATTCCCAAGGATGACCGATAGTGAAGCAGTGGAGAAATTCCTTGTTTCCTTTGCTTTCTGCTTAAAAACAGCCAATCAGAAAGACATTTTGTCTGTAATGGAAGCACAGGGGAGAAAGAAAACAACAACAAATTTCATATGTATAAAAGAAAACAAATGCTCTAAATTCCATTCAGGCCCTGTGGCGCATGGTAGTTTTTTGATTTTTCTCTTGAGCCAGTTTAAGAACCTCAGCATTGAAGGAACACTGGTGGGTATGTTAAACTTGGCAGGTATGTGGCCTGCTCAGCGGCTCCTATTAAGCTGCTCAACTTCGATCTACAAGGCCTGACACAGGTCAAGGCGACTGTGAGTGTACCTTGGAAGAGAAACTGCTTGGCAACTATCTTCTGGAAAAGTGACTACTGACTGCTCTTTGTTGGGTTTTTATACCACCCTTTGTTGGCTTTGTAACAACATATGTCTGTTTCCTTTAAGTGGAGTTTAGAACCAGATGTTGAAATTTCTGTTTCCTGAGAAGGGAGCTGTGTTTCTGCATTCATTTGTACAGTTTTTCATTGATGGATTTTGAGCCTGGCTGCCTAGTTATCACTGAAATGAAAGCTTATTTTAGTTATATATGTTGCCTTATGGTCCTCTCAGTGGGCTTTTGGGCATATTGTTCATACTTGTGGGGTGTTCTGTTTTTGTATATGAAGAATCATGTTCACAACTGGTCTGCCCTGTAAGACTTACCAAACATACCATGTCTGTAAAGCCTCCTCTGCTGCCTGTTTCCTCCCTACCACAGTCTAGAGAGGACCTTTCCTTTGGCCAGAGAAGTAGACATCATAGAACTGGAATTTTCCAACCCGTGCCCTGTGGCTTTCCGCCTGCTGTACTTCCTGGTACATGGCTACTCTTTATGCAGAAGTCGAAGGTGCCTTTAGGGCAAGGTTTGTCTTTTGATTTCTGAACCTCTACCATCCTTGCTACACATAGGCACTTAATAAATATGTTAGATAAATAAATGCATTTAATTTTTGTTTGACAGATTTAATACTGGACTAGTGCATGAATTGGTGACTTGGACAATGCCAATATTGTTACACCTCTAAAGAATGAAAGAGTAATTCACCATGCATGATCTCTCTCTTTAGTCTTCTAACCTTTCTTTCTCTTTCTCTGAACTTGATTTATCACATAATTTTGATTCCTGCCTACCACTTGGGGAAGAAATGTGGTTGGTGTAGAGGGACTTCTGTCCTGTGGTGTTGGCCTGGTTTATAGTGTTTCTCACAGAATGGACTGTGATATGCCTGCATCAGACTCTTACCTGGGGTGCTTAATGACAATGCACATTTCCAGGTTCCAACTCAGAGCCACAGAATCAGAAACCTCCAGCACCATGTAAAATTTGCATTTCAACAAATGCACAGAAGTGATTCTTAGACACACTAGAATTTTTGGTTACTTCTTCAGTTTCTGCCTGCAGTAGCCTTTACAGCCCATTTTAAGCCCACTTTATCATCTGTGTCCATACTAATCTCCTTTGCTTTTCTGCTTTACATGATTCTCTACTCCCTTCAGTAATCTGTTTTAAAACTTTGCCAGCTAACTTTTTTAAATTATGTGTTTGTGTATATGAGTGGTGTAGATGCTACATATGTGAAATAGTCTTGCTGGTATAAATTTTTACCAGAATGAATAGTTACAGTTTTTATTAAATCTAATATTGCTACTTAGGGTGCAGTAGATCCTCCAGGTTGCCTTTGGCTTTTATTTTTCTATATAATGGTGAAGTGTCTTTAGGCCCTAGAATATGCAAGCAACAGATTCTGTTCATTCATGAGCATATGGTCAGATGTGTGAAGTGCTCTGTTCCCTCAGCTATAGTCAGGGATATTAAGTCTGTTATGAGTGATCCAGAATTTACTGAGCAGCAATGCACTTTTACAATGAAAGTCATGAAAAAGATTGAACATATCATCTCTTATATTCAGTTCAGTGATTATGCTGTGATTCTTACTTATATTGAAATTCAGAGGCAAAAAATTTTCATTAACAAAATACTCTGTTATACAACTATACTGTCATATTAAAATGGTAACAGGTTTAAAAAAGGGGGGGGGGACCAGCAGTTAATGTAATGGCTATGTCGCTGGACTCCCACGTAGTCAACCGCAGTTCACGTGCTGGACCCGGTGGCTTAAACTCACGCCAGGCGCATGTGCGTGTGTGCCCAAGATCCCCAGAGGAGAATGGAGGAGTCTCTGTCTGTCTTTGCCTTTCTGGTGAACACACATGCCCTATAGCAAAAACCTCTAAAAAAAAAAAAGAAAGAAAGAAAGAAAGAAAGAAAGAAAGAAAGAAAGAGAGAGAGAAAGAAAGAAAGAAAGAAAACTTCCTAAGCACTTTTGGGATTTAGACAAGTTTATAGTTAGTTGAACAATATCAATGCATACAGTTGAGTGATTTCTGACTAAAATTTATTTTTATGTTCAGTTGAATATTCTAGGAAATTAGGGGCTACAGGTGCTTTTGGAATGCTCAGCTGATTACACACACACACATATATACATATATACATACATACATATATATATTTTTTTTTACTTTTTTTTTTTGGAGAGATTTTTTTTTTTTTTTTAGAG
>NW_006159883.1:1876242-1877539 GCF_000334495.1 Tupaia belangeri chinensis
GGCATAGCCATTATGCTAACTGCTGGTTCCCGAGAGATTTTTGCTATAGGGCACATGCGCTCGCCAGACAGACAGAGAGACAGAAAGCGAGAAATCACCCCCCAGGAGTGATGGCCACGCCAAAATCCCTTCTCCATTCTCCTCTCGGGATCTTGGGCACGCTCGCACACATGCCCGGCGTGAGTTGTAAGCCACCGGGTCCAGGACGCAAACCGCGGTCGACTACGTGGGAGTCCAGCGACATAGCCATTACGCTAACTGCTGGTTCCCATACATATAATTTTTTAAGAGAGAGAGAGGGTTATTATTATTATTATTATTATTAGGTGTGTATTCTCACCAGAGAGACAGAAAGCGAGAAATCACCCCCCAGGGGGGATGGTCACGCTGCAATCCCTTCTCCTCCATTCTCCTCTCGGGATCTTGGGCACGCACGCACACACGCCCGGCGTGAGTTTTAAGCCACTGGTTCTGGGACTTGAACCACAGTCAACTATGTGGGAGTCCAGTGATGTAACCATTATCTCATATGCTGGTCCCACTTTTAAAAATATTTTTTACCAGAATAAAATATTGAACAGTTAAATGTGGCAAAGTTTCCATTTTCAAAAAAGCACCACTGCCAATTTGGTCAGAGGTCATCGTTCCTTTCCCAATATCTATTTTTCTTTTTAAGAAAACTTTGTTGAAGTAGTTACTCCCTAAATAGAAAAATATGACATTAATATAAGTAATCAATCTACAAAAATTATTTTAAAATATTTACAAGTAATAGGCTGGACTTTCTAGTATAAAAGCACCATTCATGTTGGATACCGATTCTAATTCCATTCATATGAATAACTACCATTCTCAGATGAATTAAAATATCTAGCAACTGATCTCTTTGGAGGTAAGCGGGTAACTAAACTACCTTTCAAAATATGGGCAAATGCTATCCCCAGGGAGTTCTAGCAGAAAATAACATCTGGAATTTCCCCAAAGATCATCTCAGTTTCTACATTATGTGATTATGAACCTGTATAGCAGTAAACTTAATTGTAAGCCCTGAATTTCTAATTAATGTTGTCACATTTTATTTAGTTAGGAGTTGTGCATCCTCCTTGAAATTATTGGTAGAGATAAAGTCCTTTTAAGATCCAGGGGCCACCAGATGGCATAATGGTTATGCCACTGAACTTACACATGGCCTACCATGTAGACTCAGAACCTTGAACTTGTGCCCAAGATCCTAGAATAAGAAAGGGCTGTGGTGTGGTCATTCCCCCTGGGGGGGGGGGGGGGGGGGGGGTGTTCA
>NW_006159883.1:1877624-1884268 GCF_000334495.1 Tupaia belangeri chinensis
AAAAAAAAAAAAGGAAAAGATTTTTACTTAATTTCACTTAAATGAAGTTAAGAGCTTGTTAGTGTAGTTTTAGAAATCTACTAAGTCAACAGAGTCTGGCTTTTTCAATGACTTCAAATTGTCCTTGTAGGTTATGTGAATTTGTCTTTTAACTCTAAAATAAGATATGCCTTGAAAATTATATTCAATCCAGCCAACCTTTTTGACTATTGAATTACAGTGAGTTCATATTACCAGTTTCTACTATGATAAGAATATCTTTCTGGTAGAAGGAAAGTAGGTTTACTTTGACACAGGAAACCTAATTTCCTTTTTTTAAAGAGGATTTTGTCCGAGAGAGAGAGACAGAGAGAAGAAAAATGAGAAATCCCCCCCCCCCAGGAGGATGGTCATGTTGCAATCCTTTCTTCTCCATTCTTCCCCGATCTTGGGCACTCACGCACGGACACATGCCTGGTGTGATTTTCAAACCACTGGGTCCAGGACTCATACCGCAGCTGACCATGTGGGGTTCCAGTGATATAACCACTACAACACCATCTTCTGGTCCCCAGAAACCTAGTCTTTGTGATAATACATATTTTTCTGATACTATCAAGTGAGTAGAATTTATATTAAATGGCTCTTTTGTTGAAGAGCCCACTTCATTAGTAGACTGATCTGTTTGTGTGTGTGTGTGTGTGTGTGTGTGTGTGTACATGCATGTATTGTGTATGTTTCCCTACTTTAGAACTCTTTGTACTTGTATGACTTTTAATTGTAATTGTGTTTGTAGTACAATATTCTAAAGATTTGTAGATGCCAAGTTGTGCTTGTTAGTAGGCAATTAATAAGGCATAGGCAGGTCTCCCAACCCCCAACAAACTCTCAGTGCTTTTTTTTTTTTTAATTTATTCTGTTGGTTGAGATAAAAGAGAAGTCACTACCTCATAATAATTTTTATATGTAACAGGAAACTGAACACCTTGTTTATTCAATCAAAAAATGAAAAGCTAAGAGAGAAAATAAGGTCACTATTTTTTTTCTTTAGAGATTTTTTTTCTATAGGGTGTATGCACTTACTGGATAGGCAGAGAGAAAGTGAGAAATCACACCCAGGCAGAGTTGGCCATGCTGCAGCCCCTGCAGTCCCTTCTCCTCCATTCTCCTCAGGATTTTGGGTATGCATGCATGCACTCCCCACATGAATTTCAAGCTGCTGGGCCTGGGACTCAAACCACATGGGAGTCCAGTGCCTTAACCACTACACCACCTGCTGGCCCAGATCAACATTTCTGACTCAATAGGGCTTATTATTCCCTATTTTGGCTTCATGTCTAATTATAATATTGAATTTGATCTTACAACTTGGATTTAACATTTGTAAAAAACAAAAAAGAAAGGAGGAGAAAGCAGCTCTCTATGGGGCATGGTCATGCTACAATTTCTTTCTGTTTCTTCATGAGGTTGGGATTTGGGGCAGGGACACACACACACACACACACACACACACACACACACCCCTGGAATGTTTTTCAAGCTGCCTGGGTTGAGATTTAAACCACAGGTGGTCACATGGGATCCTGCTTCTTTAATCAACGGACTGCAGGGCTGGCCTGGAAAACAGTGCTTAATCATATTGTTCTACATAAATTTGACAAATGCTTTGTAAGAATGCTGTTATACCGGATTAGTTTTAAGACAAGGAGAGACCTTGACTGGTCACCTTCTAATAGATTGGGAAACTAGTCTTTTGTCTTATTTACATTTTCTCTATTGTACAATCAATATTTGTACCCAGTTTTGTTCTTGGACTCGTGTTTTTCAGAAACACCCACTACTCTGTAACCTATGGTAACCATTCCAGAAGTACAGGGTTTTCTCTAGAGTTCCTTGTCTGATGAGCCAAAGAACCATGGAGCAGTAATTTGTAGTCAGGAACACATTTCAGTAGGTATGGGTGCAAACTCATGGACCCAGCTATACCAGCCTCTGAGCAAAGTACACTGTGGTAGAACATGAAGAAGCAGCAGTCTATCAGACTTGGGAAACAAATTTTTCCTCTCTAATTTCTTATTAGTAAAATGCCTTCATCTTTACTTTAGAGAACTTGTTCAGTCATGAGAAGCTTGTCACTAGAAATGAAGACATCAGATACTTTGTATTAATGAAAGTAATAGACCTGTCCCCACCCCCAGAAGGATATGTTATAACAGATTCTGGGATTCTTACCAGTCTGTGGTTATCTTTTGAAACTCCGTGTGTTCATGATTCATGTCGTCATTGGATGGATGGATGGATGTGAGGTCAAATTCTACTGTCGGATCTCTCTGCATTTCATTTCTTCCTGTGATTATGCAGGGTCAGAAGGACAGGAAAGGACATCGGGATTGCTTGGGCAGTAGCCTGGCTTTCCTTCCCTACGGGTTACTTATTAATTTCTCATACATCCTTTTCACTATTTGGCTTCTAATGCTTGTGTTTGTCAGTGGGACTGAGTGATAAGGTGAGAATGACATACAATGGGAATTTAACATCTACTAGAAAGGTAGAATATAGGTGAGGGGACATGATTTAGCAGCATTACTCTTGGGAAGCATGAAAATGCAGTAGATTATTCTGAATGATGGGCTTCTCACCCCCTGGCACAATACACTTTCTGGAGCCCTCAGGATTTCTTTTTAAAAGAATTTTTAAATGTTGACTTTTTTCTCTAGTGCGCATGAAAACTTTTATTAGGTAAGGAATGTTTACAAGAAATTAATTTTTGATTTTTTTCAGAATAGTTTTTAATGTCAAAAACATAGGATTCTACTTTTTAAACTAACAACACTTGCTTTATGTGTTTAGTTGGCAATAATTACATAAGCAGCTTAATCTTGAAGGCATATTCTGAAGTAGGTATACAGTTCAAATATCTGTAGACTACATAGTTCTTAGTCAAAATTATGAATACTCCCTTGGAATAGTGCTGAGACCCTCAAAGTGATGTGTTCAAGAGTCCTTAAATCGCTTTATGGCAATCATGGTACTGGGTACCAGGTGGTGATCTCATAGGCCTGACTTGTACCCTATTCAAAAGCTTGATAGAAGAATCCTCACCAGTATCTTCAGCCAGCACAAAGGCCTCAGTGCCCATCTGGACACGTTTCTAGATGGAGCACTTCTTGTTATTGGGCCAGAGTGGTGCTTTCTTCTGTGTAGACCTGGGAGAAGGGCCTTTTACCGTATTTTGACATTCAGACTGGAGTTCATTTGTTCAGTAAATAAAGCCTCTAAACTACTTTTTCTTGAGTTACCTAATAAACAAAAACAGGAGTGTTCTGAAGGAAAAACAGTGTACTATAAAGACAGACAGTAATAAATAGGGGCTCCTCATTTAGTTACAAGAGCTGTTTCTAGATGGTAGCCCCTCTGTGGGAGACAGCTGAATGAATCTGTCCATACTGGGCAGAGGCGTGACTTGTTCAGAGATAGCAGACTTCATGAAGGATTCCATTGTGGCCAGGACAGGTTAATGAGAGTGTGATATGAAATAAGGCTATGGAGGAAGCAGGGGCCAAATCATGAAATATCTTGTAAATGGTGGTGAATCATAATGACTTGTGAAAACTTAAGTCCTAGTT
Source organism: Tupaia belangeri chinensis (assembly GCF_000334495.1). Taxonomy (NCBI): domain Eukaryota; kingdom Metazoa; phylum Chordata; class Mammalia; order Scandentia; family Tupaiidae; genus Tupaia; species Tupaia belangeri. The sequence continues at coordinate 1,881,230 of NW_006159883.1, forward strand.
GTTCAGCCTCACTGAGTTTCCATGTAGGTAAAATATAAATCTTGTTCCTTTCTGGCCTTTTTCTATCAAAGAGGGCAAATAAATGCTTTCCTTTCGACTCATTTCATTCTGCAGAGAGGCTAAATTTATAGTTTACTTCAGTTAGATCCCATTGCTGCCTGAACTTGATTTCCATTTGACTGAGGTGAGTAGGAACCATAGAGAGATAGGAAAATAGCCCTGGAGAACTTGAGAAATAAAAGCTGAAATGATGTTTCAACATTCTAGCTTCATTTATGTTTGAGGACATTGAAAAGTGACTTGTAATTTAATGTTTGGGGACCAGGAGAACTTCAGAGGTACCTTCTGGTAATTCTGAACTCAGTTATTATATCTAAAGGAAATTAGGATACCTAGAAAAGGCCAACCTTAGGCATTAATCACATGCATTTTCTTTATATTAGTTCATAATTAAAGGACCTTTATCCTCTTAAAGATGATGAAGTATATCTCCTATTTCATAATATTGCCTTATTCTCATACAAATTATAGTATGTTCTGAGGTAATAGCATACATGCAATAGAACCATTATTATTAAAATAGAGTACCAAATCATAAGACATTCATGTTCATCTGGTTAAAGCAAACTGCCATTTCAGATACATCAATTGCATTTGAATTTAGTGGATTTTCTCTCAAGAACTCACATTTTAATTATTGAAATTAAAGTGGATATCTAAGAGGCCTCATGTTTGGAATTGTAGACATAGTAAAATAAATTCTTGTTTCACTAGCCTTTGTCCCAGTGAACCAGAGACTGGGGCTAGGGCATTATTTTCCAACAATTTCTAGAGGGTTTATAAGTTGGTAAAACTGTCTAATAGTACTGGTCATTATCCCTTCTCCCCCTTTTTTTTCACTCTCCCTTTTATTGGCTTATTCTCTGAAATACTTTCTTTGGAAAAAAAAACATAGGAAGAATAGAGATAATAAAAACATTAAATGGCATAGAAATTCCTATATAGAACTATATCCTATACAGAATATTAATAAAATATCCCATAATTATCTAAATAACTGATAGTAGATTTTATTTGTTATTGGTAAATTTTAGTAAAGTCAATTTTTGTATGCTTAAGTGGCCACATTGCTCTCCGTATTGCATACTAGTTTTGTGAATAAAAATATCCCCATCTTATTTCTCAGACTGTTGAAATCTAAAATATATAGAGAAACATGGTGTGGGGGAAAGAGCACATGCTTTGGGATCAGACAGACATGGGTTCAAATCCCAGCTCTGTCAGTTAATACATGTGACTTCAGGAAGTTACTTCATTTCTCTAGCTCTCAATTTCTTCTTTACCCGTAGTGTGACCCACTTAACTCAGAGAGTCATTAGGAAGATTATTTGATTACATGAAGAGATTGGAGTGGGGAACCAGCAGTTAGCGTAATGGCTATGTCGCTGGACTCCCACGTAGTCGATCGTGGTTCGCGTCCTGGACCCGGTGGCTTAAAACTCACGCCGGGTGCGTGTGCGTGCGTGCCCAAGATCCTGAGAGAAGAATGGAGGAGAAGGGATTGCGGCGTGACCATCCCCCCTGGGGGGTGATTTCTCGCTTTCTGTCTCTATGTCTCTCTCTGTCTGTCTGGCGAGCACACGCGCCCTATAGCAAAAATCTCTCCCCCCCCCAAAAAAAAAAGAGATTGGTGTGATGACTGGCCTCTAACAGGCACTCAGTAAGTTGTAGTTTTTTTCCTTTTGCTGTTTTGTAGTTAATTCATCTGGCCTTCTATCTAATATCACACTTCTTTTTTGAAATATCATCCAAATCAGAGAATATAAAGAAACCATGCAGTTTCTGAAAGAAAGAAAGAAAGAAAGAGAGAGAGAGAGAGAGAGAGAGAGAGAGAGAGGAAGGAAGGAAGGAAGGAAGGAAGGAAGGAAGGAAGGAAGGAAGGAAGGAAGAAAATAAATTAGATTCAGACCCCTGGCAGGGAGTGGATGAGGTAGAAACTCCATGTTGGGAAAAGCGACTGAACTACTATCTCCTACTTATAATCCATGAGATTCTCCATGTTCACCTCTGCCACCTCCACATTAGCAGTGAGGGCTACTTTCTCCCATTACTACTCTGGCCCAGACTATGCTGAAAATTGGAGTTAAGAACAATAGGATGAAATGGACATTCAGGAAAGAATAGGCAACTAGATAAATTGGTATAGCCAAATAGCTTACTTGTAGTTAGCCTGGCAGTAGCTAAGTTACTAAGGACACATCATTGTTTAGCTTTCTGCCTGCTTCTCTATGCCTGGGGTTACCCCTTGCTGTTGCCTAAGGGGACTGTCAAACATGGAAGAGGTCTCTATGTATCCTCAAAGTCTAAACCTAAGAGGGGAGTCCAGGAAAGAAATGTGAATTTCTTTGTGTTCCTCAGGCTCTAGTTTTTTAGTCAAGGATCTACCTTTGTCCTCTCTCACTTTTTGAGGTCCAGTTCCTTTGCAAACACTTATTTCTGTGACATTTGACAAAAGCTTTTGATGGAATCCACACCCCCTATCTCAAGCAAACTCATCCTTTTTTCCATGGGAGTGCAGTCATACTCATAGGCCATAGCAGGACAACTCAGACAGAAAAAGATGCCATAGGCCTAATAGTTGTACAGAGGAATAGCAGAATGCCATAAACCTGACCCAGTGAATTAGGAGACATTCGAATTTCCCTCCATAAGATACACCAGTGATGCCCAGGCCCTGCTGGATACTTGACCTGTGGAAAAGGACACTGTCCTGTGCTCCCCCCGCCCCCATTCCCATTCTGCTCCTATCAAGTAAGTTCTATGTTTAATAAGAATAATAGCTTGTTTGTACAGGTTGACTTCTTTTATTTATTTATTTAATTATTTCTTCCACAAACGAGAGAGAAAGAGAAGCACCCCCCAACAGGGTCACAGTGCTGCAGTTCACCCCCTACCTTTCACCAGCTGCAGACCATGAGCAAGTGTGTGCCTGCGGTACTCAACAGCCGTCTCTGGGCTTGATCGAGGAACTTTTCTATG
>NW_006159883.1:1884298-1918491 GCF_000334495.1 Tupaia belangeri chinensis
GCGTCGTATTTTACTACTGCACCACTGTTTGGCCCCATGTGTAGGTTTGCTTCTTAGATTGGTATCACATAACTGATAAAATTTTGAGTTGAAAAAAAGAGTTGTTTCTTCAAAAAAACAAGTGGGAAGCTTTGAAAAATCTTGATACAAGCAAGTTTTTGAGTAGAAACTGTTGTTAAATTAAGTATGTGAAAGATAAAAAATACAAAAAAAATTTAAATCGAGAATTTTTAAAATGTTCTTGGCCATATACCATATGACTGGACAGTAAATGTATAAACATTCAATTTAATGTTTAAAGAAATTACTGGACTTTCATGTCATTATGGAAAATATTGGAGATACATATATCTCCCAAGGCCCATATATTCTATATTCCTGGTTATAAAATTGGATCCTCTTCCATCCTCTTCCATATAATCAGGTTTCTTACTCTTGGGTCATCGGCAAAGTTGTGGTGTGTTTTTATATAGAAACATAGAACAGTACGTCATGACTTTCCTGATGACCTAATATCACAAATTCTGGTCCTTTAATTTATTTTGAAGCTAATATAACCAATTAATTGCCCAGGATTTTAAGCTACTCATTCCCCCCCCCCACACACACACACACTTTTCTCTTTTTATTTCCTCTGAACATGTAGCCATTGGGAACAAATAACATGGAGTTGTTGGTCTGAATTGAGACTCATACTTGCAAATTCCCCAGAGTCCTCATATCTCAGTGCTGTTCGACTATAGGATGTGTTTGGGAGTGTTCAATTGACCACCCCATGGCAGAGTTCAGGTCATATGCTTCTGAGCTTTGTGCCAATTCCCAAATGGAAAACATTGGACTTTTAATAAGATACTAGCTTTCCTCCTATCTGGTTCCAGCAAGTGACTACAAGATTCGCATGTATAAGTAACAATCAAGTGCTGAAATTATTTATTTAGTACAGTTACTCTTTTGGAAACTAAATCAACAAACTCTGTCAAGATCTGATCTGCCTTTCACTCACATGGCAGAGGAGACCTCTCTGGGATCTAGTAGGAAAAAAATGCTAGACTCATCAGTAGTTAACTCCTGCCATGTGAAAGTTACAGTCAAATACAGCTGTGAGAATAACAATTCAAAAGAATGTTTTCAAGAATAACAACAACAAAAATAAATGGTTTATTTGTATTTCATATTTGTATTACAGCTTTATGTTCCCTTACTTAAATTGCCTTTTTAAATTAATAAAAGTGTCACTTGCAACGTTATCAGATGAGAGTGTTTCCTCTCTGTCTGAAGATGGGACCAGTCACATAATTCATGTGGTCCAATGCAAGATGAAAATGTAGTTTTCCTTATTGGAAAATTAAAAATGTCAAGACAGTGACAGCAGAACATCAGAGCAAGTCTAGCACCTTCCTAAGCCTGGACCAACAGGCTCCCATCCATGAGCCAGCCCTGTCCAGCAGAAGTTGATGGGGGGGGGGAAGCAGTTTGAGGGTGTCCCCAGCTCTCTGACAATTTGTAATGTCAAAGAGCTCCCCCCTTATGAGAAACCTCTGCTTCTTGCTGAATAATGACTTGGAAGGTCTTTTTTTTTTTCTTTTAATAAGTTTATTTATTTCATGAGTGAGCAAGTGAGAGAGAAATATAGCACCCCTGATAGGGTCTTGGTGCTGTGATCCACCCCAGCTTCAGCCACCCCAGACAGTGTGCACACATGTGCCAGCATAAATCAGTGAGGTGCCTGGACTCAAACCAGTAATTTTCCCATGTGTGGCTGCCCCTCAGAGTGTAACATTTTACCACTGCAGCAACATATGGCCCCTGAAAGACCTTTCCTGAGCCTAAATCTATTCTCCCTTAATTTCTTCCCTCTGAAACAATACAGAACATATTGAATCCCTTTTTCAAACATTCACTTAAATATTTGCAAACTGCCAAAGCCTGTCTTATGTCTTTTTCTCAATGCACTTTCCTGGGTAGTAGTATAGTTTCTAAAACCCTTTCCATCTTGTTTCTCTTAATACCTTCTAGTTTTTCTGTCTCCTTCTAATGGGCAATACCCACCATTATTGTATACAAATTCTAAATTCATGGTTTTTGTTTTTGTTTTGTTAAGAGAAAGACTTTTGCTATAGGATGCATGCACTTGCCAGAGAGACAGAAAGTAACTATACCACCTGTTGGCCACAAAATATTTCTTTTTATTTGAGTGGATTTTGCTATAGGACATGTGTGCTCACCAGAAAGACAGAGAGGCAGAAAGTGAGAAATCACTCCCCAGGGCAGATGGCCATGCCACAATCCGTTCTCTTCCATTGTCCTCTTGGGATCTTGGGCACACATGCACACTCACCCGGCATGAGTTTAAGCCACTGGGTCTTGGACTCGAACTGTGGTCAACTATATGGGAGTACAGTGACATAGCCATTACGCTAACTGCTGGTCCCCAAATTCCAAATTATTAATGTGATACTAGGATTGCAGGGCTTGGAGACTCCTCATAAAAATACTGTATTAGAATTTTAGATAAAATAGGCACTGGCACCATTGTTTTCTACTGAACTCATTAGCAAAGAAAACTACTTACTCTGTTAAAATTTTAAAATGTTTTATGATGTAATATTTCAAATAGATAGAAAATATATGAACTACTCTAAACTTGTGTGCTCATCATTGAGATATTAAGTATTGCTTCAGATTTCTTTCTGCCTTTCTCCAACCTGTTACAAAATCTTTTTTCAACTGGCCACTACTTACCCAGTTTACTCCTATAGTTGATTTTTGTGACCTGAAACCTTTAACTTTGGACCCATATGAAGTCCCTGTAACCATATGAGACTTTTTTCCCCAAGGAGTTCTAAAACCAATTCTCTTTCCAGCATAATTTTTAAGTTTATTAAAATTCTGTGAAATGAACGTTGAAAGCATTTTGCTAAATGAAAGAAATCTGACACAAAAGGTCACATATTATATGATTCCATTTATATGAAATATCCACAATAGGTAAATCTAGAGAAATAGAAAGTAGATTTGTGGCACTAGCAGCTGGGGGGTGGGGAGCGAGGAATCAAGAGAGACTGACTGCTTAATGGGTACAGGATTTTCTTCTGGGGTGAGGTGATCACACGACATTTTGAGTACACTAAATGGCACTGAATTTTTCCCTTTGAAAGTGTTCATTTTGTTACATGAATTTCATCTCTATAAAATATAAATTCCATGAAATGATACTTAAATATTTAGATTTGGGGTTGTACTTTCATATTGAAATTAGTAGTACTGGTATTTTTTTTTTAATGTATTTATTTCTTCCTTAAGCCAGAGAGGCAGAAGGGCAGGTACCTCCTGCAGGGCCTCCATGCCACAATCCCCCCCGAGCCTCAGCCAGCCTCAGATCATGGGCACATGTGTACCTGGCATGTTTTAGGGAGTTCTCCAGATGTAAACCCTGAACCTTCTGTGGGTCAGCCTCACAGAACATTGCATTGTCACTGCATCACCAACTGGTCCCTGACATTTCTTTATTAGTAACTGCATTATGAATAGTGCTTACTATGTAGCCAGTGTAAAGGACTACTTTTCTTAGAAGGTAGGAAAATTGATATAACTAGGATAGCAAAATACAGATAAATCGTGTATTAAGAACAAATTAATTTCATATTATATTCAAGACTGAATTTATTTTGTTCTTGTCAGTGAAAAGTGTCATATGTTTTAGTAACATCTTGGTCCTGGTATGTATTCTTTTGCTAGTCACTTAAACTGCTCACTGGTTAGTATAATACTATGTTCTAGAATGGCAAATGATGTGGTTGGGTCAAAGCTAGAAAGTTTTCCTTTAGGTAGACACCAAAGGAGTGGCTTCTAGACCAAGCTGTAAAAATTGCTACATCTGCAGCCTGCAGGTGGCAAGGTAGTTAAGGTGCTGGACTCCCACATGGACAAATACAGTCAAGTTCTGGACTTGGCAGCTCGCTTTCTCTCAGGCTGGTAAATGAAAATAATATTAATGGTAATAAGATTAATTAAATAATTATTTTTTAAGAAATTGCTGCATCTTAGGGCCAACAGATAGTGTAGCAGTTATGTAACTGGATGCTCATGTTGCTGACCATGGTTTGAGTCTCAGACCTGGTGGCTTGAAAATCACACTGAGCATGTATGCATGTGTGCCCAAGATCTTGAGAGGAGAATGGAGAAGGAATTGTGGCATGACCATCTCTCTAGAGAGTGATTTCTCACTTTCCCTCCCACTGTCTCTGTTTCTTTCTCTCTCCAGGAAGCGCACATACCCTAAGGCAAAAACCTCTTTAAAAAATTGCTGCATCTATATCTCACCTACTAACAGTCATTTCAAAATAGAACATATCATATCTCACATATGATGGTATTTTACAAAACTGTTAGGAAAATAAAACAAAGACACTCTTTTCTTCTAATTCTGTGCTTTCTATCAACACAACCAATGCCTACTAGAAAACCATATTGTGTAAAACTTCACCTTTAATATTTTGAAGAATTTAAATGATTCTCCAGGGAGAAAATGCATTTTTAATTAGAGGAACTTAAGCTACAAGTAACAGAAAATTCTGCTCAAAATAGTTTAAACAAGGACTTTGATTCACATTACTGGAAATACAGATGAAAGGAAGGTTTCAGTGTTGTTCGATATCTCAGCAGCTTCAACAGACCTGAGGTCTTTTTTTCTCTTAGCTCAACTACAATGTTGATTTCATGCCAAGTCTTGTTTCCTTCATGGTCATAGAAGGAAGCAGTGTTGTTTGTTCCTAATTCACAGCTATCTTTTACTGGGCCCTAGTAAGAAGTGTCTCTCTTAGAAGCCTCCGAAAGCCTCCCCTCCTTTTTCATTGGTCCGTAATGACTTATACCCATCCCTAAACAGACCTAGTGGGGAGGTACATTGAGAACTCCATGCGTTAGTTGTGGGGCATCAGCCATAGTATCTACCGTGGGCCCTGTAATACTGTTGTTATAGTCTAAGGTAGGTAGGTAGGTAGGTAGGTAGGTAGGTAGATAGATAAATTTATTTTTTTTTTTACAGTCAATCACTGAATATTTTCACAGTGTACAACATGGCTTTTTCCAGTACGAATATCTTTTATAAATACTTATTCTGAGCTCGGCACGATGGCAAACACCTGTAATCCCAGCTACTCATGAGGCTAAAGCAGGAGGACCCCAAGTTTGAGGCCAGCTTGGGCAACATAGTGAGGCCCTATCTCTAGGGGGAAAAGAAAAACAAAAACAAACCAACAAAAACTCTTTCTAAGGGTAGACGACATTTTCCTGAAAATTTATTGCATGGTTTTTAGGTTTATGCCACAGTAGCATGACTTATCTTTCAAATGTGCTTTTGATCTTTTGAGATGTGCTATTTGCAACCCGTTTTCAAAAGCAAGAATATTAAAGAGGAGGAAAGACAAAAATGTGCCATCATTGGTGTTTATGTTTCATTGGTAAGTGTTTCAGACTTGACAGGAGAGCAAAGTCTAGTTTGTTGATGTATTTTCTTTTTAGATTCTGCTTATTATATGTATTTTTTAAAAAAAATAGACAAAACCTCTTTTGGTGCTTCATTGCTGATTGTGTTGTTTTATTCTATTTTCTTGATGCTATTTGGTATGCAGAAATTCAACCTTAATTATATATGATAGGCTTTTCCCTGGCTTTAAACCATGACTCCTTTTGTTTGAATATGTTAAAAAATAAATCCCAAACTGTGAAAAACTGATTTTTAAAATTACATCAGCCCACATTTTCTATCTCAAGTCTTAATTTAATCACAGTTCTTGAGGAAATGAACCTAGGCAGTCTTAATTGAGTGCTTCTATGCCTGTGGAATTCCTTTTCTCTGTTGGCATACCAAATTGAAATCTGTTGAGCTTCAAGTTTTTGCCACAAAGCCTCTGAACCACGTTTTAGTCAATAACCCATCCCACATCTCCCTTTTCCCCCACTTCGGTTCTGACTTCAGTTCCTGACAGCTTCTACAAGTTTTTTGACAAAATGCAGGAGTGGCAGCCTAGTGGCCCAACGTTCAGATTTTGCATGCAAGTATATTTTGTTTGGTCTGTTCAAACAAAAATTTGGAATTCATTGCCAACATTTCGAAAGTGAGAGACCTAACTTATGAATCCAGTTCTAGCATTGCTTGAAAACAAACAAACAAACAAACAGGAAATCTTAAAACAATTGGGCATAAAATCCTGATTAGACAAAAATCTGTTCCTTTCTTTCTGACTGATTTACATTATCTTCTGAGCCCCTGAGGACTGTTTCCTGAGACCTGCAGATGACATAATGGTATGTCACTGAACTTCCCCATGGCCAACTACAGTTTGAGTCCCAGACCAGGTGGCTTGAAACTCACATTGGGCACATGTGCATGTGTGCCTCAAATCCTGAGAGGATAATGGAGGAAAAGGGATTGTAGCATAGCCACCCCCCCAGGAGGTGACTAATTTTTTCTTGTCTCTCTGTTTATTCTTTCTGGTGAGTGCATGCACCCTACAGCAAAATTTTCTATTTAAAAAAAAAAAAAGACTGAGTTTCCAGCCCTTGTAGAATATATTAGTGCAAACTGGTCATCCTGTTTCCACTGTACTTAAACAGTACATCATTTCTGCAGAGCTAGATAAAGTTGGCTTGAGAATTTTTTTTTCTAAGAAAAAACTAAGAATGATCATTCTAACTAAAAATTTGGAATTCATTGCCAACATTTCGAAAGTGAGAGACCTAACTTATGAATCCAGTTCTAGCATTGCTTGAAAACAAACAAACAAACAAACAGGAAATCTTAAAACAATTGGGCATAAAATCCTGATTAGACAAAAATCTGTTCCTTTCTTTCTGACTGATTTACATTATCTTCTGAGCCCCTGAGGACTGTTTCCTGAGACCTGCAGATGACATAATGGTATGTCACTGAACTTCCCCATGGCCAACTACAGTTTGAGTCCCAGACCAGGTGGCTTGAAACTCACATTGGGCACATGTGCATGTGTGCCTCAAATCCTGAGAGGATAATGGAGGAAAAGGGATTGTAGCATAGCCACCCCCCCAGGAGGTGACTAATTTTTTCTTGTCTCTCTGTTTATTCTTTCTGGTGAGTGCATGCACCCTACAGCAAAATTTTCTATTTAAAAAAAAAAAAAGACTGAGTTTCCAGCCCTTGTAGAATATATTAGTGCAAACTGGTCATCCTGTTTCCACTGTACTTAAACAGTACATCATTTCTGCAGAGCTAGATAAAGTTGGCTTGAGAATTTTTTTTTCTAAGAAAAAACTAAGAATGATCATTCTAACTAATCAGACTAAAGATGAAAGTTCCTACAGCTTTTTAAATGATTCCTGCTTTCATGATAATTCATTAGAAATCACCAGCATCCTTAGATGAGATCTTGTACTAGAAGAATTCACTATGCCTCTGTCTAGTTTTAGAAAAGGTTTAGTACAAGTCCATTAGAACAGAAGTCTTAGCCCTGTTCCCATAACCCTCTTCTCATAAGGGAAATGCGTATGCAGGAGGATTGATCTAAGATCACCCACTGTGAGTGTCACTCCTGCTCCTCTTTTCTTATGTCATTTCCTGGTCATTTACTAGCTCTCAGTACTAACACAATTTAAAATTGCAGCATTAACTTCTGTACCATATTCAGATGATTAGGTAATAATACAGCAGCAGCAATGCCTGGTGTTCTTGCTCGAAGATAATTATGAAATTCTAACATCCCCTTATGGATCTTGAGTATTGCCACTTTGAACTGACTTTAGGACCTCTTCCATCCCAATCAGGCAAGCTCATTTTCAGTTCCCATACATGTCACTTCATGCTTTTCTTCAGGCAGACTCTTTAGGCATCCCTCCTTTGAACACTAGGGTGTTGCCCAAGGTTTGATATTCCAATGTTAATGACCATTACAGCCCAGATACACAACTTAAAATAGGGTTCCTTTCTTGGCTGTTTTTCTAGTCTGATTTAGATATTTATCTTGACAAGTCCCATCACTGGGGCAGTGTGTAAATTGGAAGAAAATACATGTGTTCTCTCAGTGGTGACTTGGTTGACCATTACAACATTTTATGATTAGTAGGACTAGCAAGCAGACTAACAAACTTTGACAAGTGTTTTTAACATCTGCCAAGTACTTTACCCAGCTAAGCAATCTAGAGTATATTTAAAATTGAAGCTATTTACTCAGCATTATATTAACCAGGGCATCCAGTTGTGATTAGGTTCCACATGTCACTGCCACTTTAGACTTTATCTGCATATCATGGCTAATAATGCCTGGTAAAATGTAATTTTTAGAAAATGTCAGTCATTTAGTGGTTTGGCCACAGTTCACTTGTCACAGGACTGAGTTCTATGTACAGAGGGAATTTTTGTCTGCTTTATTGACCAGTGTATCCTAGACCACTAGAATAGTGACTAGCATCAAGTAGAAAATTGATAAATCTTTGTTGAATGAATGAATTATTGATTTAGCTTAAAATATACCATTGTCCATATTATAAATATGTGTGTTTTGTTTGGTTTGGATTTGCTATTGGGTTTTAACCAAATCACTGGCATATATTAGCCGCTAAAATTGGGGGTTTATGTTTATACTGTTCAGATTTATAGATTAAGCAGCATGGGCATTCCAGAGGTTTCTGTCTTCCAGAATTATGTCTCAGAAACTAGAAGCTGGATGTGCAATCGTTTTTTACTACATTACCCAGGCAAGAATGAATTCATCATTTTTATCTCACCGTTTCTCATTAAAAGCCTAATGCCAATATCTCAGACAGAACAGTGCCAAATTTGAGCTTCTGCTACGCTAAGAATTGGATGTATGTTTGAACAGCACACTGTGGACCCATGGCAGATTAACTCTTTGGAAATGGAAAAAACATATATTTGACTGACCTCCAGCCAGCCAGAAATAAATCCTGCATATAATCTTGCCAAAATGTCATTTGGTTGTGAACAGGGCCCCTCATTTGTCTTAGGAGAGCCTGCATATCAAGCGCCAGGCCTCTGCAGTCTTTCTGCTCTTTTGTTCTCCCAGGCAGCTGCATCTTTGATAAGTGATTGGCAAAGCAATATCACTATCATCCTTTCTTTTGTCATTAACTGTGTCCTCGCCTCATTGAGGTATCTCTTGGGTGAGAAAAGTGCTTTCTTCATTTCTTGTAACCATTTAGATGGTATTTAACCATGTTTCCAATTTGTTCTTAAGCTTTCAGCCTATTGTTTCTCTTCATTTAGACCTGGTCTTATATCTGGCATCATGTTCTCTTCTAATATCAACTGGAAATTTTTACCTACTAATATGAGGTTTTAAAAATACATTTAAGAGGCTGGCAGTTGGTGTGGTGTTTAAGGCGTTGGACTTCCACATGGCCAACCACAGTTCGAGACCCAGACCTGGTGGCTTTTTTTTTCTCACTTTCCCTTTCTCTCTCTCTCTCTTTCTGTCTTTCTCTGGTAAAATTAAAACATAAGTAATAATAACAAATAACATAAAGTAAAATAGATTTCTAATAAATACATTTAAAAGTAAATTCTCTCATGCATCTGAGTGGACAACTTTTATCATGACTTTTCTACCCTGTTTATTTAGTTATGCTCCTAATTGGTGATTGATGTGTTTTCTTCATTCAGTTCAGAATTTCCTGCAATTTAAAAAGTTCCCTGTGTGGGGACCAGCAGTTGCCATAATGGCTGTGTCACTAGACTACCATGAAGTCAACCACGGTTCGAGTCCCAGACCTGGTGGCTTAAAGCCATGCCGTGTGTGTGTGTGTGTGTGTGTGTGTGTGTGTGTGTACGCGCCTAAGATCCCCAGAAGAGAATGGAGGAAAAGGGATTGCGGCATGGCCAGCCCCCGTGGGGGTGATTTCTTGTTTTTTGTCTCTCTCTTTTTGTTGAGTGCATGTGCCCTATAGCAAAAACCTAAAAAGTTTCCTGTGTGTAATGTATAAGACTTAATTGGACTAAATGGCATTTTATTTTTACTTTTATAGAAAGACATCCATTTCTAGATATGTTCATAAGATGAAGACTTAAATTTTTTCAAACAATTACTTTGCAGTAAAGAGTTTGTCTTCAACCTGGAATCATGAACTTTATTACCCACTATTGTCTGGCTATCCTTACTAGGGACCTCTAAGGTGCATTGGTTGAATATTTAGCATTTTGGTTTTATTTTTCATGCTCTTGTATAAAATTGAAATGAAATCCCTGAGCCAGGTATAACTAGTTCTCAATGGACAATTCGTGGGAACGTATTGGATAGCAATGGGAATCCCCTCTGAGAAGAGCTATTTAGTGGAGACAATTGACATGACAGTTCATCTTAAGGATCAATCCTGTTGTGTGTTTATTAAGTGTTGGACTTTTAGAAACCACATGTATGATCACACTCATCACAGATTTTTATTTTTCACTTGAGGGAATGATTAGCTGTGTCGCTAAGATATTGACCCAGGTGATTGTCCTTCTGATGACTGGGAATAGTATTAAGGTGCTGCAGCAGATGGCAATTGATCGAACATAGATCACACACACCTCGCCCTTTCCCTGGCCCTGTCAGCTGTACCAGCAAACGGATGTCTGTATAGATGAAAAGTAACAGCAAGCAGTGGATGTTGGGAGTGCTACTCACTCTTGTTTGTGGGTCTGGGCACTATGGTGTGAGGATTGAGGGTGTCTCCAATGATGTGCTCAGATAAAGCCATAGGTCATTAATTGCCTCCTATTGTCCCTTACTATCATGTGACTGCCCTTCACGTAAAACATGACCCATATACAAGCAGTTAAGCTGCCTAATTTCTCACTCCTTTTTGCTCCATATGCCTTGTAGAGGCATTTAAATAAAATATGTCTATGATCTCTCAAGAATTTTACCTGTAAATATCTGAAATGGTCAATTAATGTAACCTAAATCCTCTCTATCACTATCGTCCATTCTAGCAGACACTTTTTTTTTTTTTTTTCTTATATTAGCAAGACAAAACTTTTACCTCAGGAGTAAAAGAGCTTTTGTTTTCTTTCTTAAATCAGGGGAAAAAGGCATAGAAGCATCAACAACAAAATAACCCTCAATGCAGCTTTACTTTCCCACAGCCTTATCTGGGACCAGCTGTCAAATTCCTGAGTGTTGAGGTGTTTGAAACATCTTAGTTGAAAAACTAGATTAAAAAAAAATGATGATACTTTGTTGAGAAGTATTAGCTCCAATTCTTCTTAAAATGATCAGGCTGGAGAACATAGAGAGGGCTTTTTCTATTTGTGTCTCACTCTCTTGGTTTATTTTTTGGGTCCCCAATGGGATCTCCACATATGGCTCATGATTGCTTTGTAGGGGCAAATCAGCTTTTAGATGTGCTGAAAGTCACACTGGCACCTGCTCTCTGTTGAGGGGAGAGGAGCTCATACGTAAGGGGTATCAATAGTGCCTCTCACATCACGATTCTTATTCAAGTGCCTACCATAAAGCAGTAACAATCTGTTTTAAGATGGTAGACACCCCGATAGTCAGCAGGCACTGTGGTTGTATACACAAGCACTGGGGAGTCAACCTGCCTGCATTTACATACTGCCTTAGTCCCTTACAAGGTGTATTGTCTTGAGCAAGTGACTTTGTCACTCTGTGTCTAAATTTTCCCTGGATAATTAAACAAATACTAGTGCCAATCTCATAAGGTGGCTGTAAGGATTAAAAACTAATAGGTGTATAGTATGGTAAGTCTTAGTAAATATGTCTCATTAATCATTTATAATTTCTTTATTTGGAACTATTTCATTATTCTAGTTTGTACATTTTCTCAAAGTCAAAATGAGGAACTGTCAGTTTAGGGACTTGTCCAACAAGTGATCATTAGTAATCAATGAAATTAAAATCTTGTTTAAAGGAACATAATAAGAAAAACATGGCTATTTGGGGTTATTCGGAGGTTCCACTATGCCTGGGGTGGCTTAGTGCAGAGGGGATCATTGAGCTTAGTACAGAATGGTCTTTGTGATGCCATCAGGATTTAAGTCAGCTGGGGTTACCTCTGCCATGCCACTCCTTGCATCTGATTAGAATGTGAGAGATCATCTCTGCGAGGATCTGTTTTATTAAATAATAGATAACCGAACAGAATCAATGAAAAAGAGAAATACGATTTACTTTTTGTCTCAGGATTAGCATGCCTTTATTTTTATCATGAGTACTCCCCAGCCTTCTATGACAAACTTTTCTAAATAAACTCTGCTGCCACTAAGGTTTCTGTGAAGGGAAGCGATGTTATCACAGGTTTTAAAAGACCGCCAACTATATACTTCCTAGCTCTTCTCACAGTTGGCTAATCTAAATCTGTTAATCCTCTTTTTAACACCCTAAAAGTATAGGATTATGATAATCCTGGGGAAAGGAAAGGGAGGGCATCAGTTTTATAGTAGAACTATAATAGGCTGGGAACTGCATTGTCTTCACTTGTGCCTAGTCTTTTGAACCATGAATTGACTTTACTTGCAATTCACAGCTTTTCATTTGATTTTTTCCAAAGGCAAGGAAAAGCCAGATCTGCCCAGAGTTAATGAGATGTTGCTGCCTTAAATAGCATCAGAATAAGCAGTGCTGAGTTGTTCTCTCCGAGGCTACCCATACAACTCACAGTCTTGTTTGCCCTTTTCACTGCTGTCAAACAGTCTTCTGATTTTTATTCCTTAGTGCATTATTGATGATCATCCCCAAGTCAGCACCTCTTTGCTGTCTCTTTTTCTATATTTTGATTGCTTGTGACTCCTCTTAGTACTCAGTCTCATTACTGAACACGGCATGAGCTACTTTTCCATATCCTCCCACATGGCTCCCTTCCCTAAGAAAATCAACAGCTTTATTTACATGGATAGCAAACTACCTGAGCCTCATAATGACCTCATGGTGTTCCTTTCTTGTCTGTTCCCTTGCTAGAGTGTTTGTTTGGCTTCTGTTTTTTTGTTTTTTGTTTTTTCCTTCCTCCAAATCAATGCGATGTCTATCCCTCTCATCTCTTACCTGTTACCTGCTACAAATAAAATCTAAATCCATTCGTTGTGCTCAATACCTAAGGATAAAAGACAGCAAATTAGTATCTTCTCTCTTTATTAGGGAAGACTGGAAATTTGAAATTAGAATAGTTTTCTTATGTTTCATACACATGTGAAGAACTTCTGGTACTGACTTTTAATAAATACATAGCATTTTTTTATGTTGATAGAAGTTTTTGCCTTAGGGTGCATGGGCGACCCAGAGAGAGACAGAAACAGTGAGAGGGAAAGTGAGAAATCACCCCCCCACACACACCCCTCCAGGGAGCATAGCCTAAATCCCTTCTCCTTCATTCTCTTCCTGGGACTTTGGGCATGCACACACATGCCCAACATGAATATAAAGCCACTGGGCCCACGACTTGAACTGTGGTTAGCCATGTGGGAGTCCAGTGACATAACCACTAGACCATCTGCTGCCCCCAATACATAGCATTTCTTGTAGATCAGGAGTTCCAATATCATTGCAAGGATCAAAGCAAAAATTGCAGTAGTTCGTGATTACTTTGGGTCAAGCATAAGAGAGATTTATTTAGTCCCCCTCTAGTCCTTAGAGACTCAGCACCTCCTTAGTATAACTCCAGTCATTCTTTTGCATAATTCTTGATAAGGGTAACAACAGAAAAATATATTTGACAATTACTATGACTGTGGTTAACAATAAGCACAAGTTCTTGGAATATACACTTAAGATTTCTTTGCTTCACCCCCTCCAAACAAAATTAAATCTCTAATCAGTTTAGTTTATTGTACAAGCTGATGATTCTGGCCATGTGTCTTCACTAATAGTGAACCCTGATATAGAGAAATATTAGTGAAGACTTGAAAAAGCCCAATAATGGTTGCCGTGATGTAAGTATTTCACATGCTTGATATTTCTTTTCAAAATGCTGTGTTTTATGTAATGACTAAGACATGTCGGACTATGTCAACAGAGGGTCTTAGACTACTAATAGTTCTAAATAGAAAGTTGTTTTAAAGCTATTAAATTTTAGAGATATTCATGAGGTATCTTCAAAGTTTACAGAAAATGCATTATTAGATTTTTAAAAATTTACATCAAAATAAACTCATTCATTAATTTCATTTTCCATGAACTTTTTGAAGTCCCCTCATTATTTCCTAAGAGGACTTTCTTTTTTCTTTCCTTTGAGAGAAACATTTTTCCTATAGAGTGCATGTGCTTGCCAGAGAGACAGAGACAAGGAGAGAAAAAGTGAGAAATCACCCACCAGGGTGGATGGCCATGCCATCCATGCCATAGTCCCTTCTCCTCCATCCTCCTCTCAGGAATTTGGGCATGCATGCACATATGCCCTGTGTGAGTTTCAAGCATCTGTGTCCAGGATCCAATCAGCCATACTGTGTGGGAGTCCAGCTCCTTAACCACTACGCCACCAGCTGTTCACTTCACGTACTTTCTTAGGGTTTGTGGTAGGTACTGAATGAATGTTTTGATTTCCTAAAGCATACAGGTTAATATTTACTATTAATAATCATAATAATATATTGAGTCTTTGGAAAAGTCATAACAAATTTTTACATAGAAAAAGAAAAATTCTCATGACTTTTCTGACAACCAAATATATGTGGCATCTTTAAGACTATGTCTTCCTACGTTAAATAACAACTTTTTCCCCTGAATTAATGTCATGTATCCCCAAAAGCTTCAGTAAGACCATTGATTTCATTAAGACGAGCTGCCAGATAATAAAGTTATAACTGGTGCATTCTGGGAATAGGTGGTGAAGAACGATTGGAGCTTTCTTCTAGCCTACAGACAATCTCTGTGTAGGCTAGATAACTTCACTTTGGTCCTAAGTGAGACATAGACAGTCCTGAATAAAGAAGAAAGGCTAGTATTGGAAATCCCTAGGTCTTCTTTTGAACATAGAACACATTGAGACTGCTTTTCCAGTGTTAACTTTATTCATACAGTATTGTGTGAAGCAAACAAATGTACAAACAAAAAAATCAATTTAGAAATTCTTCCACTGAACAAAGATTTTTTTTTCCCTCCACCAGTGTTGTTTTTATCTTCTTTGCAATAATAGCTCTCTTTTCTCCATTACCTTGGTGGTAAAAGAACAATACTAGTAAAGAAAAATGAATTCCCTGATATGGGATTTCTTATGTGTTGAATTAGGACAACTAATATAGTAAGATACAATGATTTCTCAATTCATGAGTCATTGGGGGAGAAAAAACCTGGTATACATGATTAGTTCCATTAAAAATCAATACCCCAAGCACACAGTTGTCTTATTGGGTCATCAGAAAAATTATGATGCATTTTCTATGTTTTCTTATGCAAAGATGCATCATGATTTTTCTGACAACCCAATAGACTATATATGAGGCACAACTGTCTGTGTGAGAATATTAAAACCAGGTACTTTAATGCCCTTTTAATTTGTCTTAATCCAAGCAATATATTATATTAATTGCTTTACATTCTATGTGAGAACCTCATCTTACATGGGCAGTAATTATAAAGGTTGAGTATATGACTGTAAAGGTTTTCATTTAAAAATGTACTAAAATAGTTCATTTGACCTATTCCTATCCTAATCAACAAATCATACATTACTTTTATAAATACTTTTTATAAAATCAAACCAGAATTTTACACTTTTCCCTAAACTTTTATAAACAATAACATTTTTCAGTGTATATAGTTGACATCATTATTCACTGGTGTTACATTTAAAGCCCTTCTCATATAAGGTCCACAGCCCTTGTTGGACAAGGCCCAGAAGACTGCCCCACCTGCATCTCACTTGATCCCCCGACTCCAGCCTCACTGCAAATGCTGATCATTTCAGTGCAGCTCTCACACTTGCTCTCTTCCATCTTCCACATGCTTTTACTCTACCTGGGATGTTCCCATTTCACCCAGCAAACTCCCACTGTCCTTTCAAGATGTAACTGAAGGGCTAGCATGGCAATACATGCAGTAGGGCACAGCTGTGCAATGGCTAAAGCCACACAGGAGGCCCAAGTTCAGTTCCCAGGCCAACCTAAACAGGCCAGTTGTGGTGGTACCTGGTTACTTTGTTTCAGTGGTAAAAGGCACAGGGAAGGTGATTTTCCAAAATCTCATATTAAAGATTATGAACAGGATAAGATTTAAAGTCATATTTGTTAGGTTATGGCCTAAACTAGAGTGAGGTCCTAGTTAACCCTTAAGTTTATTTTTTAAAGAATTAATTTTATTTAACTTTATTAATTATTATTATTTTTTTTTTCAGTTTTATCAGAGAGAGACAGAAAGAGAGAGAGGGAATGTGAGGAAGTAAGCCACCAGGTCAGGACTTGAACTATGGTTAGCCATGTGGGAGTCCAACACCCTTAGCTGTCATGCCACCTGCTGGCCCCAACCCTTAAATTTTTTACATTTCTTATTATTAATGGAGTGGTTTATTTTGCCTTGCTCTATACCTTACACTGGATACTCAATCTTTATACTGGATTTGGAATAGACCACAGATAAACAAAATTACCCCCCAAATGAAGATAAAGTAGATGTCCTTTTGCAGGGCAATGCCACATACTGTCAGCCAAGGCTCAGCTCTCTTCTTCCACATGGTTGGCCACATGTGTGAGAAACGCTTGCCTGGAGGGCCACCACCACATGCTGGGTTCAGAGTCCTTCAGGTTTTTCCAGGCTTTATGTGTATGCCAGATGGTTTTGCCTCAGTTGGCTGCATTGGCCCATAATTTAGGTAACATTTTTCATATCAATGTAGTTACTGTCTCATTAATTTTAACTTTCCCAAAGCTTTTCTCAGTCCAGAAGCTGCTAGGTTAAATTTCAAGCTTGGTGTGTCCTATTAACATATGTACAAACAAAAAAATCAATTTAGAAATTCTTCCACTGAACAAAGATTTTTTTTTTCCCTCCACCAGTGTTGTTTTTATCTTCTTTGCAATAATAGCTCTCTTTTCTCCATTACCTTGGTGGTAAAAGAACAATACTAGTAAAGAAAAATGAATTCCCTGATATGGGATTTCTTATGTGTTGAATTAGGACAACTAATATAGTAAGATACAATGATTTCTCAATTCATGAGTCATTGGGGGAGAAAAAACCTGGTATACATGATTAGTTCCATTAAAAATCAATACCCCAAGCACACAGTTGTCTTATTGGGTCATCAGAAAAATTATGATGCATTTTCTATGTTTTCTTATGCAAAGATGCATCATGATTTTTCTGACAACCCAATAGACTATATATGAGGCACAACTGTCTGTGTGAGAATATTAAAACCAGGTACTTTAATGCCCTTTTAATTTGTCTTAATCCAAGCAATATATTATATTAATTGCTTTACATTCTATGTGAGAACCTCATCTTACATGGGCAGTAATTATAAAGGTTGAGTATATGACTGTAAAGGTTTTCATTTAAAAATGTACTAAAATAGTTCATTTGACCTATTCCTATCCTAATCAACAAATCATACATTACTTTTATAAATACTTTTTATAAAATCAAACCAGAATTTTACACTTTTCCCTAAACTTTTATAAACAATAACATTTTTCAGTGTATATAGTTGACATCATTATTCACTGGTGTTACATTTAAAGCCCTTCTCATATAAGGTCCACAGCCCTTGTTGGACAAGGCCCAGAAGACTGCCCCACCTGCATCTCACTTGATCCCCCGACTCCAGCCTCACTGCAAATGCTGATCATTTCAGTGCAGCTCTCACACTTGCTCTCTTCCATCTTCCACATGCTTTTACTCTACCTGGGATGTTCCCATTTCACCCAGCAAACTCCCACTGTCCTTTCAAGATGTAACTGAAGGGCTAGCATGGCAATACATGCAGTAGGGCACAGCTGTGCAATGGCTAAAGCCACACAGGAGGCCCAAGTTCAGTTCCCAGGCCAACCTAAACAGGCCAGTTGTGGTGGTACCTGGTTACTTTGTTTCAGTGGTAAAAGGCACAGGGAAGGTGATTTTCCAAAATCTCATATTAAAGATTATGAACAGGATAAGATTTAAAGTCATATTTGTTAGGTTATGGCCTAAACTAGAGTGAGGTCCTAGTTAACCCTTAAGTTTATTTTTTAAAGAATTAATTTTATTTAACTTTATTAATTATTATTATTTTTTTTTTTCAGTTTTATCAGAGAGAGACAGAAAGAGAGAGAGGGAATGTGAGGAAGTAAGCCACCAGGTCAGGACTTGAACTATGGTTAGCCATGTGGGAGTCCAACACCCTTAGCTGTCATGCCACCTGCTGGCCCCAACCCTTAAATTTTTTACATTTCTTATTATTAATGGAGTGGTTTATTTTGCCTTGCTCTATACCTTACACTGGATACTCAATCTTTATACTGGATTTGGAATAGACCACAGATAAACAAAATTACCCCCCAAATGAAGATAAAGTAGATGTCCTTTTGCAGGGCAATGCCACATACTGTCAGCCAAGGCTCAGCTCTCTTCTTCCACATGGTTGGCCACATGTGTGAGAAACGCTTGCCTGGAGGGCCACCACCACATGCTGGGTTCAGAGTCCTTCAGGTTTTTCCAGGCTTTATGTGTATGCCAGATGGTTTTGCCTCAGTTGGCTGCATTGGCCCATAATTTAGGTAACATTTTTCATATCAATGTATTTACTGTCTCATTAATTTTAACTTTCCCAAAGCTTTTCTCAGTCCAGAAGCTGCTAGGTTAAATTTCAAGCTTGGTGTGTCCTATTAACATATGACTATTGAAAAATCTCTCTATAAAATAGCAAGGTAAAGTGAGAGTGACGATTGAAAAAAAGTTACAAAGTTAAGTGTTGCCTTTCATTTTTCTTTGGCTCATTTCCTCTGACTTACTAGTAATTTTGGGGAATTCATTTGATTTGACAAGATTGTAAAGACAGCTGAAAGTTTATTTCTGTTTTTTGTTTTTAATTAAGTGATTATATGCATTCAAGGAGACACAAATTATTTTTAGTCTTTTTTTAAGAATTACTTTATTTAACTTTATTTATTAATTTATTTTAACTTGATCAGAGAGGGACAGAGTGAGAGAGGAAGAGAGAAAGAAAAATGAGAAAGCAAGCCACTAGGTCCAGGACTTGAACTACATGGTTGACCATGTAGGAGTCCAGCATCTATAACCACCATGCCACCTGCCGGCCCCTATTTTTAGTCTTATACATAGACTATTAGAAGTGATTTGGCCAGTTTTAATTTGTAGTATTTTCTGCTTGTGAGGTCTTGCCTCAACAATGGTTGCAAGATTGTCATTAGACTCCCAGAGTGTGTATTACTTCATACTTTATATACATACAGTCTTGCTATATACTCAGAATGTGCTGCTGAGTGTTAGATTCTTTTCTTGGAATCTAGACCGCTCACATAATTAAGTAAGTCTTTCTTGCCATAGAAGCAAAAACTTTGAAGGCTTTTCTTCATGCCTGTAAAACTCAAAGTTGGATGGGTATCTGCCGTCTCTTCTTTATTTAACTCTACTCAAACTTAGGACCGACACACTTAAAATTCCTAGTGGAAGAGAGTTGAAGTTTCTGAACTAAACAGGAAGCTTTGGGAGAGTTTTCAAACTATGGACCGATGTCGCTCAAGCTCTTTCTGATATCTTTCCATCTGTGCTTTATTCAGTTAGTGAATGAGCTAGAAGAAAGTCTGACAGGCACTCCGTGAACATGACTGTCTTAACTCTGGAAAAAACACCTATGTCCTGAACAAAGGCTTTTGTTTCTTTTTAGAAAGATCCTTCTATTTAACCCCGCAAAACCACACTTGTATTCATGGAAATGCTTTAGGCCTTTATTGCCAGAAAATAGCCTAAAAAGGCTCCACCAAATATGAGCATATAACGATGCTGTACTTTGGAGTGTAAATTCAAACAAAATGAAATACCATTACGCATTTCTTAGAATGACGAAAGTTAAGGCTTGACCATTCTAAATGCAGACGAGTGTAAGTTCCAGTGTATGGAACTCTCATATACTGCTGGTAGGAATGTAAAAATGGTACAACCACCCTGGAAAACATTTTGGTAATTTCTTAAAATGTTAAACATACATCTATCATGTGATCTATCCATTCTACACCTAGGTATCCCTCATGCAAAAAGAAAATGTTATGTCTGTATAAACACTTCTATATGAATGTTGATAACAGCTTAATTTTAACAGAAAAACTGAGAAACAGCCCAAATGTTCACCAGGAGGTGAATAAACAAACAAACTGAGGTATATCATAAAGGCATTACTACTTAGCAATAGGAAGGAACGAACTGTGGATCATGCTTTAACATGGGTGGATTTTAAAATAGTTACAATGTATGAGAAAAGCCAGGTAAAATAACTACATATTGGGGCTAGCAAATGGCATAGTGGTTACGTTGCTGGACTCCCATGTGGTCTACCATGGTTCAAGTCCCGGACCTGGTGACTTGAAACTTAGGCCAGATGTGTGTGTATGTGTGCCCAAGATCCTGGGAAGAGCATGGGAGAAAAAGGGTTATCTCTCACAGTCTCTGTCTGTCAACCTCTCTCTCTCTCTCTTGCAAGTGCATGCACCCTAAGGCAAAAACCTCTAAAAAATCAAAATAAAAATAAAAGACTACATACTACATACTGTATGATTCTACTTGTATAAAATTGTAGAAAATACAAACTATAAGCAGATTAGTGGTTACCTCAGGAGAGCAGGAAAAGAAGCAGAGAAAGGAAAGTGGAATGGATTAGAAAGGATAGTAAAGGAATGTTTCAGGATGATTATGTTCATTATCTTGATTTTTGCAGATGGTTTCACCAGTATCTACATATGTCAAAACTTATATTGTATACTTGAAATATGTGTATTTTATGGTATGTCAATTACACCTCAATAAGACTGTTAGAGAATAAAAGGCCTCACCTCTAAGCTGCTTACATTAATGTAAGAAAAGAGGTTACTAAGCATTTGGAAGAGTGGTTGTTTATTATTTTAAAGGACTTGGCTCATTGAGTATGTGGTAAAAGCTACATACTCACACTACAAAAGTACACACCAAGTTTTGACTACAATTTAGAGGGCTCCAAGGCTAAAATCCTCAAGTTAATTCATCTAGAGATGAATTCCTACTTTTTGAGAGAACAAAGAACTTTGCCGCAGCCATATCTCCCAAGCTGCAATCCCCTTTGTTTTTCCAAAGCAAATACATTAATGTTTATCTTCATCTCAGATGAATGTTGGGTATTCATGGCAACCATAGTTTTAAAGCTTAGCCATTCATCATACAGTATTTTTATCTTTTTATTTTCTTTATCATAATTCTGAAGAGAAATTAAACTACAAACTTAGTGGTATATGACCACCAGCAGCTAAATGAGACTACAGTTTTATTGATTATACCATTTCATTGCTTTCAAAATGAACAATAATGACCTAATGATTATTGGACACTTCCATTATCACACTGCCAGCCAGTTCATAAAACTCTACCTTAAACACATTAAAGGAAATCCAGAATGAAAAATACCAATTTTATGGTTATATTTGAGGGAAATATTCAGTATCAGCCAGTTTTGCTATGCCAACCTGTCTTAGACTTTTGCACTACACCTCAGCTAATACTAAGTAAGTGGAATTTACCCAAATCTTAAGAATAATAGCAGGTGTATTGCTATATATTTTTTCAATTTCCCATTAATTTCTTCCTCCTATATGTAAATAACACTAATATTCAAGTCTGCTTTAACATTTTGGTCTCCAAAGTTGTATGCATTTAGGACCTGTAACATTCCTAGAATCTTCTCTATTTCTTTTACTTACCATTCAGAATTTTAATTTGGAATTGAAATGCAAAGAAAAATGGCATGTGATATACGCATTTCCTGTATTATTTTATTTATCATTTGCACTGTCTTATGAATTTGATAATGGAAAATGTCTCCTAAGCTGACTATACCAAATTCATCCATAGGCAGAGACTTAAGATTTTCTAGGAAAAGGACTCAGAGTCACAGATCTGTGTTCAGGTAGTTTTTTGTTTTGTTTTTGTTTTTGTTTTTTTGAGAAATGCTTTCAAGTTCACTATCTGTGAAGAAATAAATGAAGTAGAATTTGGCAGGTAGTAGAATTAAATTGTGTTTCAAACAAAGTAAAGGCCTCCCTTAGTCAAGGGGGATTCGGAACTGAGGTGACCCTTTTAAAGTCTTTCCTTAGCCAATGGGGCCTTTTTACTCTTGTGTCCAATCATTAAATACAGGCTACCTTTGGGGAAAGAGCATGGCCTTGGATCCTATGGCTCTTGGGAAATTCTTCAAGAGGGACTCAGCTGAAAGTTATCATTCACCAATAGCCCCTGCAGATGGGAGAACAATTGCCTCATTTCTGAAAAGAGGATCTGGACAGTATGCCACATTATTCCATTATTCCCTGCAGTCCACCCCTTGCACTGCTTATGTTCACTTGGGATTTGTTTTATTTCAGGATCAATTGGCTTCTTTTTCCTGGGGCATGTCTTTTTTTTTTTTTTTTAAGAATTTTTAAATTTTATTTTATTTATTTATTTTAATTTGACCAGAGTGAGAGTGAGAGAGAGAAAGTGAGAAAGCAAACTGCCAGGTCTGGGACTTGAAGTGCGATCAATAAATACATGGGAGTCCAGCACCCTTAACCACCACACCACTTGCCAGCCCATTTCCAGGGGGCATGTCTTATGAGCAAAGCTTAGTGGTGTGAATGACAGTCACAAGTGTTATAAGTGGTCTTAAGGCCACACTGCTCATCTCCATCCCCCCCTTTTTTTTGGGGGGGAGAGAGGTTTTTGCTATAGGGCGCGTGTGCTCGCCAGACAGACAGAGAGAGACAGAGAGACAGAAAGTGAGAAATCACCCCCCAAGGGGGGATGGTCACGCCGCAATCCCTTCTCCTCCATTCTCCTCTCGGGATCTTGGGCACGCACGCACATGCGCCCGGTGTGAGTTTTAAGCCACCGGGTCCAGGATGTGAACTGTGGTCAACTACGTGGGAGTCCAGCGGCATAGCCATTACACTAACTGCTAGTTCCCCTCATCTCCATCCTTTACTGTCCATTATAGATTCCCTTTTTCTGAGCTAGCACCTCTGCTAGTATCTGTGGTTTATCTGGAGCGTCGCATAAATTCTCACCTCTGAAAAAACTGAATGAAAAATGGCCAGTCTTTAAAAATCACAGTTGCCTACGTTACAATTCCAGTATTCATTTGAAATAAGCCAAGAGTTAATTTACTTGCTTTGGGAAAGCAAATGAAATTATTGCATAGAAAACACATTTGTGGAAATTTGTCTACAATAAGAGTAATTCTTCTATCAGAGAGTCTTATCCTGGGGTTTTTAGAATCTCATAACCCTCTAATTTTTATGCAAACTTTTTGTGCATGTTTCTTGGGAGAGGGCCTTTAGGAGATTATCAACTACGTGTACTGTACTAAACATTACTCTGGATGTTGGTGTCCGTTTATTCATGTATTCAATACAGAACGACACTCACTCTATTTTACGAACTGGAAACATAGCAGTAAATAAGAGTTAAGCTTCTTGCGCTCTTTGGAGCTTATAATTCTGGGACTGTAGGGATAGGTAAAGGATCAAATCCAGAAATAAATTTATAAAGCATATAAAACATGTCAGGTGGTAATAAGTACCATGAAAAAGAAAATTCTGATTAAAAAGAAAATGAGGCAGTGGTGATGGAGTTACTAGGATAGCCAGGGACATTTGGACAGACACTGAAAGGAAAGGAGAGAATCCTGCAGAGAGAATGGAAGTGACAGAGTTTGTTGCACCAGAGCCTGCTCTGACTGCTCGTGGATGGGCACAAGGCTATCATGACCAGAGCAGCAAGGAAGAGAGTGGTAAGGGATGTGGGCAGAATGGAGCAGAAGCCTGATCAGATGAGATTTATAAATGATCACAGAGACTGGCTTTTACTCAGAGCTGGAAGGCTTTGAAGAGGGTTTGTGAATAGAAGAGTAACATCATCTGCATTTATGTTATCAATAGAAGGCTTATCTGAGTGTTGGGTGGAGGCTAGCCCAGGAGGGACCAGGTGGAAGGAGGGGTTGTCTGAGACTGGGGGAGTGGCAGTGGAAGTGGTGAGGGAGTTGTCACATTCTGTATATGTAGATCTATTTTAAACATATGCCTTTTAGGAAGATAGATAAGATTTCTCTTGGATTATCAGACTCTGAATCTAGTGGGGAAATTGGTTCTGTATAGATTACTTCAACACACAGTGGTAAGAACAATGATCTAGAGATGTAGGGCAAGGGTGGTGGTGGCGATGGACCTGCCTGTCCTAGGAAGATTCAGGGTAGGAAATGGCTAAAGATACACTGGAGAGGAAGGTTGAGGTTCCCTCTGGGGAACCTCATTGACAATGTTGAAAATGTGGGCTGTGTTCTGAAGCTGATAGGAATGTTTAAGTGGTATTACCCAAGGAGGCCACAGATTCTAGCTCATGACCTGGGTTCTCCAAATAACTGGTGAGTGTGAGGTGGGCTATGAGGAGTTAAGCCTGAAGGCAAGGGAACTAGTTACTATAGCTATCCAGGGCAGAGATCACGTGCTACACACATCAAGCACTAGTCTATGCACTTTGTGTACATTAACTTAACCCTCAGAATAACCCTATCAGTTAGGTGCCATTAATAACTGCATTTCTCAGAGACATAGCCCTTCCGTCACAGAGATGCCAAATAAATTTGTCCTGATTCAAAAAGATCACACAAGCTCTGAGCAGGAGCAGCATTTGAACCCAGTCACTCTGGCTTGAAAATCCAGATTCTCATACACCATGCTGCAGTACATGAAGATGACAGCCCAGAGGTATAGGGAAAATAATGGAATGAACCTAGAGTTTTTTCCCCCACCGTAATGGTTAATTAGCATAATTTTGCATTAGTGTTATAGAAATATCCTTAAGAAACTCACCCTTGTATCAGCTCCTTTTCTCCTTGCTTCGATTTTGAGTTGTCTCTTTCTTCCTCTGCAATCCTGTGTTGCTCTTCTTCATCAACGTGATACAGAGAGCAGATATTCAGTGTGTCTCTCTCAATAAAACAATGTAAAGTCGTCACCTTCTCAGGTAACTGAAGACCATGCTTTTGTCTTAGAATTTCTTACTCATAGTAAAGCAGACTCAGTGTTTGTTGGTTCTCTTTTCCCTGTAGCTTTCATTTGGAAATAGCTCAAGTTAAATGAATTAACTCATCACCACTGGAATATCAGTACTATATGAGATTGTTGTGAAATACACTGGTATCAGGGGAGAAAAGTGTATCTTTCAATTAAGTACTCAGAATACAAACACAGACTGTAAATAGTCATTACATACCAGGTACTTTTCTAACTGTCAAATGTGGAGAATTTGAGTAATACAAGGAATTTATAGGGAAAAAAGACAGTGTCTGGAGAATGCCTGACTTCATTTGCCAGAAAAACATCAACTCTGCCTCCTTGTCTGATAGATTACCCCCAGGACAATCTTACTTCCTTCTCTGTTTAGATTCAGAAAGGTATTAAGCATCAGCATCTTTTCCGTGTGGCTGCTAATGATATTACAGTTCCATAAAGTCCAATACTTACCGTACCTTAGGCCAAATGTTATCAAAAAAAAAAAAAAAAGAAAGAAAGAAATTTCTAGTCTTGATAGGTATTAAAGCATCAAGTGTGTTACAGAGAAACCAGCAATGTATATCATAAAATAGATGTTCACACAAAAATATCATGTAGCCCCAGTGATAGGGCTAGAGGGCTGTAGTCACTGGGGCTCAGTGAACATTATTGGTGTCCCTGTTTGCCTGAGACGGAGACAGCACTGTGATGGTGACCGCTGAGGAGCAGGAGAGGAATGGGCTCAAAGCAGAGAGCACAGGGTCTGCACCAGAAATGAAAGGAAGAGCTTTGTTTGGGAAAGCTGGGAAGGATGTAAAATCAGCTGGTGGCTGCCTGAGTAAGCAGGGTTCCGAAGCTCCTTAGATTGGGGAATTCAGAGTACCTTAAAACACCGAGGTCAGTATTCTCAGCACATGCTTTTGAAGCTCTGAAGTAACAACCAGCCCTACCCGGCCCTTTCTTCTCAGCTCACGTTCCAGGTAAGGAGAGTTTTTATTTTTGAAATCCAGGTGCACAGTCAGGAGAAGGGAGAAAACAGTGACACCCATCTTTTTAATGAGCATTGCTACTGGAAGAGAAATTAGCATCACCCTGAATTTTATGTGATGTCAGTTAAGTGAAGGTGTTTTATAGCACTTTACAACAAATTAGAATCAACTAAATTGAAAATAAGCCTAGCAGCTGGGATAAGTAATCAGGTAAGTGGCCAGTTTTTCTATTTTTGCTTTGAGCTGAAGACAGAATTTGAATGTCTAATGTCCCAGAGGTGTGGATTCACAATTGCGGAGCGTGGATTCTAGGATGATTGTTGAAGATGTTAGTAGCTCCTTCTTGCTCTCCTGTCTACAGCTTGCTCAGCTGGCTCCCTAGAAATTGGCCCTTGTCCACATGCATGTACACCAGAGAGAGGATTGTGAATTAGTATAGGACAAATCTCTGCTTTTGGCTGCGTGTTAGAGAGCAGACTGGAAATAGATGACCCAGAACAAGGCACTAAATCATCCACATTAACTGAGAGACTCTAATGAAAGTGCTGAAATTCATAGGAAGACTTTATGGCCACTCATGAAATCAGCCCAAATAAGAGGAACCATTAGAACACTTTTATGTTTAAAGAAAATGGGTACTGTGTTCAGTTGCTGGGCAATTTGCATATAGTCAGAATGCCCTGACATGATAAATACTGGCTTTAGTGGACAGAATTTTATAGCAGAACCTTTCACTCCATGAGCCAATGTTTCTTACATGAATTACTAAATGGTCTTAGTGTCTAAAATATGTTCAGAAAACTGCCAAAAGAAGCTTGGTGATGATGATTATCCTAGGATTGGTGGCCTGGGATATATTTGGCATGTGTATGCTTGCTTGTGTGGGCAAAAAAAAAGAGGAGACAAAGAGAAGTATCGGTAAAAATGAAACTACGCAGCTGAGAATGGAAGTTAAGATGGCAACAAAGAAAGATGAAAGGATACTTGTAATTATAGTTTATAAAGAGAACAGAGGGGCACCAAGTATATACTTTTAATTATTTTCTCCTCAGCAGCTGATGGATTAAATGAAATAAACTAATTTGTAGCAAGTCACTTTCTCGTATCTAGGTTGTTTTACGTCAGTCTCAGAGAAAAATATTTGTCCAAATTTCTTTCTGTTCCCTGCTTATAAACTTTCTACTTGAAATATTTTTCTCAAAATATTTTTATGTTTATTACTCGTCTTAATTTCTTTTTTTTATCTTAACAAATTAAGGCCCAGACCCAGTGGCAAGAGCTGTTAAGACACTGTGCTCAATAGGCTAGAACCATACGGGAGGCCTCAGTTTGATTCTCAGTCCCACCTAAGCGACAGGCATGGTGGCATATGCCTACAGTCCCAGTGACTTGGGAGGCAAAGGCAGGAGGATCAGGCTTAGGAGACTGTGTTTTAAAAATAAATGCATCAGATAACTTTTCCAATACCTAGTTAACTGAAGCAGCAAATAATTTTCCCCATGAAAATATAGAAATGACAAACAGAACCTTCTCTCTTAATTTCTTCAATAGTAACTTCTTCAGTACTAACCAGTAGCCCTTAGTAGACTTTCGGTAGTGTATCCTTGGGGTGTGGATATGGAAATAGCAATGTTTTAGATTTCCATCATCATCATCTCCTTGGATAATTCTATTCACAAACATTACCCTAAGTAACAAGAAAGAAAAGGAAAAGCTGACTTTTCCCCTAGAGTATCAAATAGATCACGAAACCATGGAAACCAGGACAGGTCTCTGACGAATCCACATAACACCAAAAACAGTACTGAGCTCAAAACTGACAGCTTCTGGTGTTTGACCCTGTTCAACTGACTTGGGTTTTGTTCAAGGTGGCACTTCACTGTTTTGACAGATCATTGTGCTCTGAAAGCATTAAAACAGATGCCTGAGTCGTAGAAGTTATCCACTCTATTTTGTTCCTTTGATAAAAATGGATGCAGTGAATTGCATGAATTTATAGGGCAGGAGTGCAAATGTGCTGACCGATTATTTCCAAAGAAAGTTTTTTGCAGTACTTCCTCTCCTCTTTGTTGTGTACTGCCCACTCCTGGCTAACACATTTCTTAGTAATGGGTGTTTAGAAAACCCAAGTGGTGGAAACACTGGGGGCTGCTATCATCTCTACTTTTCATTAAAAAGTAATTTCAGATTTTATTGTAAGAAATGTGGGGTTGACATATAGTGATTAATTCAGATGTGCATAATGACAAGATTGCTGAGATGATATATATTGTTGTAGAAAATATCTCTATGAGAGTAATTTGGTCATTTATATGGCCTTTGTAATGTCTATGAATAAATGGGTTTTCAGTTTATTGCATTATTAGTCAGATTTTCTGAATCATTGAAGTGAAAATCCACTGTTATTAGAAATAATGTGGATACTTTTTCTCCATGTTTGTATCTTACAGTGGCTGCTAATTTACAGAAGATTGTAGATGATCCCAAAGCTTTAAAAACATTGACATTTAAGCTGGTAAGTGGAAAGTTATGGAAAGAAGATAATTTTTTGCCATGTTGTTGCCAGCAAGCTATAATAATATACTTAAGAACCTACTATATGATATCATTGTTTTCTTTGGGGATTAATTTGTCATTTACCTCTGCAGCATTTGGGAACATTTTCTGATCATGACTGGAAGTTTTCTTTTTCATAAGCATAGCTTATTCTTTCACTGTCACATCTTTGATTAAGATTGGCCATAAGACAACCTTGAAGCTTATGCCATTTTGCTTCTCATTTGTACCGGAACTTGATCATATAAACAACGTTAAACTGAATTCAGAACACTTTTTTTTTTTTTGAGATTTTTTTGAGATTTTTGCTCTGGGGCACATGCATTTGCCAGAGAGACAGAAAGCAGGAAATTATCCCCCAGGGAGGATGTCCACACCACAGTCCCTTCTCCATTCTCCTCTTGGGATCTTGGTCACACACACATACATGTCCAGTGTGAGTTTTAAGCTGTCGATTCAGGACTCAAACTATGGTCAACTACGTGAGAGTCAAGCAATGTAACCATTACACCATCCACTGATCTCCAAACCAGTTTTAATAAAGCTTACCTGAGATTGAGATGAAAGCCAAGTGGTTCTAACTTTTAAAAATAGAGGCCAATTGTTTGGACCAGGAAATAGTGGAATGGTTACACCACTGGAATCCCATGTGGTAGACCGTGGTTTGAGTCCCAGACCTGGTGACTTAGAACTCATCAGGTGTGTGTGTTTCATGCCTGAAATCTCGAGAGGAGAATGGAGGAAAAGGGATTGTGGCATGACCATTCCCCCTAGGGAATACTTTCTGTTTCTTTGTCTCTCTGGTGAACACACATGCCTTATAGCAAAAATCTCTCTTAAGAAAAAATAGAGGCTAATTGTAAAAATGGTTTAGGTAATTGGATGTGATTGGAAAACAGTTCAACAAAGATTGGTAGATAAAGACACAACATTTTACCTCCATGTTAGAAATCGTAATACAAATTTTTTAGACAAAAGAGCTATTCTAAAAAATTTTTTAGCAGTAGATTTTTTTAAAGTAACATTCTTAGTTTTATTCCTTTTTAACTGACATAATAATTGTATATATTTATGAGGTATATTGTGATGTTTCTATACATGTATACACTAAGTAATGTACAAGTCATGGTAATTAGCATGTCTATCACCTTAAACACATCACCTTACCTAGTAAGATAGCAATTATCAAAAAGACAAGAACCGATCAATGCTAGTGAGGTTACAGAGATAAAAGACCCCTCATACCTTGTTGGCAGGAATGTAAATTAGTGCAAACATTACGGAAAACAGTATGAAAGTTCCTCAAAAAATTAAAAACAGAGCTACCATATGATCCTGTACGAACCAGTGGCATAGTGGTTAAGATGACTGGATACAACATGGCCAACTATGCTGTTCAAGTCCCAGAATCAGGAGGCTTGAAGAACATGCCAGAAGCATGTGCATGCATACCCAAAATCCCAAGAAGAAAATGGAATAGAAGAGATTGCACATGATCATTCTCCCTGTGGGGATGCTTTATCACTCTGTCTCCTTCTATCTCTTCAGTGAGTGCAATGCCCTCTAGAAAATTATTAAAAAAAAAAAAAAAAAAAAAAAAAAAAAAAACCTCCTACAATGTGATACAGTGCTCTGACCACTTAGTATATCCAAAGGAAATGATAGTAGCATGTCAAAGAGATATCTGCACTCCCATGTTCCATGTTTATTTCAGCATTATTCACAATAACCAAGATACAGAATCAACCTAAATGTTCATTAGTGAGTAAATGGATTTAAAAAATGTGGCGTATATATCCAATGGAAAACTATTCAATCATTTAAAGGGTGAAATCCTGTTACTTGAGACAAATTGAGGGGCCTGGAGGGGACATGTGTTAAGTGAAATAAGCCAGGCACAGAAAGACAAACACTGCATGCACTAGTAGTATTAAGTAGCCACAGAGAAGTAGAATGCTGGGCATGCTGGGGTCATTGTGAAACCAAGAGATGGTGGTTATAACTACAAATGGGAAGGTGTTCTTATAGTTAAAAGTGGCTATTTTCCTGAAAGTTTAGCAAATGGTAAATTAAGGCCACATAAATGGTTCATTTAAAAATTATAAGTAAGTCTTATCAAAGGGTCCATCAGAATGCCATAGTAATTTAAGATCTTTGGCCAACACTTTGCTGTGCACAATAGATATTGATGAACTGTCTTTTGTATTTCTGTGAAAATCAAATGGAAAATATGTGTGTCCAGAATGTTAGACAAGTAGTTATACTACATGTGCACCTGATACTAATTAACTTTCTAGATGGTGCTTCTCATCTAATCTCAGATAGCTAGGCTCTGTGAAAAAGAAGAACATATTTTCATTGACTACCTGAGGTGATTCTTTTTCTTTTGATAATAGAATATTTTCTGCAGCTATAGAGTGCTAGATTGACAAACTGAAAAATGTATCTTCTGGTTTGGGACTGCATGTCACCTCTTCTGTTTCTAATTCTCCTGCAGTTGTGTGTGTGTGTGTGTGTGTGTGTGTGTACGCACGCTTTAATCCATGTATGTGCATGTGTGCATGGTGTCATTTTTAAACCGGGTCTCACCGTCTGCCACAATCCTCCTCCCTTTCCAAGCAACTGAGCCCACAGGCATGCCTCACTGTACCTGGCTATTTAGGCCAAGGTAAGGATTGAACCTCAGACTGAGGAGCAGCAAAACCCAGTGTTGAGAGCATGTTGATGAGATAACGATAACTTGTGTCAGCATTCCAGGCCGATGTACGTGTCCTTTTATTCATTTTTTAAAAAACATCTCCTGAACAATTTCCTAATTTTGAATATGTAAACAGAGATAAATCTAAAACTTCCATGTTGGCTTTTTCCCATTCTGAAGGTTTTGTCAAAATAGCTATTAGGGATCTTCAAAGAGTTGATGGAAAAATGTATGTTACGGAAAAAACTATGAATGGAGTTCGATTTTTGGACTAAAATTAAGTTGTACTTTAATTTTTTTCCATGAACTTTTTAAGGTATCCTTGTACTAGCTCTAGATAAACAGCAAAGATAATCCCTCCCTTCTGCTATAATCAATTTCTGCTTTCCAGATTTTTTTTTTTTGAGAGGTTTTTGCTATAGGGAGTGTGCGCTCACCAAAAAGACAGAGAGATGGAAAGCAAGAAATCAACCCCCCCAGGGATGGGGCACAGGCCATGCCACAGTCCTTTTTTCTCCATTCTCCTCTTGGGATCCTGGGCACGTGCACACACACACACACACACACACACACACACAGCATGAGTAATTATTTTTCCCCCAATGGAGAGTTTTTTGTTTTTTTTTTTTTTTTTTTTTTTTTTGTTTTTTTTTTGCTATAGGGGCATGTGCTCACCAGAAAGACAGAAAAACAGAGAGACAGAAAGTGAGAAATCACCCCCCGGGGGGGGATGGCCTTGCCACAATCCCTTCTTCATTATTCTTCTCTTGGGATCTTGGACACGCATGCACACATGCCTGGCATGAGTTTAAGGAGCTAGGTCTGGGACTCAAACTGCGTTCGACTACATGGGAGTCCAGCGACTTAGCCCACGAACTGCTGGTCCCCCTAGATTCTCTGTTGAGTCTTATTCTCTTCACTCCAATTTCCAGCCCCCTAAAAGGTTTCTCTTATCTGATCTTCCCCCTCACAATTTGCCAGTTTCTGGATGAAGCCCTCCTTGCCCAGACTTCACACTGGATCCCCTGCTTTCCCTGTTTCACTGGTGGCAGGTCGATTTTACATCTTGGGAACCTGAGGCTCTGGAGAGTGAACTTGCCAAGGATCACACAGTGGAACTTGTAATTTACTGTGCTCTAGCCTCAAAGTCCATAATCTCAACAGCTCTTTCTTCTTCGAGGCAGGTCCCTGCAGCCTAATGGTTTTACTGGGTTCTGTTTCTTTGTGGATTCATCCTTTTGGTGACCATTGGCTGAGATTGAATCTTCTTTGCACTTTAAGTAGATTGAGTAGCGCTGGCCTATCTGGTAATGGGTTCATAGACGTTTCCCTTCCTATTACAATTTAGGAAGGTAGTAGTGTAGAGTTTTCAGTATTTGAAAATTCATGGCATTTTTTCCCCCAAATAGAGTTAATGGTGTTAAAACTAAACTCAGGAGTGACCTTCTATTTTTGTGACTTTTCATCCAGTCCTCCTTAAAACCTGAGAGGGTTTCTCTGTTATCAGCTGCCAGCCAGTTTGAGATCCACTTGACAGAGCTAAATTGAGCTGATTTTTGGCCTAATCTTCTGTAGGACACTAATATCCTGATAAAACTGCAGAGATTCAAATGCATTTTCTTTCATTTGTCCATTAGCCTATTTTATTGAAGAATAAAAGATCAAAGTATTTCGGCAGCTTTTTCCCCCCATAAGCTGCTGTTGCTCATAGTCC
This sequence comes from Tupaia belangeri chinensis, assembly GCF_000334495.1. Taxonomy (NCBI): domain Eukaryota; kingdom Metazoa; phylum Chordata; class Mammalia; order Scandentia; family Tupaiidae; genus Tupaia; species Tupaia belangeri. The sequence continues at coordinate 1,917,448 of NW_006159883.1, forward strand.
TTTTATTCCTACTGTTTATCATCATTTTAATCTCAGAGCTTTCATTACTTTCTAAAAGATATTGTAAGGGGTCTGAAAATTGTCTACAGAACAGTAGTATCTTGATACAGTGGTTCTTTACCCTCACTACACATTAGTTTTCCCTCAAGGGATGGTGGGAGCCTTTTAAAAATTCTAATGTCTGGGTCCTACACCAGGTGTCTTGACGTAATTGCTCTTGGTGCAGCCTGGGTTTAGGGAATTGTGAAAGCTAATCTGTGTTTAGCCAACACTGAGAAACATTCATTGTAGATAGCTCATTCTGCGCCTCCCCATTAGAAATACTTGGCTCTAGTTTGAAAAGGTGTCTGTCCTTATCTATCTGCACACATAAGAAAGACAGTGGCCTAGAGGACAAAGATATTGGTAATCTAAAGAAGTACATTTACTTTTTTTTCTGTCCGATTAGATCCTTAGTTTTATTTGACAGACTGAATAGTATGATTTCCCTAGTTTGCATGGCCAAGGGCAGGCAGATCGGATCCTTCACTTTTAACCAAGTGGCACAGGTATGGAGGGCATTTCAGCTCAAGTACCGTGTGCTTTGATTTTGATATCACACTGTTTTATTATTGTGTTTGTAAGCCTTGAGACAGCTATTTGTAAATATTTTAAGTCATTTTTAAATTTGCTACCTTGCAGTTTCGTAACATAGCTGAATATGCTGCCTTCGATGTAGAATTTTTGAAATTGGCTTAGTGAAAATATGAAATAAGATGTTTAATTTACCTTTGAAAATAGAATTCAAATTGTACGTACATGTGATTAACATCCAGTTGGTATACATTTACATCAGAATTATAGATTTTAATTGCAGAAGTTTAATGATATTATATACTTTGCAGATAGAAATTTCATAAGCATTTTGGCAACTAATGACTGCAAGAATTATTTTTAGAGGCACCCATCTTAGGGAAGCTGGAGGATGCATGACTTAGTCAACATTTCCTGAAGTGCAGGTAGAGTCAAGACTAAAATGAGTGAAACTACCTACAAGTTTTCATG
>NW_006159883.1:1918691-1930291 GCF_000334495.1 Tupaia belangeri chinensis
ATCAGATAAAGATTTGAAGGGTAACTTTATGGCCTGTTGAAGAAGGTCCATGTGTCAACTTGGGACCTCCTGCTCCCAATTTAAAGCAGTGGGTGTCCAAGTATAACCCCCAGACCACAGGCAAGACCTACTTTACCTTAAATTAGAAACTTACAAAAATATAAATTCTAGAGCTCCTCTCTCAAACCTAAGGAATCAATCTTCGGGGGGTTGCAGTCTTAGGTACCTATATGTCTTTCTGGGAGATTTTGATACAAGCTACAGTTTTCAAACCAGTGCTTAAAGAGCACTTGGAACATCACAGCATTCAACCACTGGAACACAGTATTGGTTCTCAAGCTCTAGAGCACCTTGGAGTTACCTGAGGCGCTCATAATATCCCCATGTCCAAAGTAGCACTCCGACTAAATCACTCCCACCCCCTAGGGTAGATCCAGGCCTTGGATCCAAACTCTCCTGGTGACTCCAAAGCATACCACATTTGGAGTGGAGAGCATCCTTCTGATTGGCGCCAGGCAACCACATTTTCAGCCCCTCCCCAAGGCATAGGCCACATTAGCCTGGCTGGAGGGGAGAGGAGGTGTGGGTTTTCAGGAACTGAATAACACACTTAAGTGAAGATATGTTCAGTGTTATGCACTGTCACATTCTGTCTCTGATAAAGTGTACATTTTCCTTTTGTAGGGGAACTTGCATTTTTATCTCCACTATCCTCTTAGGGTTTCCTAGCTGGTTCTGAGAATTCAACTGTTGTAAGGGAGATTAACAGGAGAAAAATATAAAAGTGTATTGAATATAAGTTTTACATGACACGAGAACTCTTATAAAGAAATAAAAATCCGAAGAATCTTATTGAGTAGAACACTTATATACTGAGTTGGACAAAGAGTAGGACATTGTGAAAATATGACATGGTAAAGGAGCTTGGGCAAGGATAGTTAATCATGAGAAGTGACTAGAAATACAAGCATTTACAAGGTTTGTCTGTACAGACTTCTCTCAGTTTCAACTCTCCAGCTCTGATGGTAAGAATATCTTTTTTCTTCCAGGTGTAGGTAGGATACCTTCCTTTTTTGGTTTTGTTTTCAAGTTTATTTATTTATTTGTCCTATATGTATGGTGAGGGATATAAAGACACTCCCAACAGGGTCCTCACACTGCAGTCCATCCTGTTTCAGCCAGCCTGGATTGTGGGAATGTGTGCCTACATGGCATGTACAAGCAGGTCTTGGGATAAGAACCCGGGACCTTTCCTATGTGTGTCTAGTTGCATTATACTGTACCTCTCTGTCTGGTCCTACATGGGAGTTTTATCTCTTGCTTTTAGAAAAGTACAAGTGATCTTCCTGCATCTGTTGTTGTTTTTTAGTATCTTTAACTCAAAACGATCAATATGCCAGAGTGACTTAATTTGCGATGGCATGTTTTTGACCCCCTTTTCCTGAAGTTGAGATTCACAAAGTATGAATCTTGGTCTTACAAAACCTTCCAAATCATATATTCAAGTCACTCATTGAAAACAACAACAACAACAGCAAAACCAACTTAGGAATTTTCCAAAAGAGAAAACATTATTCATTTTATTAAATCTCAATGTAAGGATACATCTTTTTGGTACTCTGTGTGATGATATGAGAATCCCTTCTTCAGTAGACTAAAGTACAAGGGAAGTCCCTGGGAAAAAAAGCATTTGTGATATTGGTTGTAAGAGTAACTGGCTATTTTTTTGTTTTGTCTTGTTTTTATGAAACATTATTTTCATGTGGAAGAATAACTGACAAACTGTGGTTATACAGACTCAGTTATTAGGCAGATGTTTTCAAAATAAATAATGTAAGACTGACACTTACAGGAAAACAATGGGCGATATTTGTTACCAATTATAAATCTGAGCATTCAAGCAAAAACAGAATTTTGGAAAATTGTATCTGTCAATGTAAGCTTGACAGCCCTTTAGTGCTTAAAGACTTCTGGTGAGATTGGTGACGGATGATATTAACAAATACAATTTGTTGACACGGTGTAATGAAGTGTCCATATCATTTAATGAAATATGGCAACATTTGGGAGATCTGCATAAATTAATGATGCTTAAAAATCATGTGGTAGTAAAAGTACAAGATAGGGGCCAGCCAGGTCACATAGTGGTTAAGGCAGCTAGATCCTAGATGGCCAGCTTCACAGTTTGAGTCCGAGACTTGGCGGCTTGAAAAATACACCACCACGTGTGTGTGTGCCCACAGTCCTGAAAGGAGAATGGAAAAGAAGGGATGCAATATGAGCAACCCCCCCAGGGGTGATCTCTCACTCCCACTGCCCTCCCCTCCAGCAAAGGCATTGCTGTTTGGCAAAATTTTAGTATAATAACAAATTATATCCACAACTCTCCGGGAAGTCTATTAATATACTTTTTCCTTTTTCAAGTACATATTTGTGTAAAGCTGGAGTTTCTTTATGTACTTCAAGATAAACAACCTAAGGCAACAGACTAAATGAGAAGTGGATATGAGAATCCAGCTGTCTTCTATTAAGCAAGACATTAAAAATGTTTGTAAAAGTATAAAGCAATGCCAACTTGTCAAGATATTTTTTAGGAGGGACTGGTTAATTTCCACGAACATTTTATTACGTTAATATATATTGAGTTTATTATTGTTTATTAATTAGTAAATGGATTTTTTTTTTTGAGAGAGAGATTTTTGCTGTAGGACACATGCACTCACCAGAGAGACACACAAAACAGAAAGCAAAAATCACTTTTCTGGGGGATGGTCATGCTGCAATCTCTTCTCCTCCATTCTCCTCTTGGGACTTTTGTCATACACACACGTACCCCAGCGTGAGTTTTAAGTCACCGAGTCTGGGACTTGAACCATGATAGGCTACATGGGAGTCCAGCGACATAACCATAATGCCATCCATTGGTCCCAGTAAATGAATATTTTTAAATTTTAAAATATTTCTCACTTTTAATTTCTAAGTCAGTATAATTAATTTGCCCTATATAAACATGTTTTATTTTAAAATATATTTTAATGTTATTAAAATAAAATGTTCAGTGTGTTTTTTAAATTTCTCAGTTTTAATCCTAAAACAATAAGTTAAATACAGCCCAAATAAACATACGATTTTGGGATTCTCTCTTTTTAAATTTTTTAATTTTTAGGTTTTTGCCATAAGAAGTATGTGCTCACCAGAGACAGAGAAACAGTGAGAGGGAACTAGGGAGATGGCCATGCCATAATCCCTTCTCCATTCCCCTCTTGGGATTTTGGGCATGCATGCACACATGCCCAGTGTGATTTTCAAGCCTCCAGGTCTGAGTCTTGAACTTTGGTTGGCTATGTGGGAGTAAAGGACCTTAACCACCATGCCACCTGCTAGCCCCACCTCAGTAATTTCTAAGAGTATAAAGGGATCTTGAAACCAAGAAGTTAGAAGACTACTGCTTTGAAAGATTTCTGGGCCCTTTTCTCTGAATTTCAGGATCGTTTGCACATTGTCCTCATTGGTGTTTTGCAAACTGGGGACCATGGATGGACTCAGCAGTGGTTTAGAGAGAGAACATGAGGTGTTAAGGCAGGGAAGAAGAGTTTCTTGCAGCGGAGCCAAACAGCCTGGGCAGGAAAAGACACAGTAGTGGGGCTATGGGAAGCACTGGGCAATGGAGGAGTGGGGAGACTCTCCAAAGACTCCCTATGAAGCGTACCCACACAACCACTGGTTTGATCACCCTCTGCCCTTGGAAGTTCTCGTTTCCATTACTCTTCATAACTAAAGATTTAATATTTTTATTTCTAGTCAGTTTAACCACTATTGGATATTTTGTTTATAGTCATTTTAACCTCTGGACAGTTATGTTGCCAAGTCTCTGAGGCTTTGAAGTACAGTGATATACTTTCGCTTGCCAGTCTGACTTTTTGTCACCACCAGCAACAGTAGTGTTTGTCAGCCACAAATGTCTCTGTCCCCAACTGGGGAGTTGAGTAAATGAGGCTATTAAGAAGCACCACTCAGGAGAGAAAGAAAGGAGGGTCTATGGAGGTAAAGGCCCAGTGATAACGGGAGGAGAAAATTGGTAGGGGTTGACTATTACAGTTATCAGTGTGTTAAACACCCACCAAAAGATAGCGCAGGTGAAATAGCTTCTGTGCCTTTACTACTTTGTTAAAAATGGTAAGAAATTATTTCTGATCGTGCTGCTCCTGGCAACACAAGAAATAAAAAATGTACTTCACTGACTACATGTCAAGTGAAACTACAGATATCACTGCACAGGCACAAAATAGACTCTTTTCTTTAAATACTAATATCTTAACAATTAGTCAGTTCATTGTCTTATCCAAGAGCATCACTACTTATACTGAACGGTATTTTAAAGACAGCTATTAAATATTCAAGTTATGTATTCAACTTAACTGCTTATTTAATGGAAAATACTGGGGTTGACCAACACTGCCTTTATGTACTATTTTTTTTTTAACATTCTAAACATATACAGGCAGTGCTCAGCAGGTTAATTGTAATGATTAGAAAGGGCTCTTTTTCATAGGACATAATTGTGACAGTAATTTAACAGAAATTAGAGTAAGAAAAGGTTTGTATGGTCCTTTGTAATGAATTGCCTATTCACAGTCATTCATCAAACTCATCCCCCCCATTTTGTGGACTTTATATAATGTCCAATTCTGATTGATGTACCCCAGCATTAAGAGGCAGCTTAAAAAGGCAGTCTGAGTATTGTGTGTCTATACACATGCATGTGTAAAATGGGAAAAGAGAAGCAGAGATAACAAAATAAAAATGATTTATAAATTAAGACCAGTGAGAGATTTGAGGGGCAATGGCTTATTTTTAATTCCTTCTGATTTTGAAGGAAAACAAAGTATTTCACACCTTTTTTTTATTTTTGCTAACTTTAGGCAATTAGTATGTCCTAAAATAGTCCAACCAAAAATCTGTTATAAGGAAGTTTTGTTATAATACCTTTCCCTGTAAAACTTCACTGGTTTTATATAGCATTTGCCTATGATGAGCCATCCCAGGAATAATATTAGTAAGAGCAAATGATCCCCTAGTGACCTATAAGGCCTCTTCTGTTTATTTCACTATATTCTTTTTAAAATTATTATTAAGAGGACCTACATAGAGAATATATTTAAAATAACTTGATCTAGCTGTTGAGAAATTTGTATATGGTTTTCTTGGCAGGCTGTGTTTCTTTGGCAGTTTCACAGCCTGATCCCAAGAATGGTGTTGTTTTAATGGATTACGAATCCCAGGTCTATTCTGTACTCAATGGCATATTGACTAGATTTCTGGCAGCACTTAGCACCCAGTAGTCATTCACAGAAGTGATTTGGGGCACCTCTTCTGATAGAGTAGGACACAGGGCCCTATATATATAGACTGTCACTTTGGTTGGATCTGCCATTAAATAAACAAGTCTTTAAAAGTGAGAAGCAATGGGCCAGCCAGGCCGCATGGTGGTTAAGGTGGCTGGACCTCTCATGGCTGACTGTGCAGTTCGAGTCATGGACCCTGTGGCTTGAAAAACACGACAGACTATGTATGTGTACATGCCTGAAAACCCTGAGAGGAGAATGGAGGAGATGGGAATGTAGCACGGTCATCCTCCGCGAGGTGCTTTCTCGCTTTATCTCTCTCTTTTGCTCTCTCTTCTCTCCTCTTTCCCTTTTTCTCTTTCTGGTGAGTACACATACCTATAGCAAATTTTTTTAGAGGTTTTTGCCTTAAAGTGCATGAGCTCACCAGAAAGAAAGAGAGACAGAGACAGTGAAAGGAAAAATGAGAAATCACCCCCATGGTGGGGGAGACAGTCATCCTGCAATCTTTTCTCCTTCATTCTCTTCCTAGGCTTTTGGGCGCACATGCACACATGCCTGGTGTGGTTTTCAGACCATAAGGTCCGGGACTCCAACCGCAGTCAGCCATGTGGCAGTCCAGTGATGTAACCACTATACCATCTACTAGCACCCACTTACACCCACTTATAGTGAATTCATTAAAAAAATGAAAAATGAGGAACAGGGACAAGCAAGCATTGAAAGTTTCTATTTCCCTTTCCAGGCTTCTGGCTGTGATGGGTCGGAGATTCCGGACGAAGTGAAGCTGATCGGGTTTGCTCAATTGAGTGTCAGCTGATGTATGTCCCTTGAGGTCACCCTGATCTGTCATGCCCCACTCCCACTTCCCTAAATCTTCCCTCTCCCTGCCCACTTCCTCCTGCCCTCCACTTCCAGTTCCCAGCAAAATCAGAAGATTGTGAAGAGGCCAGCTTTGACGAAATGGGATACAATTTTGTTTTTAAATGTACAACACTCCGAATTATGCTTTATTCTCTAGCAATCCACAGTACCAGACCAAGCAAATGCTACAGCTGCACGACTGTTGCTGATTTTTCCAAAAGCTCTTTAATATTCTTAGCAATCAATTCGGATATACCTTCAGTGAAAAGAATCTGAAATACACTCAGGTGGCCCTATTTATTGGCAACAAAAGGAATTTTCTATCAGAAGCCTATTTCTCCTTTCATTGTTGTTACTTCTGTTATACTACTTTAATTGTACACCTGACAATACTGCCTCTTTTTTGTTGTATTTAGAAATTAATATACTTATAAAATTAAGATTTATTAGCCGAACTTGAATTCTAGTTTTAAAACTGACTGTGAATTTTATTTTTCATATATTTATGCATTACACACCTTAGCTATAAGAAAAAAAGTTTTTGATTATATGCTTCTTGCAATTAATCTCTTGTTATTTAAACAAAAAGTTTCAGGTCTATCTTTGGGGTATTTGTAACTTCTTATTTTTGAAATGACTGAATTAGGAACTTGGATGCTTTTTCTTTTGTTTTGTTTGCCTAAAAACCAATCCACAATCTGATTGTCTCGTGGGAGAGGGAGGTGCCTTGCGAACTTTCATATTAAGAATGTGCCTGAGGCTGCTTGACTCTGAAATAGTCTCAGATCTAAAATCTCCTCTACCTAAGGGGGCATATGTAAGTTTTGCTTCATTGGAATGTGTAGAATGCTATATAAAATGTTGCCGTTCTGTTAGATTGCTATCTATATACCCCTCTCTGATTCGGCTCTCCTTAAATGATAGGATTTGTGATTCTAAAGGTGTTAAACTTGAAAATACGAGAATCCGAGTTTTACTTGAAATCTTGCAGAATACCCAGATCGAGTGAAAATAATAGAAAGGGGTTTGTGCAATTACTAAAAGGTAAAACGCTCTTAAGTTTCAAGAATAAATACTTTCAACCCAAGTAGCCCTCTGCTTGACTACATATTATGGATCTAGTAAACCTTAGGATTTTTCAGAATTGGAGTCTGAACTTTCAGAGAGGCGGGCTCCCGAATGGTACCATCGCTCTTTCCTAGCTAACCCTAGATACGGCAGCTCTTTAATGTACTTTAAAAAGCAAATATATATTACTAAGGAAAAAAAAGTTATTTATAATTGCCTTGTCATAATGGTTAAGGTGTTCTAGAGACATTTGCATACAATTTAATGTAATTTCATTCCATTCTATTGTTTACACAACGATTACTCAAAGATGACTGCAAAGGTAAAAGGAAAATAAAAAAGTGTATTGCACAACGAGATTGTGTCACATTGTTTCATTCCTCTTTTAGGTATTATTTGCATCGCTGCAATGATATTTAGCACTTTCATAAAATGCCTAGTAAGAATTAACAAGTCGACGTGCCCTAGAGGAAGAATGAGGCTTCCATCCAGTCAGAGAATCAGGTTTGACAAGTAACTCAAATTAGCTTGAGGAGAAAATGGAAGGCAAACATTCACTTTCCATGTAGGCAGACTATCTGAGTTTAAACTGTAGGGCTGCAAGGGAGAAGAGACAATAATTCCTTCCAACCAGTTCATTCATTTTAGTGCTGTGAGCAGTACTGAGATTCATAACAGTTACGAGACTTGTTAAAGACTCTTAGTAGAGCTACTACAGAGTTAGAGTCCTAGGGTCTAGGTTTCGCAATATCTAGAGTAAATTTTTAACACTTTTCTGTACAATTTGTGGGGAAAAACAGTTTAAGACAAGACCCTCATCTTCTAGTCAGAGAGTAGAATAAACATGAATAACTGGACACATTTGCAACATGTTAATATTTATAATTTAAATTTATACCGATATTCCTATATTCTTTCTCAGTGCACTTGAGGTTGCTTATATATGTACATATAAGATGAAGATATTAAAATACATACAGAAATTAAGTGAAGGGACAATAATTATTGGTTAACAAGTATTTAGATATTCATCCTGAGGGCCTACACAATTGCTAGACGAGTACACAGATTTAGACTAGTTTCCTACTACTAACCTACATAAATCACAGGTTTAACAAAATCTTATCAAAAGTCCAAAATAGTATTTTTTTTTCATTTCAACAGAAAAAAATCTTAAGATTTGTATGGAAACAGAAAATGCTCTGAATAGCCAAAGCATTCTAGAGAAACAACAAAGCTAGAGGCATCATACTCCTTGATTTCAAATTATACTACAGATATAGAGTAACGAAAACAGCATGGTACTGACATAAAAACAGATACTTAGGCTAACAGAACAGAACAGAAAGTCCTGAAATAAGCCCAGGAATACACGACTAATTTTTGACAAAAATGCCAAGAACACACAAAGGAGAAAGGATAGATTCTATAATAAATGGTATTGGGAAAATCAGATATCCAGTGCAAGAAAATGAAGTTGGATCATTATTTTACACCATACACAAAAATCAACTCAAAATGGATTAAAGAATTAAATACATGACATGAAACTTAAAAACTCCTAGATGAAAACAAAGAAACAGCTTCTTCTTTTTTTTTTCTTTTCCCTTTTTTATTTTTTTCAGAGAGATTTTTAATTTTTGCCCTTTTTTTTTTCTCGGAAAGGTTTTTCTCATAGGACTTGTGCTGTCGCCAGAAAGACAGAGAGATAGAAAGTGAGAAATCACCCCCAGGGGGACGGCCACACTGTAATCCCTTCTTCTCCATTCTCCTCCCTGGGGATCTTGGGCACACATGCACACATGCCTGGTGTGAGTTTTAAGCCACCGGGTTTGGGACTCGAACTGCAGTTGACTGCATAGGCGTCCAGTGGCATAGCCATTACACCAACTGCTGTTCCCTAGAGAGAGATTTTTGCTATCGGGCATGTGTGCTCGCAGGAGAAACAGAGAGACAGTAAGAAATCATTCCCTGGGGGGATGACCATGCCACAATCCCTTATCCTCCATTCTCCTCTCAGGATTTTGGGCATACATGCACTCATGCCCAGTGTAAATTTTAAGCCTCCAGGTCCTGGACCTGAGCAATGGTTACATACATGGGAGTCCAGTGTTGTAACCATTACACCATCTGCTGGTCCCAAGAAAAGGCTTCTTGACACTGGTTTTGGCAATGATATTTTGGATATGATACCAAAAGCACAGGCAACAAAAGCAAAAATACACAAGTCATATTGGATTAAACTAAAAAAACTTCTACACAGTAAATAAAATAACAAGAAAAGGCAATCTACAGGTTAGGAGGTATTTGCGAAGCATGTATCTGATAAGGGGTTAGTACGTATATTAGTCCATTATTTTGTTGCTAACAGAAATACTTGAGAACTCGGCGAGTTAAGAAAGAATAGAAGTTTGCTTGGGTAATGATTTTGGCTGGAAATCCAAAGGTGTATATATTGTAAGATAATTATTCAACTTCATTCTTTTGCATTGGATGAGAGCAGACTCATTGTGTCTGACAGAACAAGGAAGGCAGGCATGTGCAAAAAGAGGAGAGAAAGAGGAAGAGAAAACAGACTTTTCTACTTCTTGTGTTGTCCCTCCCATGCAGCAGCTGATTGAATAATGTCCTACTAGGTCCTACCTTTTATTTATTTATTTAAGAGGTTTGTTTGTTTTTGCCATGAGGGGACATGTGTTCACCTGGGAGAGAGAGAAAAACAGAGACAGTGAGAGGGAAAGTAAGAAATCACCCCGCAGGGGGGATGGTTATGCTGTAATCTCTTCTGCTCCCAGAATCTTGGGCATGCACACACATGTGCCTGGCTTGATTTTCAAGCCTCCAGGTCTGGGACTCAAACTTTTGTTGGCCATGTGCGAGTCCAGCAATGTAACTACTACACCACCTACTAGCCCTGGTCTCACCTTTTAAAGGCCTCACACATCCCAAAGCCATTCAAAGCCATGAACCTTGGGAAAACCATATTCAAACCATAACAATATCCAAAATCTTTAAGAAATTTGTACAACTCAATAGCAAAAAACAAAGCAAGAAAAACAAAATGCCCTACTAAAAATTGGCAAAAGACACTTTCCCAAAGAAAACATACAGATGGCCAATAATAACATGAAAAGCTGCTCATATTACTAATCACCATGGAAATAAAATCAAAACCACAATGAGATACCAGCTCACACCCCATAGGATGACCGTTATCAAAGACAAAAGATAACAAGTGTTAACAAGGATGTGAAGAAAAGGGAAGCTTTATACACCATGGTGGGAGTGTAAGTTGGTATAGTCATATAGAATAAGACATGGAGGTTCATCAAAAATTAAAAATAGAACTACTCTGTGATTAACAGTCTCACTTCTGCATATATACCCAAAGGAAACCATTATCCCATGTTCATTGGTGCATTATTCACAGTAGACAAGATGTAGAATCAAAGTGTCTACTGATGGATGAATAGCAAAATAATTTGTGTGTGTATAAGGGGGTCATAAAAAATTCATTTAAAAATATCTATTATGAAAAAAAAAAAAAAAAAGCAGAGACCAGCAGTTAGCGTAATGGCTAAGTCGATGGCAGTTTGAATTCCAGACCCGGTAGCTTAAACTCATGCCGGGCACGTGTGCGTGCATGCCCAAGATCCCGAGAGGAGAATGGAGAAGAAGGGACTGTGGTGTGGCCATCCCCCTGGGGGGGTGATTTCTCGCTTTCTGTCTTTCTGTTTCTCTTCTCTGTCTTTCCAGTGAGCATACGCACCCTATAGCAAAAACATCTTTAAAAAACATACAAACAAACAAAAACAATGCATAGATTTTGTTGTTTAAAAAAAAAAATTCAGGCCAGCTGGTTATGTGGTGTTTAAGGCAACTGGATCCCACATATCCAACTGTGTTTTTCAAGTCACGGACACCATAGATTTAAACATGCATGCCAAAAATCCTGACAGGAGAGATATGAAGAATAAGGGTTTGCATCATGTTTATCATCCGTGGGGGTTGCTTTCTCACTCCCTCTCTCACCTTTTTGTCTGTCTCTTTAGTGAGCTCACACACCACCTGGAAATTAAAAACACACAAAACAAAACCAAAAACCATACTTTTATTCCATTTTTCCATCAGAGGGTGCATATGTGCACCAGACAGAAACAGAGAGGAGAAAGCACCATTTAGTGGGGCATGGTCATGCTTTAATCCCTTCTCCATTTCACCGTTCTGTCAGAATTTGAGGCATCTGCTTGCTCAGTGTGCTACTTAAGCCACCAGGTCTGGGACTAACTGCATGTTTGGCCATGTGGAATCCAGCTCCCTTAA
>NW_006159883.1:1932385-1950578 GCF_000334495.1 Tupaia belangeri chinensis
GGGGGGGTGATTTCTCGCTTTCTGTCTTTCTGTTTCTCTTCTCTGTCTTTCCAGTGAGCGTACGCACCCTATAGCAAAAACCTCTTAAAAAACATACAAACAAACAAAAACAATGCATAGATTTTGTTGTTTAAAAAAAAAAATTCAGGCCAGCTGGTTATGTGGTGTTTAAGGCAACTGGATCCCACATATCCAACTGTGTTTTTCAAGTCACGGACACCATAGATTTAAAAATCTATGCACCTCCTGGCCCACTCATTCCTGCCAAAAATCCTGACAGGAGAGATATGAAGAATAAGGGTTTGCATCATGTTTATCATCCGTGGGGGTTGCTTTCTCACTCCCTCTCTCACCTTTTTGTCTGTCTCTTTAGTGAGCTCACACACCACCTGGAAATTAAAAACACACAAAACAAAACCAAAAACCATACTTTTATTCCATTTTTCCATCAGAGGGTGCATATGTGCACCAGACAGAAACAGAGAGGAGAAAGCACCATTTAGTGGGGCATGGTCATGCTTTAATCCCTTCTCCATTTCACCGTTCTGTCAGAATTTGAGGCATCTGCTTGCTCAGTGTGCTACTTAAGCCACCAGGTCTGGGACTAACTGCATGTTTGGCCATGTGGAATCCAGCTCCCTTAACCATGGGACCAGCCCTTCACGAAATTTTAAAGTCTTAATCAAATTTTTCTTAACATTTAAAAATTTTGATTTATTAAAGCTAAAACTGCTTTTTTTTAATTAAAAAATACATAAAAAGTAAACCTACTTAATGATTACAGTAAGCTATATAGCCTCAGCTAGGTGCTACCTTATAGTATGTTCATTCTACCCACTGAGTTTTATGTCCAAAGTCAGTCATGTGTTCATAAATACCTTTATACCAGCTGCACTTGCTATTGAAAGTATTTAGATTCAGATACTTTGTGAATCGATAAAATGTGGGAAAAAAAGAAAAACACCAAAGCAAAAATAAATAAATAAAGGTGCTATTTACATAAAAAGTACTGCCATGTAAGTCAAATAGAACAAGTTTTCTATTTGAATTATCTAAATAAATAAATAAATTTAATTACTCGCCCATGATTGCCATGGCAGAAGTATGTCTACCAAACTGGTAGCTCTTAATAGAGGAATGGTTCTGCAGTAAAAAAACAAAACAAAATTTAAAAAAGTTGGCTTGAACTAGATCGTGGTGTGGTGGTCAAGGCTCTAGATCACACAAGGCTGACTATGTGCTTTGAATCCCAGATATGATAGCTTGAAAAATATGCTAGGGTGCATATGTGTGCATGCCCAAAATCCTGAAAAGAGAAATGGAGAAAAGATTATGGTGACCATCCCCCATGTGAAGCGTTTTCTCACTTTTCTTCTCTGTCTCTAACAAGTGCACACACTGACAAATTACAAAAAATAAATAAACCCCTCATACACATGCGTGTATACATACACACAATGATACATTATTTAGCCTTCCCGAAGAAGAAAAATCATGGCATTTGTAAAAATGTGGATGATCTTAAGGACATTATGCTAAGTGAAATAATTCAGGCACAGAAAATATATTCTGCATGATCTCATGTGGAAACTTAAAAGGTTGATTTCATAGAAGAATGTGTAGAAGATTAGTTACCAGGGAGAAGGTGGTGGGAGAAATGGGGAGATGATCAGAGGATACAAAATTTCAGTTATGTAGGACAAATAAATTCTAGAGTTCTAATGTGCAGCATGGGGACTACAGGGTTTTTTGGGGTTTTTTTTTTTGTTTTTTTTAGAGATTTTCGCTATAGTGTGCACGTGCTCACTGGAGAGACAGAGACAGCAAGAAACCACCCCCACCCAGAGAAGATGGCCATGCCTCCATCCCTTCTCCTCCATTCTCCTCTTGGAATTTTGGACACCCACACACACGTGTCCAGCATGAGTTTTAAGCTGCCGAGTCTGGAACTCAAAACATGGTAGACTACATGAGAGTCCCATGACATAACAATTATGCCATCTGCTGGTCCCAAGCATGGGGACTGTAGTTATTAATCATGTATATTTGAAATTTGCTAAGAGTAGACCTTAAGTGTTCTTACAACATTCGTAAAAAGATTAATGTAAAGGGGTGGATAATTAATTCACTATATCAAAATGTCTTATCATACATTATATACACTATATATGTATGTACTCAAATTAATCTACAAATTTAATCCAATCCAAATCAAATTACCAAAGCTATTCTTTTTTTTTGGAGAGGTTTTTGCTATAGGGCATATATGCTCACCAGAAGGACAGAGAGACAGAAAGTGAAAAATCACCTCCCAGGGGGGATGGCCACACCACAATCCCTTCTCCTCCATTCTCCTCTCAGGATCTTGGTCATGCACGCACACACGCCCAGGGTTTAAGCCACCAAATCTGGGACTCGAACCATGGTTGACTACATGGAAGTACAGTGATATAGCCATTATGCCAATTGCTGGTATCAACTAAAGATATTCTTAACATAGTTGGAGAAAGCAATCATAAAATTTGTCTGGAATCACAAAAGAACCCATATCGCCAAAGCAGTACTACACAAAAATAATAAAGTAGGAGGCATCTCACTCTTTTACCTTCAAACATATTACAAAGCTGTGATAATCAAAATAACATGGTACTGAAAGAAAAACAAGCATGTAGCCCAATGGAACAGAATAGAGCCCAAGAATAAACCCCAAAACATACAGCCAACTAAGTTTTGACAAAGGGCACAAAATGGTGCAGTGGGGAAAGGAAATTCTCTTTAGCAAATAGTGTTGGAAAAATTGGATATCCATCTGCAGGAAAAAAAAAAAAAAAACTGGAATCTGGACTCTTAGCTCTCACCATTAACAAAAATCAACCCAAAGTGGATCAAAGATCTAAACACAAAACCTCAAACTATAAATCTACTGGTGGAAAACAGGGGAAACTCTTGGAGACACTGGAGTAGGCAATGACTTCTTAAATAAGACTGCCAGAATATGGGCAATAATCCAAAAAATAGACAAGTGAGATTATATCAAGCTAATAAACTTCTTTCCAGCAAAAGAGACAAAAATAGAGTGAAAAGACAATCCTCAGAATGGGAGAATATATTTGCAAACTATGCCTCAGGTAAGGGACAGATAACTAGACTATACAGGGAACCCAAGCAGCTAAACTGAAAACAAAACAAAAAATTTAAAAAAAAAATCCCATTAAAAGATGGAAAAATTAGCTGAGCAGGCAACTCTCCAAGGAAAATATATGATCAGCCAAAGAGCATATGAAAGAAATGCTCAACATTACTTATCATAAAGGAAATGCAAATTAAAACCATAATGAGATACCATTTAGCCCCACTCAGAATGGCTAAGATTTAAAAAAAGAAATAAAGGATGAAATAAGTGCTTGGTGAGGCTGCGGTAAAAAGAGAACACTCCTACTCTATCAGTGGGATTATTAGTATAACCACTGTGGAAAACAATATGGTGATTTCTCAAAAACCTACAAGTAGAATTATACATGATCTAGTAATTTCACTCCTGGGCCCAAAGGAGAGGAAAACTGGTAAAAGATTTGCAGCATTTTTCACAATTGCTAAGACAGAATCAACCCGAATGTCCAAGAAAAGATGAATGAATTGAAAAAGTGTGGCACATATACACTGTGAAATACTACTGAGCCATTAAAAAAAAAACAAAAACAAAAACAATGAGACCCTGACATTTGATAGAAAGTACGTGGATATTGGCGATTCAATGCTAAGTGAAATAAGCCAGACTATGAAAGAGAGGCATTCTATGTCCCCACTTAATAAAAACCAAATGTCTGCACATTATAGAAGAAACTGAAAGACTGGAAAGTATAAAAGCAGGGAGAGCAACTATGAATACTAGAAATACTAGAACAGTGTGTGAGGAGGGTAGACAATGGAGGGGAGCAGGAGGGAGGGAATCAGGAGGGGAAAAAAGCAAAACATTTAATGGACACAAAAATGGAAAATTACCTGTTGATGATAATGTGTATGGTAATATCTTTGAGTACTAATAGGCAGTATACGCATGCCTGGAAAGTCCCTTTTGTATAAAAATATTTTTTAAAAGGTGAAACACTTTTTCTCAGTGTTTAAGATTGAAATAAGATTCTAGAAAGTAGAAATTACATTCAGAAGTTAAAATATTTTAAGCATTTATATTTCATATAAATAATTTCCTTTCATAGTACTTTCGGAACAGAGTTAGGCTACATGGTAGGAAATGCAGGTCAGCAAGGAACTAAAGGAGCACTCTCCAAATATAGGCATCTCCCCCATCTCTTATCCATAAGGGATGCATTCCAAGACCTCCAGTCAATGTCTGGGGGTGCAGATTGTACCAAACCCTATATACTATGCTTTTTCCCAGACAGTCATACCTATAATAAAGTTTAATTTATAAATTAGGCACAGTAAATATGTTAATAGCATCAACTGTTTAAAATATGTTAAAACAATAATTGCAAAATAGAACAATGTTAAAATATTGTCATGAAAGTTAGGTGACAATGGTCTCTCTCTCTCTCTCAAAATATCTTATTGTACTGTATTCACCTACTTTCAGACTGTGGCTGACTGTAACTGAAACTATGGAAAGTGAAACTGCAGATATAGTAGCTCTCTCTTTTGGTCTAGAAAGACACAATAATCAAAGGGAAAAGTTTAAAGAAATGAGTTGACTACATATCCTTCAGGCAATTCTGTCACTGTTACTTTTAAGCTGATTTTTGATTCAAGATGGAATGCAGCAATGCAGCACTGTGATTCAGTTTATTGGCAAGACCCCAGATTCTCTAAACACAGATATTTGATATTATTTATGCGGACAGATTCATATGCTTTGACACACAGAAGAGTTCATAGCCACTCAGTAAAATCAAGGTGTCCACATGTCATGCCTAAATGTATACAAAAATCATTCTACATCCAGTGTGTCTGTACTGGGGTAAACTAAAAGGCTATAAAATAGAAGGAAGTTCTCATTACCTCATTTTAACTTCAGCATGCTAGTCTTGCATTAATAAAATGATTTTTATTTTTTAAAAAATTAGAGTATGAAGCCAACTTATTACCTATAACTTGTGTATAATGAGGATTTATTCTTTTTTTTTTCCAAAAAAGTTATCCTGTAATTTTATAATATATAGGAAGTTCCCTGTATGGTATATACTTGTATGCCTTAGAAAATATAGTAGATGACCACCTCAATTCCCTGTCCAAGTAGGGCAAAGTAGCAGTGTTTAAGGATCCAACTAACTTAGTATGGAAAAATCAGAGATGCCATTCATTTACTTCTATAATGTACTTGTAGTCCGGGGAGTGTTAAGTCATACACCTTCTTGGTAAACCCTCCAAGATAAATTAGTAAGCAGAGTCTACCAGTGAATAATTAAATTATTCTGTGCAGAGAGAGTGAATGTGAGCTGATTAACATGGGAGACTTCTGCCAAAAACTAGGATTTCTATTTGATAGTAAATGATCTTAGGTGTTCTTTATTCTTGGGAGTATTAATATATTTGATAAGAGAAACTGTTGCTTATTGTTGCTTAGTGAGGCCTATTTAGTTTGACATAGTAAAATCATATCATTAGTATAAAATAGGACATTTATCTACTCTTTATAGTAGAAAAGATGCTTCCAGGTCATCCAATAGTGCCTTATAATGATTGTATTGAAAGGGAACCCAATATACCTTATTTTTAATGTTCACACATTTATTCTTGAATCTTTTAGGAGATACTAAGAACTCTGACCCTCACTAAGACATTAAAGGACAGGTTAGGTATAAGACATTGCAGAAAGTTCATGGGAAAATGAAATTAAAGTATAAGTTTTATTAAGTATAAACAATTTTTGAAATCCATGCATATATTTTTTATATGTATTTTTTTTTTTTTTTTTTTTTTTTTTTTAGTTTGCCATTGGACATGTGCAAAGAAGAGACAGAGATGTGGAGGGTGATAAATCACCACTTCTGGGGGGACGGGGGCATGCTACAATCCCTTCTTCTCCATTCTCTTCTCAGGTTTTGGGCACTCACACACACATATACCAGCATAGAAAAGCTGCCCCACCTCCCCAGCAGAGATAAGCAATGAAAGATGGTCAGAAGTACCTGTTTCCAGGGCCAGCTAGTGGCACAGTAGTATCATGCCACTCACGTGATTCTGTGTCTGAATAGAAGATTGCAGGATCAGTTTCTTGGCTGATCTGTACACTCTGGGTGCATGTGGCCATGATTTTGGCCTGCTGTTGAGGGTGCTTCTGTCTCTCATGAAAAACACATCTGAAAAATTTTAAAAAAATTGTTTTCAAAATGTCATGGTGATTGCTTACTTGCTATTTTGCTGCAGAGAAAATGCATGGTCAAATAACAGTAAGGTCCCTTTACCTGGCTTCTTGTGCCTCATTCACAAAACCAACCTGGAGCTAGTTTAAGAATCTAAGAGTGGTAACAATAAACTTTCCACAGTCAGGATATTGACTACTGTCAGTTTTGTGCCAAACAAATTGATGCTGTTTTAATTGAGGATTCCCAAGTAAAAAAGGACCCACCAGCTAAGAAAGGTACACAAAGGTCTCCAGTTCCCCCTGTGTGAGTTACAGTCTGCAAAACAAGCATCTTAACTGGAGAGGTTTATTGAATCCATATAGTTTAGGTCGTAATTTATCAAAGGGCAAGGAATATTATTAAGTTATAATCTTATGCTATTATTAGTTGAATTTGCCATAGAACGATGAAAGATCTATAACAGAACAATCATTTCTGTAGTACATTTATCCCTCATATAGAATAGCAGCTTGAGAAACCAATAGTTGCATCACACAGCAAATTTATCACAGAGGAAACTAGCTTGCTGTTTAGGTAGAATGTTCAGTAAACTAATGGGCCCATCATTTAGAAGTAGTATATGACCCTTTAAAAAAAATGGCATAGACTAGGGCCAGCAGATGGTGTAGTGGTTAATTCACTAGACTCCCACATGACCAACTGCAGTTTGAGTCCCGGACCCAGTGGATTGAAAATCATGCCAGGTGCATGTGTGTGCATGCTCAAAATGTCAGGAGGAAAATGGGGAAAAAGGGATTGTAGTGTGCCCATCACCCCTGGGGGTTGATTTCTCACTTTCCCTCTCACTGTGTCTATCTCTTTCTCTCTCTGGTGAGTGTAAGCACCCTAAGGCTTAAAAAAAAATAGTTATGGGCAGCACTCTGGTCCAATTTTGACCCAAATGAACACATTTTTATTGAACCATTCCTCTGCAGGACTTAGATGTGTTCAGTAGTTTTAAGTTCACAACGAACATGTGATCAGATTTAGGTTGAGCACATTCAGCTAGATTGTTCATATACTTAGGTCTTTTTCTCTTCTATGGGATTTGAAAAGAAGAACAAAAAGTGAATTGAAATGGAGAAGTTAAAACAAACAAACAAACAAACAGTGTAAGCATGTAGCACACGGAGAGACCAGAGTTAATCACAGTTATTGGGAGAACCTGAATTCAGAGTTGCCACTCTTTATTTTCCTTTCAGGAATACTATATGAAGCTTGGTCCTCTAAATTATTGAATCTTATTCACACAATAGTCCTGTGATAATGTATACTATGTAATGATGTAATATTTCTTATTGTGAGGTGTTATAAAAACATTTGAAAGCCACGCTTTAAGCCATTTGAATTTTAAAAATTATTACTTATAGTCAAAAGCATTTAATCATTCTTTTAAGCACTTTCCATCATTTTGTTTAATTTTAAACCACTCTACTGGTTAAGTTTTATTAGTCTCATTTTAAAGATGGGAAAAGTAAGGCTTGGAAAGATAAGTTGCCAATAAGACAACAAGTATAGCCATAAGAAGCAGGAATTTGTAGTTACATCTAGTTCCAGGACCCATGCTCCTAATCATTCTATCAGATAACCTACTAATGCATAAGACAAGATATACTTTCCTGAAGGTTTGTTCTGAGCAGGCAAACCAAAGCATTTTCCTATATTACCTTGCTTAAACCTCTAAACAACTCTAAGAAACTGGCTTTATTACCAGCAAACTGGTTTTATTCTACAAAGAAGGAAATAAATATACAGAGAGCATACATCACTCTTCCAAGGTCAACCAGCTAGTAGGTAAACAGGGGACTTGAACTCAAGTTAGTCTGATTCCAAAGCATTTCTATTCTGTACTACCTCTCAAGGCCAAATCTACATTTTGTGGGATATGAAGTTTATAAAATTTTGAGCAGGGGGCTCTTCAAGTTTTGGGCACAAAATTTTTGGCAGAAAATTATGCAGACTTGGAGCTCTAAAGTCAATTCCTGGTAGCTCTCTCTCTGATCATAGATACTATCCCTGCTTTTCATTTCATTATTTGTATAACTAGTTATGTCCATAGACCCTTTTGTGATGTGACCACCATATCTAGAAAGTTAAATCATTTTCCAGTATCAAAAATAAACAAAAGCAGTTGTATGAGAAAGGACAGTTTTAGTCTGAATTTTTTTTTATCTTAAATAGCCTTAAGAAAAGCCTAAAAGAATAAAAATCCATTTAGATTCTGTGGAAATAAACTATAAACACAATATACTTTCTGCTCAGGCTTTGCTGTTGACTGTGTGACCTCACTCAAGTTCATCTTCCCTCACTAAGTCACGGCGTACTCAATTTTAGATTGAGGGGGATTAATTAGTTGATCATTAACTTCCTTCCCATCATGAACCTTCTAGGACTCTAATCAAGCAGAGGAATGAATAAACTGATTGCTGCTTGACTGAACTGGTCCATCCTTTCCACTGTAACAGTTGAGCTGTTGAAGAATTAGGTTTTAGAAATTCCAATCAGCTAATCTAGATCTTTTGTTATAGCAGAGAGTTGTACCAGGAAGAGTCAGGACCAACCTACTGGAAGTTAAAAAGAGGTGGAGGGCCATAGCTGTACAAGGCAGCTTTCTGCTTTCCTGAGGCCTCTTAAAAAGAGCTAGTGGAAGGGTGGGAGGAGGGTGAGGGGTTGAAAAGAAGGCAGCAGAATCTTTACATTGGAGAAATCACTGAACAGCTCTGGCATCCTGGTGAACGTAGGCAAAAAGGGTTTTTTTTAGGATCTGTGTTGCCTTTGTGGTGCCATCCCCCTTGTTGGAAGCTCTCCTCTTTTGGGTGTGGATGTGAGCTGGGTCATGGACAGCCCCAATAAGCAGGAGACATGCTGAGGAAGGAAGAGTTAAGGGAGCAGGCACCTGAAAAATGGTCACTTACTTTGCCATATATGGGTAAAAGCAACCACAGTGCTACAGTCTACCTGTTGATTCTTTATTTTGTTTTTTTGTGGGTTTTTTTTGCTTTTGTTTTTTGTTTGTTTGTTTGTTTGTTTTTGAGAGGTTTTTACTATAGGGTGCATGCGCTTGCCAGAAAGATAGAGAGAAAAAGAAAGAGAGAAATCACTCCCCGGGGGGATGGCCATGCCACAATCCCTTCTCCTCCATTCTCCTCTCAGGATCTTGGGCACGCATACACATGTGCCCGGCATGAGTTTAAGCCATAGGGTCTGGAACTCGAACTGCAGTCGACTACATGGGAGTCCAGTGACATAGCCATTACGCCCGCTGCTGGTTCCACCCTGTTGGTTCTTAGGATTGCAGTCAAAACCCAAATATCAGAAATTGCATATTATTAATATTTCTAGTGTTTTCATTTCGCAAATATTTAATAATTAAAATAAAAAAAATCCATATTAAAAATAACAACCAGAGTGCCTACCACACTCCAAATGTTACTCATATAGATCATATCTCTTAAACTTGTAATTTTGCAAGTAGAGTATGCCTATGTGCAATTGAACATGTAG
The DNA here is from genome assembly GCF_000334495.1 of Tupaia belangeri chinensis. NCBI lineage: Eukaryota > Metazoa > Chordata > Mammalia > Scandentia > Tupaiidae > Tupaia > Tupaia belangeri. Next base: position 1,942,252 of record NW_006159883.1, read on the forward strand.
GAAATGAAGTTCAGAGAATTTTTGAACTCTGGTTAAGAAACTTATCCATAGTCACACACCCAGTAAATGGCAATACTGGAATTTGCGTCTTCCTTCCATACCACATTACCTCTTGTTTAAATGTACATTTTCCTTATTTATTATGTTAATTGATTGACTTTTCAGCCCACCAATAGAATGTAAGCTTCTTACAGGTGTTTCAAATGGAACCTCGTAATGTTAGATGATCTTGTACTGACTTTAGTCAACATGTGTTGGTGAGTCCTAAAACTGGCAAAAACAAACAAACAAACAAAAACCAAACCAAAACCAAAACCAAAAAACACTTGAGAGAAATACATGGTTGAAAAACGAATGATTGCAGTCAGGCTAGCAAAGAATCCAGGCAAAAAACCATTGCAACTGGTAATTCGAAGGCAGACCAAGAAAAGACATTCTGACTAGCTAGTAACATTTTCAGCTGGTTTCTGTGTTGGCAGCCCTTCGAAACCAGAACTATTAAATCCATTAGTAGAAGGAAGCACTACAGTCAACTGTGCAAAATGAATTTAAGAGTGATTGACAGATAAGCAGACTTTAAGTAGCAAATTGCTGAAAAAATCAGCCAGGAGCTGTGAAACATGCTACTGCTTTACTGTGGGTTAAATGAGTAAAGAGTTTACTTATTCATCATGAGAGCCAACTTAAGGGACCAATTTTTTCTTGAAATTTTTGGTACCTTCATTGAATAGATTATGTTGAGTTTTCTCTCTTTATAAAAATTTAGTCTAACTAATGGTTTGTTAGTTTTGTTTATATTTTCAAAGATCCACTTTCAGTTTCATTGATTTTATTTTTTTGTATTAATTTTGCTTATTTGTGCTCAGATCTTTATTATTTATTTCCTTCTACCAATTTGGGGTTTCATTTGTTCTTGCTTTTCTAGTTCCTTAAGGTACATTTTAGGTTATTTGAAATATTTCTTTTATATGTGCGCACATGTGTGTGTATGTTTATTGCTATATACTTCCATCTCAGTTCCACTTCTACTATATCCCATAGGTTTTGGCATATTGTGTTTTCATTTTCATTTTTTTTATTTTTTTGGAGAGTTTTTTTTGCTATAGGGCACATGTGCTCACCAGAAAGACAGAGAGAGACAGAGAGACAGAAAGCAAGAAATCACCCCCCAGGGGGGATGGCCACGCTGCAATCCCTTCTCCTCCATTCTCCTCTTGGGATCTTGGGCATGCATGCACACGTGCCTGGCTTGAGTTTAAGCCACCGGGTCCAGGACTTGAACCGTGGTCGACTACGTGGGAGTCCAGCGACATAGCCATTATGCTAACTGCTGGTCCCATAATTTTCATTTGTCTTGAAAAAATTTTTAATTTTATTTTTAATTTCTTTATTGACCAGTAGGCATTCAGGAGTATGTTGTTTAGTTCCACGCATTTGTGTAATTCCCAAAGTGCTTCTTATTATTCATTTCAAGTTTTATTTCATTATGGTCAGAAAAGGTACTCCCTTTCTATTTCTGTTTTCTGTTCTTCTACATTGGTTGAGACTTGTTTTGTGGCACTGCAGATAGTCTGTACTGGTGAGTGTTGCATGTGCTGATGAGAAGAACATGCATTCTGCAGCTGTTGAATGAAATGTTCCATAAATTATTTTAGGTCCATTTGGTCTACCATGCAGTTGAAACCAAATACTTCTCTGATGAGTTCCTGACTAGATGATCAGTCTAATGCTGAGAGTAGAATGTTGAGGTATTCAACTATTATAGCATTGCAGTCTATCTCTATCCTTAGGTATAGAAATATTTGCTTTGTATATTTGGGCAGACAAGTGTTCGGTGTGTATAATATTTACAATTGTTATTTTTTCTTTCTGAATTGATCTATTATATATAGTGACCTTTCCTGTCCCTTTTTACAGTTTATGAGTTATTTATTTTTTTAATTTGCCATTGGGTACATGCATTTGCTAGAGAGAGAGAGATTGGGAAAGTGAGAAAACACCACTGGGGTGATGACCACACTTCAGTCCCTTTTCCTCCATTCTCCTCTTGGGATTCTGGGCATGCACACACATGTACCTAGAATGTTTTTTCAAGCTGCTAGGTCTGGGACTTGAACTGCAGAGCCAGTCATGTGAGATCCAGCTGCCTAAGTATCTCACCACCTGGCTGGCCCAAGTTAAAGTATTTTATTTGCTATAAGTATAGCTACATCTGCTCACTTTCAGTTTCTGTTTGCATAGAATACCTTTTATCATCCCTTCACTTTCAAGTTCACGTGAATCATTACCAGGGAGTTGAGGGTTTTGTAGGCAACAGGTAGTTGGCTCTTGTTTGTTTCTTTTATGATTTTTGAAATATATACAGCCAACCTATTTTTTAAATTGAGGAATTCAATCCATTTATATTTAAAGTTATTACTGATAGGTAAAGATGTATTCCAATCATTTTGCTAAGTGTTTTGTTTATTCTTACTTTCTTTCTAACTGATAAAGGATTAATAACCAGGATACAAAAGAAACTTGAATAATTCAGCAACACAAAAGCCAAGTAATCAACTGGAAAAATGACTTAAATAGACATTTCTTAAGAGAAGTCATCCAAATGGTGAATTAGCCTATGAAAAAAATGCTCAATACTACCAGTTATCCAGGAAATGCAAATCAAAACCACAATGAGACGATCATTTCATCCTAGCTAAAATCATCAAGAAGACAGAAAAACGACAAATGCTGGCAAAGATAAAGTGAAAGGGAAACTCTTTTACACTGTGGGTGGGAATGTAAATTAGAATAGCTATTTTGGAAAATAGTGTGGAGTTTCCCCAAAAAACTAAAAATAGAATTGAGACAACAATTCCACTACTAATCATCTAAAGGGAAGGAAATCAGTGAGTCGTAGAGCTATCTGCATGCTAATAATTAGCACAGCACTATTTACGATAGTGAAGATATGAAAACAATCTAATGTTCATGAACAGACAAATGGATAAAGAAAATGTGATATATACACACACTCACCCACAGTGGAATACTACTTGGTCAATAAAAAGGAAAAAAAGAGAATGAAATCCTGTCATCCAAGTCAGCATGGATGAACCTGGGGGATATTACGTTGAGTGAAATAAGTCAGGTACAGACAGAGAACAACTGCAAGTTCTCACTCACCTGTGGGAACTAAAAGACTGTTTTATCAAAGTGAGAATAGCTTAGTAATTACTTCAGGCTGAGAAAGATAGGGAGGAGTGGTGAATAAAGAGACCTGGTTTATGGATACAAAATTACAGTTAAAGAGCCAGCCATGAAGCACAGCATTTAAACACTATGCAGAAATAGCTGGATCCCACATAGCTGACTGCAGTTCAAATACTGACCCCAGTGGCAACATACTGGGTAGAATGTCAGGTAGACAAATGAAGGAAAAAAGATTGCAGTGAGACCAGGGGTCTTCAATGAGTTCTCTCTCTCTCTCTCTCATGCACACACACTCTCTGGCATTAAAAAGAAAGTAAAAAGAAAAGGAAAGAGGAATGGATTGTAGTATATAGAACAGCAGAGTAACTGTAGTTAACAATAGTTAAAGTAACTTAAAGGGGGGATTTTGAATGTTCCCAACACAAAATAATGAAAAATGTTTCAGAAGATGCATACTCTAGTTAGCCCTATTTGATCATTATACGTTGTATTCATACATTGAAAAAGAAATCACGTGTGCCCCATAAATATAATTATTGTGTATCAGTTAAAAACAATTTTAAAAAATAAGGTAAACTCCATGAAGTATTACCTGGATAATGCTCACTACCATCAGTAGATGCCTTTTGAATCTAAATCCTTTCTTCCCTACATATGATACAGCTCTGTCCTTTCCATCAGAAAGATAGGAATTTCTTTTTCAAGAACGGTATCATGCTGGGCTCTATGTACTAGGGACTTCTGAGTTTCAGGAAGTAGTTCAGTGTTGCCTTTTAAAATATATATCCTCAGTTCCATGTGTGCAAAAAGACTTTGCATCTGCTCCTGGCAGTTATGGCTGATCAGTCACAACTCCTACCTATGTTGTACCCAGGGTAGTTTATAACACAGCAAGGCAGACAGCCACAGCCAGTAGAGTTAGCACTTGAGAAGAAATGAAGGAAAAAGGATTGCAGAGAGGCCAGGGTCTTAAATGGGTCCTGCAGAAGAGTATTTTGTATTTATTTTATTCACTTACAAAAGTTATTCAATAATTGTTTAGCTGTCTAATTAATTATCATGGTTGATTGATATCAATTTACTCAAATTTAGACTCACTGAGCTCGTGTGTGTGTATATATTTATATACACACATTTATATACACACCTTTAAAATTTTTTTCTTTTTTTTTTACATCATAGCATTTCAGAGATTACCTATTCTAACCTGGCAGCCTTCTTTGGAACTCGTGCTTCTTATTCTCAGCCTTGTATTTCTTATACCCGGCACAAAAATAAATTACCTTACTTTTTTGGGGGGAGATTTTCACTATAGGGTGCATGCGCTCGCCAGACAGACAGAGAGAGACAGAGAGACAGAAAGAGAGAAATCAGCCCCCAAGGGGGATGGTCATGCCGCAATCCCTTCTCCTCGATTCTCCTCTCGGGATCTTGGGCATGCACGCACACGCGCCTGGCGTGAGTTTTAAGCCACCGGGTCCGGGCCGCACGACTACGTGGGAGTCCAGCGACATAGCCATTACGCTGACTGCTGGATCCCTAAATTCCCTATCATGGTTGATTGATATCAATTTACTCAAATTTAGACTCACTGAGCTCGTGTGTGTGTATATATTTATATACACACATTTATATACACACCTTTAAAATTTTTTTCTTTTTTTTTTACATCATAGCATTTCAGAGATTACCTATTCTAACCTGGCAGCCTTCTTTGGAACTCGTGCTTCTTATTCTCAGCCTTGTATTTCTTATACCCGGCACAAAAATAAATTACCTTACTTTTTTGGGGGGAGATTTTCACTATAGGGTGCATGCGCTCGCCAGACAGACAGAGAGAGACAGAGAGACAGAAAGAGAGAAATCAGCCCCCAAGGGGGATGGTCATGCCGCAATCCCTTCTCCTCGATTCTCCTCTCGGGATCTTGGGCATGCACGCACACGCGCCTGGCGTGAGTTTTAAGCCACTGGGTCCGGGACGCAAACCGCGGTCGACTACGTGGGAATCCAGCGACATAGCCATTACGCTAACTGCTGGTTCCCTAAATTCCCTTACTCTTAAAGGAGAAAGATCATGCAAATATGAGACCAGACAGTTTCCTGAGTGGGGCCAGAGGTTGTATTTCTGAAGCTTTTAATCATAGAGAGAATACATTAAATGTAGGATGATCCCTAAAATGTCATCCCAGAGACACCTGGTCTGAAATAAGCGCATGAGTACACAAACAGATATTTGATATATAAACTTAAAAGTTTCACTGAACCACCTTGAAACCCGCAGCTGTAGAGAAATAGTAAGTTTTCAACAATGGCTGAGCCAGGGAACTTTCTCTATGCCTATGGTCTATGTGGAAGATTGTCAAGGCTGAGTCTCTGCATTCATTCCTTGCCCTTGCTGTCTATGAGGTGACTGTGTTTGTAACATCAGCTTCAAAGGAAACCTTTGACCAAGGTCACCTAAGATGAGGAAGGAGAGTTAAGCACTCAACCATGATGACTTTCTCTTCCAATGCCTTATTCAAATACCTTGTCCGCCTAACTCAGAACAGGTGAGACTGGTGTAGGTTTCAACACTACTTTAACTCTCTTCTCATTTACATATGAAGCACTGTATTACCTTATATTGTCCTTGATGACATGCAATCAGTCCCTGGCCTATAAAAAATTCCTCTTGCCATGCAGGAATTGGGAGTGGAGAGCTAGGGAGCTTAGGTGGTCTGGCTCCCCATCACTTCCATGGTCTCATCTCCTGCTACTCTTATCAATGCTCTCTCCACTCCAGCCACAATGACCTCTTTACTCTTAACTCAAACACACAAGGCACTTCTTTAGCTACTCTTCAGAGACAGGCTTCTTCCAAATCTCCTTGGTTGATTTCTTCTTCTTAGTATCAATGTGAATTTCTCAATTAGATCTCACTGAGTTCTACAGTTAAAATCATAACATTCAACCTACCTACTCTTTTTTTTTTAAATTTTTTATTTTTTTGAGAGTTTCTTGCTATAGGGTGCATGCACTCACCAGAAAGAAAGAGAGAGACAGAGAGATAGAAAGCGAGAAATCACTCCCCAGGGGGGATGGCCATGCCACAATCCCTTCTCTTCCATTCTCCTCTCAGGATCTTGGGCATGCGTGCACACGTGCTCGGCATGAGTTCACACGTGCTCGGCATGAGTTTAAGCCACCAGGTCCGGGACTCTAACCACTGTCAACTACATGGGAACTCAGCGACATAGCCATTACACTAACTGCTGGTCCCCAACCTACCTATTCTTGATGCCCCTTACTTTGTTTGTTTCTTCATTTCCCAAAGCACTCTTTACCTTCAATATCCTATAAAATTTACTTATATATAGTAGATATTGTCTAATGCTGCTCCCCAAGGTTAGAGACCTTTGTTTTGTTTACTGATACATTCAAGTACTCACAATAGTAATGAAATGTTATAGGCTCTCAGTCAATGTGCTGATGAATACATGAGTTCTTAAGTCAAAATAGAGGGAAAACTGTGAAACAACTGTGACAACTTAGAGAAACTAACCAAGGGAGCTCCACAGTGGAGTTATTTCTTCTATTCAGTCAGCCCCAAATTTTACTACTTATGGATTTATTTAACTCAATGGAATATCATCTTTGAAAATATGAATGTTATCGTAGTACTGCTAAGGCGTATCTGTTACTAAGACAATACTGTGACTCTATCTAAGCTTATCACTGTTTCCCAGTTTCTAGTGGAGACCAGATTCCTTACGAGAATGGGCATTATCACAAGAACTCTGGAACATTTTGGAACATGGACTAGTTTAGGCATCATAGATATCATGGGTAGGCGCCAGCAAGGGGAGGCTTAAGGCAGTGTAATAGGGCTCAGTCTAGAGAGATAGGAATGGTGCAACAACATTTATATGCTAATGTTTAGCTTCTGTGATGATCTTTCAAAATCCCTCCAAGAAAAGCTTGTTTAGATCAATGACCTCTTCCCTTAAATCGATAACATCTGTTGGCTAAGCATAATCTACTTCCCAAAATGTGCCCAGCAGGAACTTGTTTAAGGGAGTAAATGGGAGTGGGGATGGGCATTTGATTTTCTGGATGGCTAGATGTGTCTCTTGCCAGGAGACTTAAAATGCTTATCAGATTTGCTTCATCTGGAAAGAATGATTCTATGTTTCCCTTGCAGCTCTCAGCAGGCAGGTCCAACTTATTAGCTATCCAGATTTCACTGCTCAACATTGTGGCGCTTTCATAATTTATCTGGCCACCATGAATAACACCAGTATTACAGCCCACACAAATACCGCTTTATGGCTGTTTTATGAGTGTTAGATTGTTGATGGTCAAGCTGTTTTCAGAGTCAACACATCATCTTTTAGTGTCCAGAGATTTCAGATACAATCAAAGACCTGAACCAAACAACTTTGGGATAATAGTGAGGGATTACTGCATGAGCAGAAACAGTGATGCATTGAAGAGCTCAGACTTAAAAGTTTGTGGTCATTACAGTTATTCAAACTCTACAGAGCTGGAGAAGTTTAATGAAATAATTTTCCTCCCATCTTTCCTGGAACCCAAACAGCTATCTGTAGCATGATTTGAGATATCTGACAAAACACAGATAAGAGAATAAAAAAAGAGAAGACTCATGAATCTCAACATATTGTGTACCAGTGAGCCAAAGATGTCTTTATAGAAGTGCTAAAAATTCCTCTACAAACCCTTCTAGATTTATAGTCTTCTACAATAAATAATCATAGCTACTACTGACTGAATAGTCACTCTTTTTCAAGCACTTTCAAAGCAAGAATGTTTTTGACTCTCAAAGTAGCCCCTACACTCAGGTGTCATCCTTGTTCTACAGGTGAGGAAACCAAGTTTTAGCTCACCAGGACCCCATAGTGAGGAAGTGACAATGAGGTTCCATGCCAGTACTGCAGTAACATGGGGGCCTTCTTCACTCCATCACACTGTCTCAACACTTTTTTTTTTTTTCTGGAGAGGTTTTTGCCACAGGGCATGTGTGCTCACCAGAAAGACAGAGAGAGACTGAGAGATAGAAAGCGAGAAATCACCCCCCCAGGGGGTATGGCCACGCCACAATCCCTTCTCCTCCATTCTCCTCTCGGGATCTTGGGCAC
>NW_006159883.1:1950728-1962555 GCF_000334495.1 Tupaia belangeri chinensis
GCTTCAAGAGATTTTTTTCACCAGAAATTCCTCTCATTAGCTTGGAGTCAGGTTTTAGGACATGGAGTCTAATCTTACAGGAAGAGTCTACTCTTACAGGAAGAGGTTTTTTTTTTTTTAATTTAAAAACATTTAATAAAAGTATTTACTTTTAGCTTAAGGTAGACTTTCCATGACCAGGAAGGTGTGCCCAGCTTTCCCATCAACAAATGGCATTCTTTTGAGCACCCCTAAACTCATCTCTCATTTAGCCAAGCATTCTTGCCACTGGTCTCTGAAAGCTTAATGAAAACAAAGGAAATGTGGATAATATTTGGTCTTGGTTTGTTTCTTTCAAGTGTTTTCTCTCCTAAAGCAAGAACCTGGAGAGTTGTCATTAGTTAGTAGCACTGATAAGGGGATTAGGCGACTTCACTTTGGCTCCTTAAGTGTTTTTAAAACAGGTTAATGTGAATGAGCATTACATTTCTCTGTTGCCGAATACCTTCAGAGATCTAGAAATGAATTCCTTGGTTAAAAACTGAAAAATGTCTGAGATAAATGCTTCTCTTTGATTAAACAGGGATAGGACATAAGAGCCCTAATATTCTGTAATTTGGAAGGGCTTCTGGAAATAAGTCATGTGTTTAAAAATTAACTATATATTCAACTTTAATTGTAAACTTTTATAAATACTTATGTCATTGGGTATAACAAAGGAAAGTTGCATTATGAAGCTTATAAAATACCACACTAGCAAGAAAAAAAGAAATAAAAACTAGAAGTATTCTCTTAATTTCTCCTCGATCCATTAAATGATCTAGAGTTCTTTGATGATTTCTCAAAGAATTTCGTTATTTCATATGCTTCTCTTGGTACTATTTACATGGTATGACAGAGAACGCCTTTCTACTAGTAAAAAACATCAAATACCACTCCAAATGTTTTTTTTTTTGTGTGTGAAAATAACTTTTCTGTAAAGTCAACATATAAGTAGTACATTTAAAAACTGCATTAATAGTCAAACTAGGGGCCAGCAGGTGGCATGGTGGTTAAGGACTCCCACATGGCCGACCATGGTTCAAGTCCTGGACGTGGCGACTTGTTTTCTCTCTCTCTCTCTCTCTCTGTCCCTCTCCAGACAAATGAAAATAAACGAGTAAATTAAATTAAATAAAATAATTCTTAAAAAAAACCCAAAGTCAAACTAATCAGATGCTTGTGACATATTATTTTCCAGTGATGGCATTTTGTCTGTTGTCTCTGCTGTAACCCTAAATGAGTAGTTTATTTCACTCCTAATTTATTCCTGCAATCTTTGCTTACAACTAAGTCTATGTATGTCTTGGTAAATATTTACTTATTTTGGCTTATATTATGTTATTATATTACAAAGTGTGTAACTAATAATTGTTTTTACTGGATTATCCAAACTGAACAGCAGGGATTTTCAATGTTTAGAATGAAACTAATGTATAAAACTTTAGGAAATACAAAAGCAGCTAGTCAGGAAAACTCTCCATTTAACTAAAAGAACATGAAAGTTCAGGAAACTCACTTTTGACTGGAAAGGTGGAGAACAAACAAAGTTCCAGTTGTGCAAACTCTACTCTAAACCTACTTACCTGCTCATGAAGACTTTTGGAATCCCACATAAATGTTGTCAAAGCTAGACATATACCTTTCCTTTTCATCCACAACTCAATTGTCAGCACAGCTTTGAGCAGATTTTGAAAACAATGTAGATTCTCCTAGTCAGTAATTAAGTTTTCCCAAGGCCAACTCCAGGCTAAACTGACACCCAGCAAGTATATGTGAATAAAAAAAGGAATGGAGGGAACCAGCAGTTAGCGTAATGGCTATGTCGCTGGACTCCCACGTAGTCGACCGCGGTTGGTGTCCCGGACCCGGTGGCTTAAAACTCACGCTGGGCGCGTGTGCGTGCGTGCCCAAGATCCCGAGAGGAGAATGGAGGAGAAGGGATTGCGGCGTGACCATCCCCCCTGGGGGGTGATTTCTCGCTTTCTGTTTCTATGTCTCTCTCTGTCTGTCTGGCGAGCGCACGCGCCCTACAGTGAAAATCTCTCCAAAAAAAAAAAAAAAAAAGGAATGGACAAACATAATTACAAGTCAAATTAATCTCTTTTTTTTCATTTTTTGTATTTTTAAATTTTCACTTTAAAAAAAATTATGATCATAATTGTGTTTATATTACATTAAAACACATAAAACTTTACAATGTATTACATTTCTTTTTTCCAGAAGGAATGCCATTCATATCAGTCAAGACAAAGACATTACTATCCTTCTCCATACTCTCCCCTTCTCTGGCCCCATTCCACACTGTCTTCAGTATCGCTATTTTTACTGCTTTTATGTCCTTTAATATTTAAATCTCTACCATAAAGTGTGCATAGTCAGTATATATTAAGTGGATGCATACAATATCTTTCTTTCATATCCTGTCTTGCTTAACTCAGCAATAGATCCTCCATAGCGGACCACTTTCTTTCAAATGGCCAGGGTCTTCTTGTTTGTTTGTTTATTTATTTATTTATTTTATTATTATTATTTTTTTTTAATGGCTGAATAGTATTCCGTAGAGTATATGTGCCACCCTTTTTTAATCCATTCATGTGTTTGTGGACATTTGGGTTGGTTCCATGTCTTAGCAATCATGAATAATGCTGTAATAAACATTGATGTGCAAGCGCTTTTCCAACTGAGCATTCTCCTGTCCTTTGGGTAGATACCCAGAAGTGGGATTGCTGGATCAAATGGTATCCTATTGTAGATCTTTTAGGAACTTCCATATTGTTTTCCACAGTGGCTGAACCAGTTTATATTCCCACCAACAGTGTGGGAGAGTTCTCCTTTCACCACATCCCTGCCAACACTTAGCACTTTTTGTATTTTTAATCTTCACCATTCTGACACAGATTAGGTGGTATCTCATTGTGGTTTTAATAAGCATTTTTCTTATGATGAGGGATGTTGAGCATTTCCTCATATGCTTTTTGGCTGTTCAAATGTCTTTCTTAGAGAGAGTTTTTGTTCAGCACATTTTCCCATCTTTTATTAGAGTTAATCTATTTTTTTTTTTCACGTATGCAGCTTGAGTTCCCTGTGTATTCTGGTTATCAGTCCCTTGTCTGAGGCATATTTTACAATAATATTTTCTCATTCTGAAGGTTGTTGATTCACACTTGTTACTGTGTCCTTTGTTGTGCAGAAACTTTTTAGTCTGATATAGTCCCACTTGTCTATTTTAGGGATTATTGCCTGTACTTTGGGAGTCTTATTTAAGAAGTCTTTGCCTACTCCAATGTCTTCCAGTGTTTCCCCAGCATTTTCCACCAGTAATTTTATAGTTTGAGGTCTTAGGTTCAGATCTTTGATCCATTTTGAGTAGATTTATGTTAATGATGAAAAATGGGGACTCAGTTTTGTCTTTCTGCAGGTGATACCCAGTTTTTCCTGCACCATTTACTAGAGAGGTTTTCCTTTTCCCAATGAATTGACTGGTATCATTTGTCAAAAATCTGTTGTCCGTAAGTTCGGGTTTATTTCTGGGTTCTCTATTCTATTCCATTGGTCCACCTGTCTATTATTGTGCCAATACCATGCTGTTTTGATTATTACAGTTTTATAATATATCGTGGGGTCAGGGAATGATATGCCACCCCTTCCACTCTTCTTATGCAGGATTGCTTTGACAATACAAGGTCTTTTATGATTCCAGACAAATTCTATGATTGTCTTTTCTAGATTTGTGAAGAATGTCACTGGTATTTTGATTGTAATTGTGTTAAATATGTAGATTAATTTGGGTAGAATTGTCATTTTGATCATGTTAATTCTTCCAATCCAGAAACATGGGATGTCCTTCTACATTTTTATGAGTAGGATAGGGATAAACTCTTCCTTAAAAGGTTTGTAGAATTCAGAAGTGAAACCATCAGGTCCTGGGCTTTTTTTGTTGGGAGTTTACTTATTACTTATTCAATCTCATGGTTTGTTATGGGTCTATTCAGGTTTTCTATGTTCTCCTGATTCAATCTTGGTAGATTATATGCATCCAGGAATTTGTCCATCTCCTCCATGTTCTCTTCTTTGTTGGCATATAGTCGCTCATAGTATCCTCTAATGATATTTTTTTTTTTTTTTTCTTTGAAATTTTTTTTTTTCTATAGGGCACATGTGCTCACCAGAAAGACAGAAAAAAACAGAGAGACAGAAAGCAAGAAATCACCTCTCAGGGGGGATGACCATGCCGCAATCCCTTCTTCATTCTCCTCTCAGGACCTTGGGCCCACACGCACACGTGCCCAACATGAGTTTAAGCCACTGGGTGTGGGACTCAAACTGCAGTCAACTACATGGGAATCCAGTGACATAGCCATTACGCCAACAGCTGGTCCCTCCTCTAAAGATATTTTGTATTTCTATTATGTCTGTTGTAATGTTGCCTGTTTCATCATGTATTTGATGTACTTTTTTTTTCTTTTTTCTTCTTCTTTATCAGTCGAGGCAATGGTGTATTGATCTTGTTAATCTTTTCAAAGAACCAGCTTTTGCTTTCATTTATTTTCTGTATGGTCATTTATTTTCTATTTCATTTATTTTTACTCGAATCTTTATTTTTTTTTTAACTTGGCATTTTGTTGTTGTTGTTGTTTTTCCAGTTCCCTGAGGCATGATGTTAGGTTTTCTATTTTCCAGCTTTCCATCTTTTTCTTACGCTCACTAATTGCTATGACTCTTCCTCTTAGACTGCATTTGCCATGTCCCTTAGATTATGGAAACTCATGTACTCACATTTGTTTCCATAATTTTTTTCATTTCAGACTTAATTTCTTCAGTAACCAAGGAGTCATTCAGAAGTAGGTTGTTCAGTTTCCATGTGTTTGTGTATTTTTCAAGGGTGTTTTCTGAAATTATTATTGAGTTTAATTCCATCATGGTCAGAGAAGATGCTGGATATAGTTTCTATGCCTTTGAATCTGTAAAGGCTTGATTTGTTTTCTATTGTATGGTCAATCTTTGAAAAGGTTCTATGCCGGTTGAAAAAAATGTGTATTTTGTGGACTTAGGGTGGAAAGTTCTTTTTTGTTTTTTTTTTGGATAGGTTTTCGCTATAGGGCACATGCACTCGCCAGACAGACAGAGACATAGAGACAGAAAGCGAGAAATCACCCCCCCAGGGGGGATGGCCATGCCGCAATCCCTTCTCCTCCATTCTCCTCTTGGGATCTTGGACACGCACACACATGCGCCCGGCGTGAGTTTTAAGCCACCGGGCCCAGGACGCGAACCGCGGTCGACTAAGTGGGAGTCCAGCGACATAGCCATTACGCTAACTGCTGGTTCCCAAAAGTTCTATAAATATCTATCACACCTGTTTGATTTATAGTATCATTTAGCTCCTATATCTCTCTATTTTTTCTCTAGAAGATCTGTCTAAAGGAGATAATGCGATGTTGAGATCCCCTACGATTATAGTGTTGATCCCTAGCTCACCTTTGAGCTCCAGCAGTGTTTCCTTGAAATATTTAGGTGCTCCTGATTTGGATGCATAGATATTTATAAGCGTTATGTCTTCAGAATTTATAGTATCATTTAGCTCCTATATCTCTCTATTTTTTCTCTAGAAGATCTGTCTAAAGGAGATAATGCGATGTTGAGATCCCCTACGATTATAGTGTTGATCCCTAGCTCACCTTTGAGCTCCAGCAGTGTTTCCTTGAAATATTTAGGTGCTCCTGATTTGGATGCATAGATATTTATAAGCGTTATGTCTTCAGAATGAATTATCCTATTTACTATTATATAATGCCCTTCTTTGTCTCTTCTTGCAGTCTTTATCTTGAAGCTTATTTTGTCTGAAATCAATATCACAATTCTAGCCTTTTTTAAATTTCCATTTTCATGGGATATCTTTTTCCAGCCCTTCACTTTTAGTTTATGTATGTCCTTATCCATAAGGTGCATTTCTTGTAGACAACAGATCAGAATTTCTGTATTTTATTTTTTATTTTTTTAATTTATTTTTTTTAATTCCATTCAGCCAGTCTGTTTTTTGTTCTCTTATAACTTTATGTCTAACTTTTTAGTTTTCCTGGTATAACATTACCTTCAAAACTTCTTGAAGAGCTGGTCTGTAGTTTAAAAATTCTTTCAGATTTTGTTTATCCAAAAATGTTTTTCATCTTTTTTTCCCTTATGAAAGATAATCTTGCTGGGTATAGTATTCTTTGTAGAAATTGTTTTTCATTCAACACTTTGACTATATTTCCCCATTCTTTCCTTGCCTTCATTGTTTCCAACGAGAGGTCCAATGTTAGCCTGATGGGGTGACCTTTCTAAGTAACTTGACATTTCCCTCTTGCCAACTTTAGTATATTGTCTTTGTTTTTTTTTTCGCCCATCTGGTTATGATGTGCCTTGGAGTGGATCTTCTTGGGTTGATTCTAATTGGGGTCATATATATTTCTTTGGTCTGGATATTTGAATGCCTTTCTAGGTTTGAAAAGTTTTCTTCTAGGATTTTATGGAATAAATTATTATTTTCTCTGTCTTCTGGGATACCAGTTATCTGGATTTTGGGGCACTTGATGGTATTCAGTATACCTCATATATTACTTAATTTTTCTTGATTGTTTTCTCAATCTTCTTGATACTTCTTTCTAGGTCAGATGTTTTGTCTTCTACATTCAAGACTTGATCTTCTTTGTTATCAAATCTACTTTTAATACTTTCGAGGGAAGTTTTGATTTCCTGTCTCACATTTTCATCTCTAGTAGTTCCTTCTGATTCTTTTTTAAGGTGTCTATTTCTTCTTTCAAATCATGAAAGGACTTCATCTCCTGGAGCTCATTGTCTCTTTTTTCTTGCATCTCAGTTAGTTTGGTCACTACAAATAATCTGAATTACTTATCCAACATGTCTACAACGTCCATTGTGTTGGTGGTGGTTGATGTGGAATTAACGCTTTCTCTTAGGTGAGAGATATTTTGTTGGTTGCTCATATTTCTTGAGCCTCTGCAATTGTTTCTAGTTATCTGGTCATCTATACATTTCTTCCTAACTTATTCAAGGTACCTCTGAGTGTTCAAAGGTGTGTGGGAGTAGAAAATTGGTGATCTCTCTTCTGGTCTGCCCCCTGTTGCTCACCAGTACCCTGCACTATTGTTGCTGGTCCTGCATGACACAAAGCCTTTCCTGTTTCTAGAGTGGTGAGCCTTTAACTGAGCTAATGAGCTTTACCACAGAAGCAAAGAAATGATTGCAGGGCATGCAATGCATTCAGTGTGCTATTCAAAACATTGAAGTTCTGAAAGTCCAAAGGCAAGTGGGGTTGGAGGGAGGATGAATGACAGGTCTTGGCCAGCTGTTATGGCCTATAGTCACAGACAGCCTGGTGTCTGGCAATGCCACTAGCTTGTACTGGTTCCGGATGGGGTGGGTAGGGGTGTAAGTTAGTCTTAAAGACCCAAGAAACAAACCTGAAGTGCAAAGGCGAGTAGGAGCAGGGATGAGTGATGGGCCCCAGGCCGTTAAGGCTTGTAGCCACAAGTGGCCTGGTGTCAGGCAATGCCACTCTCTTTTTTTGTGTCTTGACATTAATTGACACTCTAATACTGACAGCCTCACATAGAGTCATGAGACTATTCTAACAAAAGTCATGAATTTGAGGAATTCTAATCATATCTGTTTATATATGAAGAAAGCTGGGTCTAGAGTGAACAAAGCTCATTGCCCACATCTCACACAGCTTGTTAATGGCAGAGCCGATACTAAAACATAAATAACTTCATTCCCAGGCTCATTCTATTTGCTGTGCCATGCTACCTCATTTTTGCTGTGACCAGTGTGGTCTTAGCTACAATTATCCCTTCAATACTATTCCAATCCCTTGCTGACTTTCTATAAATGCTAAGTCATCTGAGGAGCTGGTAAAGGCTTTAAAGATATAAGCAATTATGCATGTTGGCTGTGAATCTTCCAGGGTCCTGAATGTTGGCCCACTAAATGGAACTCTGTTACCAGGTTAGTTTACATTTTTATCTGTGCTTTATAGTTGGCTACATGATAAACTATTTTATGATGGCTTACAATTTTTCAAGGTCCAATGCCAAAGAAAATACCTTGTTAGAGCATTACTTATTTCAGAGTGACAATCTTAAAGTAGCAAAAGAAAAAAAAACATTTTAGGTACATTTTGATATAGAGAAAGATTTGCCCCCCCCCCCCTCTTAAGAAGCTCAGTTATGCTTATTTAGCATAACACATTTATGGTAAGACAGCAGTTAATGTATGAACATGTGTCAGCCATTATATTTATGATAGAGAACTGAGCAGATTAAATAGAACCTTAAAGAGACTCCTAATTCCCGTATTTATATCTGGCCTGGGAGATTGACAAAAAGCAAAATAAAGCACCCAAGTGTAAATACACATGGCTGCTAGTGAGTGGAATGAGCCTTTGCTCCATTTTTGACATCAACAAAACTTGGGTGTCTTAGAGATGTTACAAATAGAACTTTTATGACATGGACAGTGTATTAGGGTTCTCCAGAGAAATAGAATAGGAGATTAGCTAGAGATATAAATATATAAAGAGATTTACTATAAAACTGACTCATGTGATTATCAAGGCTGACAAGTTCCAAGATCTGCATCAGCTGGTTGGAGACTCAGGAGAGCAATGGTACAGTTTCAGTCAGAGTCTGAAAGCTTATGAACCAGAGGAATTGATGGTGTAGTTTAAGTTCAAAGGCCAGCAGGCCCAAGATTCAGGAAAAGCTACCACTTTTGTTTGAGTCCAAAGTCGGGGAAGAGTGATGTGATGTCCTGGATTGAAGACAGGCAGAGAAAGTCAATTCTTCTCCACTCTGCCTTTTTGTCCTATTGAGATTTATTGGATAAGAGCCACCCACATTAGAAAGGACAATCTGGGGGCCAGCAGGTGGCGTGGTGGTTGAGGGCGCTGGACTCCCACATGGCCAACCACGGTTCGAGTACTGGGCCTGGAGGCTTGCTTTCTCTCTCTCTCTCTGTCTATCTCTCTCTCTGTCCCTCCTTGGTCAAATTAAAATAAATAAAGTAAAATAAAATAATTCTGAAAAAAAAAAGAAGTAGAAAGGACAATCTGTTGTATTCAGTCCACCAATTCAAATATTAATCTCATCCAGAAACACCCTCACAGGCATACCCAGAATAATATTTGACCAAATAACTGGGCATCTCACAGCCCACTCAAGTTGGCACATAAAATTAACTATGAAAGAGAGTATCTTTTCCCACCAGTGCATTTTGGCCACATGTGGTCACTCTTATTTGTTGAGTAGGCAATTTTTAAAGCTACTTTGCCTTCTATATTAGTTTTTAGCCCTGCCAAGGAATACCACACACTAGATAGCTTAAACAGCAGCTGTTCATTTGCTCACATTCTGGAACCTGTAAGTCTAAGATGACAGTGTCAGCAGTTACTTCTTCTGAGAGCTGTGAGGAGAATCTGATCCATGCTGCATCCTGGGCTGCTTGTAGTTTGCTTGCAATCTTGTGTTCCTTGTCTTGTGGATACATCTCCTCAATCTCTGCATTAATTTTCATGTGGTGTTATTCCTGTGTGGCTAAGTCCAAATTTACCCTTTTTTAAAAAGTACCAGTCTTATTGGTTAGGTATTACCCTAATGACTTCATTTTTAATTGATTACCTCTGTAAACACCCTACTCCTAATAAGGTTACATACTGAAACACTGAGGATTAGGACTCCAGTATATCTTTTAAGGATATAACTCAACCCATAACACTTTCTGAAACTAAAATAGCAGCTTCCATGTTTAAAGGAATACAGTAATAATAACTTGACCCAAATTACTGCTAACAATCTAATAAAAGCTATAAGTAAGAAGACCATACAATTTATTGTTTAAATCAGAACACTTATGAAAATACATTTTGTTAGTAATTTTGCTGAGACAAGGGGCAAAAACAGGTTCCAAGCAAACTGGGATGCATGGTCCATTAGCTACATGAGATGGAATGTCAGGTGTAACGACACTGCAAGCCTTCTTACTCTGTCTGCCCAGGTCTCCTATCTCAGCATCTGTCTAGTGCTGGCTGCCATCGATCATTTCCCAGAATAAGGATTTTAAAAGCTATTCACAGCTTTAATACCAGTGCTTGTTCAGTCTTGCAGTGGCATACTCTACACCAGTGTTCCCCGTCACATTAGGATCTCTTCATGCTCCCATATTCCTTTTATAACTCTATTTTCATAAAATTATCATGATTACAACTAGATAATTAATTGTGTTCTTAGTGGTGTGATATCAGACTTCCCCACTAGACCACTAAGCTCCCACGAGCAGGGATTCTGTCCTTTATTCATTCCTGCATGCTCAGTAGCTCATGCTAGACTTGCCCACAAAATGTACCATCAATATTTCTTGAATAAGTGAAAACTATGCTTCTTTAAGTTGCTTAATAAAAGCAGACATCCACATACATTGGAATAATATTTATTAAGGTTTCCCATTATTATTTTTAATAACCTTTGGAATACCCTGCTATATAGTAGGACAGAATAAAAAGGAAACAGTTTTCAGCATTCTTTTAAAAAAATAATTTTGACCCACAGGCCCTTGAAAGTGTCTCAATCCTTAGGAGTTCTTGGGCTATACTTTGAGAA
Source organism: Tupaia belangeri chinensis (assembly GCF_000334495.1). Classification (NCBI taxonomy): domain Eukaryota; kingdom Metazoa; phylum Chordata; class Mammalia; order Scandentia; family Tupaiidae; genus Tupaia; species Tupaia belangeri. The sequence goes on from NW_006159883.1 coordinate 1,961,405, forward strand.
CACTACTGAGGATGAAGTAGAAGAGACTAGAGTCCACATGAAAGAGAAAATTTTGACCCTCTATACTTTGGACTAACGTAGACCTTCTTGTGAACAATAAGTAAACCTTTCATATTATGCAAGCTCCTGTACTTTGATCTCTTTAAGTCATCAAACCAACATGCTAACTATTATAATCCTATAGCAGGCAGAGTTTGTTTTTCATATAGTAAAGAGTGAAGCGGGTTATTTTTTGTACCAAGTTTTGACTACCAACGGTAGATCCATAAGGTCTTTATTTTCTGAGTAACTGGAAGGAAGTACATTTCCTTGCAGAATTTGTATATATTTCCTGGCTTTCAGATCCAAAGTGCACCTGTTTCACTTAGTCAGGCACTCCAGTCACTCATGATACCTGATGGCCCTGGCAGGTAAACGAATCAGGGATTGTAGGGTGAAAGGTATGTTGGTGGGAGGCACTGGAAGTTTTCTGGAACAAAATTGAAGTCATAAAGCAATTCTTCAGGGATATCAGTCTGACAGCCTTGGAAAAAGTGAACTGGAAAGGAGAGAGGCCTCTAGTGAGAGACCTGGGCAGCTATAAGGCTACCATTAGAATCTATGAGAATTTATGAGGGTCTAAATTAGATCCCAGAGGGGAGAAGTGAATTAGATTAAGAATATTAATGTCCTAGTTTCTGTTGCATATAATGACAATAGCTACCAAGAGCCTTAACATAGAGGACAAGCTAACTCTGCACCCAGACATTATTTACTATAGCTTATTTTGAGAATACTGTCTGTTGGTTTGGATCTTGTAGGAACATCGAGAATCTCTTCCCCAAAGAGCATAAAAGAAGATATCATTTTCCTTTTCCCCTAATTTACTCCTTAAGGTTGAGAAATTATGGGAAAGAGGACTTGTTTCACCACTTGATAAGCAGCAGAGAAATGAGAGTTGCCATCTCTAGTCTGTCTACGTTATAATCCCACGAAAAGGTCTGCCTTTCACTTCTAGCAAGGGAATGGGGTAAGGGCGTGGGGAGGAGCAGGTGGGAAACTCATTGTCCTGGGTTGCACCTATACATGTTCAGGGATTTGAATAAGGTCTTCTGTCTCCAGAAGCCTGCAGTCTTTTTTTTTTTTTTGGAGAGGTTTTTTTTTTTTTTTTT
>NW_006159883.1:1962939-1963328 GCF_000334495.1 Tupaia belangeri chinensis
GGGACGTGAACCGCGGTCGACTACGTGGGAGTCCAGCGACATAGCCATTACGCTAACTGCTGGTTCCCAAGCCTGCAGTCTTAACTGTGGAATTCTACCATTTCAATACTGTGCCAATAGTTCAAGCCTATGTTCTGGAGTACAGTGGTTCCTAAAAGGAGAAGGGAGGGAGCAGTTGATTTTATACACTTATCATAGTACCTGATACCCAAGCAAACAGGCCTGGAGAAAAAGCAATTTGATTCTCTTTCTGTGCCTTTACACCACATGCTGAAATCCATCAGAATCTCCTGAAATAGAGATAAAATGAAATTGAATATAAGTTTAAAGTGATGAGTCTGAAGTTCTGGATTATTGGTTCTGAATTCAATCAGGAACCTTCATTTATA
>NW_006159883.1:1963347-2017885 GCF_000334495.1 Tupaia belangeri chinensis
AGAGAGAGACAAGGGTGGTTCTCATGCTTTGGGCTTTTGACTATGCAGCACTCAGAGAAGCATCTGTCACTAGGGCTGACATTTTGGTGCATTCATGGTCTTACCCACATGCTTTGAGAAAGTCAGCACAACTCTTCCACTCTCTCCCAGTGGGGAGTTGCCTGATAACTAGGGTTCTAAAATCCCTAGGCTTTATTGGCAGATGGGGAGACTTTGGCACAGTTGATCCAAGGCTATCTTATGTTTTCCTTATAGGGTTAATTGTAAGCTATCGTTGCTGAATCCATATTTATGCCATTTGCTATCAAGAATTTTCTACTTTTTAAAACATTTTAAAATTTTTATTTTATTTTTAAAATTTTCAGATTAATTTCATATTTTATATAAAAGTCTCCATGATGTTGTATATTATATATAAATATTTTTTAACAGCAAAGTTTATATTTTTCATCTGTCAAATATTTCACCTCCTTACACCTCAGACCCACCGTCCACCACCCACTCGCTACCATCCACTTTCCTCACTTATAGTCTCTATCACTGACACACACCCTCTCCATCATCACATCTTCGGACTTCTCAACCTCTGTCACAGAGTGTAGACACTCGGTGCAAATTGAGTGGGATATACAATGTGTGTCTTTCAAAGTCTGGCTCACTTTACTCAACATTAAGTCTTCTATTGGGTCATCTGAAAAGTCATGATGTATTTTTCTATGCAAAAATGTGTCATGACTTTTTGGACGACCCACATATTCATTCAGTTTGAGTACAATGTAGGATCTCAATGTTTCATATAGCTGTGCAATATTCCATAGTAGTTATACAATGTTTCATATAGCTGTGCAATATTCCATATGAGTTATATGCCACAGTTTTTCAACTCAGTCATCAGTTTTTGAACACTTAGGTTGGTTCCATATTTCGGCAATTGATAATAATGCTGCAATAAATATAGATGTGCAAGCACTTTTCTGAATAAGTGTTTATCTATCTTTTGGGTAAATACCAAGGAGTGAGATTACTGGATCATATGATAGTTCTATTTGCAGGTTTTGAAGAACCTACATATTGTTTTTCACTGAAGTCATACTAAGTTATATTCCCACCAACAGTGTAAGATACCTATTTAGACCAACTCTATGAGTTTTTTTTTTTTTAATCTTTTAATAGGTAGCTTAGGAGCTTTCACAGCACCTTAACCATACTTTTACGTTGGCTCCTACTAAACTACATTATAATTGACTGTTTATATATTTGGTCGTCCACCAGATTATGAGACTGAGAGGACTCTTCTATCTTGGGCCTTTTCTATCTTGGGCCTCTGCACTGAGCACAGTGGACTAACTCATAGTGAGGCCTGTGGTTGACAAAGCAAAAACTAAGAAATATAAAAAGGACACAGGTAGTGGTAAATGAACTGGGCTTCTCATATTTTCCTTGCTGGATGTGTGTTGTGGCTGCAAAAACCAATTACTGAAGCTCAGCTCTAAGAAATGAAATGTATTTAGTCTACCTGTGTAGACTGTGTACCACTCAGCATGTCTTGAGACTAATCCTCTTGTTCCTTGAAATTATCTTTCCTAGTCCTGCTCCTTTTAAGTTTCTGCTATAGGGCACACATATTCTCCAGAAAAAGAGAGAGAAAGTAAGGAACCCCCCCACACACACACACACACACACTCAACAGGGAGAATGGCCACACTGCAATCCCTTCCCCTCCAGTCTCCTCTCAGGATTTTGGGCACAAATGCGCACACACCCAGAGTGTTTTTGAAACCTCCAGGTCTGAGACCCCCAACTGTGTAGTTGGCCATGTTGGATACTGTGCCTTAATCTCCTTGACTCTTACTAGACTGCTGACCCCATGTGACAGCTGGTTGTATAAGAAGAGCTGTGAATATGTAAAAAAATATTTTTATTATCCCTTTTCTATTCATACAGAATGGAATTATTTATTTATTTAAAAATTTTTTTGGTTTTGTCATAGGGAGCATGGACTTTCTAGAGAGACCTAGAGAGAGACAGTGAGAAGAAAAATGAGAAATCACCCCCCCCAACCCCTGCCAGAGAGGATGGCCATGACATGATCCCTTCTCCTCCATTCTCCTCTTAGGATTTTGGGCATGCACACACACATTCTTGGCATAATTTTTTTTTCTTTGAGAGGTTTTTGCTATAGGGCGTGCACGCTTGCCAGACAGACAGAGAGAGACAGAGAGATAGAAAGTGAGAAATCACCCCCAAGGGGGGTTGGCCACACCGCAATCCCTTCTCCTCCATTCTCTTCTCCGGATCTTGGGCACTCATGCACACGCGCCTGGCGTGAGTTTAAGCCACTGGGTCCGGGACTCGAACCGTGGTCAACTACATGGGAGTCCAGCGACATAGCCATTATGCTAACTGCTGGTCCCTCTTGGCATGATTTTTAAGCTGCCAGTTCTGGTACTTGAATCACGGTCAGTCATGTGGGAGTCCAACACCTTAACCACCATGTCACCTGCTGGCCCTGGAATGGAATAATTTTTTAAAAGTAAGTTTCAGGGAAGAAAGAGATTGGAGAAGATTAAGACTTAAAAGTGCCTCAATGGAGAATTCCAGAAAGAAAGGGAAAAGCTATAGACTGGGCAAGTAAAAAAGAGAGGGATAGGGATAGAGGAGTTATAGTCAAATTTCTTTACATCTTAATTGTCCTTTAGAACTAACGCAGAAGAGAAAATATGATTATTCTGCACATCTCACTGATTCGTTTTTAGAATCTTGGAGCTTATTTTAGTTTTCAACTTGCATGTAGATATCAGAAGTATATTGAGTAGTTACTCAATATACTTCTGATATCCTATGAACCAAATATATTGCAATCCTATGAACCAAACTGTTTAAGTGCATAACTCAGTGCTTTCAAAAGCAAATAAAATGCTACACACTTAGCCTTTCTTTTTCTTTTTCTTTTTCTTTTCTTTTTTCTGGATAAATTAACTAATCAATCTACTGGATGAACCCACATTTTTTTCCCCCGACAGCCACATCTCACGTAACATGATGATGATTCTACAGTCCCCAATGGTAGATGAGCCTGGAATTGCTTGTGATTTGGAATCTATGATTCGGTGGCTTATGAAGCACTTTAATACACTACACTATAATACGTGACTACACTAGACCTGGGAAAACTCATCACTCCGAGCTGCTGTGAACTGTGGGAATGAGGCTGGCATCTGTAGAAACTTCCGTAATTCTTACCCATGGCTGCCACCTCCCATCCACTGTCATTTATTTCTCCCCTCCCTAGCTGCCTACCCTCAGTGTCACTTACTCTTCCAAAGCCACCTGCTCCTTGCCTTTGGCTCTCCAGTTGCCAGCTCTCTAAGATTTGACATTGGGAACTGCCAACTCAGAGCTGGGATGGCTTTTCCCATCTGCAGCACAAACATTTCAAAAAGTGGGGAGAGAACTGGGCTTCTCATATTTTCCTTGCTGGATGTGTGTTGTGGCTGCAAAAACCAATTACTGAAGCTCAGCTCTAAGAAATGAAATGTATTTAGTCACAGGTAAAGTTCATGAACACAGTATTAGCTGCAGAATATGTGTGGTGGCATCTTTTACAAATGAATGCATATCCTAGATCCTGTTCCTTTTTACAAATAAGCCATCTCGAGAGTGGTATTGATGGCAAACACAGAAACAAGTCTAATGGGCTGGCAGCCTCAGTGTTGCTCAGAATAATGAGCTATGGCGCAGTGCACTTTATCTTCATCAGATTTTTTTTTCTTTGTGGTTGTTTAAAGCATCTAAAGTCCAATAGTCTCTTGGAATCAGTTTTACAGCCCCTGAGAATGGTCAAATGCTCCTCTCCTGTAGACCAAAAACCATTTGGGAAATAAGGAACCAGGCCATCAGACCTAATGAGGTTGTTCACACTAGATATGAACTTTGTTTAAAATGATTTGTTTTTTAATTGAGAAGAAAACTTAATTTTATTTGTGACCTCAAGAAGTTAAATCTAGAAGACTACCCAGTATCAAATGTTATTCTAGGTGAAAAGGGAAAACTTCCTAAAACTGTCAATCTGAAAGAACCTTGAAAGGGCCTTGAAAAGTCAGATTTTCCAAGCTGTGGACTTATTCTCTGTCTGATGAAAGATATTTGTATGGGTCACTTAAATCTTTGATTGAGTCATGGCCTCTGCAGTGGTTGGTTCTCCTTGGTGTGTCTCCCAACAGGAAGCAAGCAGGGTTGTCAGGTTGAGGGCTTATTTCCTCTGCCAACTCCCTTATCAATACTGCTGGGTGGCACTAGGTTAATCCCACAATGTTTCGTGGTTGCTTTTAACTCTCCTTTGTTCTTTACTTGTGACTTGGAGCTATGATGGGATGTAAAAACACAAGGGCTGAAGGCAGTTTAAGCTTGAAGAAAATAGGACGTGTTAGGAATCTTTGCAAATGCTTACAGAGACCTTATCCCACTCAATTCATTTCACTTTTGGCCAATGGTATCATTGCTTCCTTAACTGGAAGGACAAAAGTGTCTGTTTTCTAGTTATCTGTCTGGTCTTTTTCAGAATTCCATCTTTATATGAATCTTCTTTTTTTCATCTCAGATGAGGACTGATCTTTCTTTCCCAGATTCATTAGTCATCTAAGTTCTTAAATCCATATTGTCCTTTGCTTTTTTACATTTCCTCTTCCCTGGACACCTCCTTTCAGCTTCCACTTCTGCCCTGCCTCATTCCCAGTTGCCTTCAGATAGGTACACACTCTGAAGGCAACTGGGAATGCCTGCTAGGCATTCCCAGGTGATCCTGCTAGTTTATACTAGTTTTTCCCATGATGATCTCTGGCCAAATGCCATAGCAACCACGTTAATAGTAATACTAACAAGAAACAGTAAATAACACTTGTCTACTCTGTATCTATACTGTGTTAAACAATTTGCATACATTGTCCTTTTGCCTCACAAAAATTCTGTGAGATACCTATTTTTACCATTATCATGCTCATTTTAAACATGAGGAAACAGAGGCATAAAGGAGTTAAATAGCTTGAACAGATTACACACCAGTTCATAGCAGAGGTAGCTTTGAAACACAGGCATTCTTAGTTTAGGACCCACAATTTACACCAGTATCTTGTACTGCTTTTCTCTCTAGTTCTGCAGTCTCCCAGCATTCTGAACCACACACAGAAAGTGCACTGTCCTAGTAAAAATTGAATCCATTGACACAATCAATTTCTCATTTTCATGACCTTTTGAAGTTACCTGATATAGGTGATCTTCAGTCCCACCTTTTTGATTCCCTCTTCCTCTTTGGCTCTGGTAGTGCCATACTATTGTAGCTCTTATCTATTTTCTCTGACCTTCCTTTTTCTGTCTTCATCACTAGCTCCCTTTCTTTTAAAAAAGAAAGAGTGCGGCCCAAGGGTCTGTCATTGGAACTTTGCCACTCAGTGAGAAGCTTCTCACCTCGTGCCTTAAATGGTATCATCTGCCAATGAGATTTAGTTCTGCAGCTCTAGACCTTTCTTTCTTGGTGCCAGAGTGGGATTTCCACTCTGGTGAACATTTTTACTAAGTAATTTCACTTGGACTTCAAATTTAGTATGAATTAATATAAATGAATCACATTTCTCCAGAAGTGCTAAGGTGTTGTTCTCTTCTGACCTCTATCCTTGCTTTGGCTTGGTAGTGCTATTACTCGTCCAGCTACCCAGTCTTCAAACGTGTACCTTGTCTCTGAAGACTCCCTCATCATCATAATCATTCAGCATTATGTAATCAAAATTGTGTGTTCTTTTTTTCCCAGTTTTTCAAAATTTCAGTTTCTTACAATTTCTCTCCTGTCCCATTCTCTTTCCATCGCTAGCATTCTAAAATTTCAGTTTCTTACAATTTCTCTCCTGTTCCATTCTCTTCCCAATGCTAGTATTCAGGTTGGTGTCCTTATTAGCTAATGCTTGGCCTACAGTTTAACCAGTCCTTGACCTTCTTGATTCCCTTACTGACCCTAGTATATATGGCTTGCTGCCAATATGTCATCACTGTAAAACACTACTTCCATCATCCTATTACCCTGCTCATAAATCTAAAGAAGCTTCCTATGAGCAAAACCCAAACTCATTAGCTTGGCATTTAATGCCCTCTCTAACACCACCAAAATTAATCTTTCTAGCTGTATGTTGTCTATTCCTGGTGGGCCTTATATATATCCAAACATTTCAGCTCACTCCTGTACCCACATCATTGTTCTCCCTCCCTGAAGTGATATGCCAAATCCTCTCCACAGGCTACCTACCTCTCAGGAGCTAGCTTCATTTCTTATTTCTTCAATCAATATGTTATGACCACATTCCACTGGAAATGATTGCCTTCCTCTGAATTCTATACTAATGGTTGTCCATGCTATCAATTTAGTGCTTAGCGTTTCCTGCCTATATTTTCATGTTATAAGTATTTCTTCCCTGTGTGTGTGTGTGTGTGTGTGTGTGTGTGTGTGTGTGTGTTATAGTCTGGGCACTCCATTAGGTGCTTTAAAGTCATCTTATTTTAATGGTAATCTTGAGAAGTTGTTATTTTATCTGTATTTTATAGATAAGGCAATTCAGTCTCTGAGAAGGTAGGTTTACACTGGCTAAGGGTGCTGCTAACCTGAATCAAAGCAGAGATTTTGTCCAAGCAACGTCTGACTGGAGAGCCCATTCTCCTGCTATGATAACCCATCATGTCCTTCAAACTGCCTGCAGGACAAAGGTTCAATTTCATATCTCCTGTATATTACATGATACCCAGCAGAGATCTTGAACATATTTAGTGCTTGAAATGTTGATTGAAAGATATTTGACCCAAAATAAATTTCCAAGCATAAAAAAAGTTGATGAATACAATTAGAAGACAAATTGTAAAAGGAAAATCTTATTAGCCTATTGAAAAATAAATAAGTTAAAGTTTAGTAATATTGGGGGTAGAATCTTATAGCTTTAAGTTAAAATGTATTTAGGTATTCATTCATTTACATAAAGGGTCAAACAAGAAAATAAGATTCAAAATTCAATGGATTCAAAAGAGCATTATTTTAGATTTGGTTCTGGGAATGAGACAGAATCTTACATGGAGATTTGCAGGTAGGAAATTTACTGGGATGAGCTCTGGGTATTTCCATCAGAGAGGATATGAAGGAAGCTGGGCTGACTGTAGAGAAAAGCTGAATTGGGATATAGTAAAAACAAAGGCTTCAGTGGATCACGCAATCTGTGATCCATGAGGAGTCCTGGAGATGAGATGGCACTTTGGATTTGTCCTTGAAGTAAGGGGATCCTCTGATCAACATCTTCTGTAAGGCAGGGGTCTCTGTCTGGCTGAGGTCAGTTCCCAGAAGGGTCTTCAGCTGAGAACTTGATGCTTCTAGAAGCTGAGGAAATGAGTGTCTCTGAGATGATTAATGTGATGGCTCACCATAGCATCCACTGCAATACTCTAGGAATCGTCTCTTCCTACCCCATGCCTCCTAGAAACAGCCAGCTGCCTCTTCCAGGGGTAATAGGTGTTATAACTTTGTTTTGTATCTTTCCAGAAATATTTTATATATTTTAGCAAACACATGTAGATATCATTGTCCTCCTTTTTATGCAAATGATAGCATTCTGTTCTGCCACTTGTTCTTTTTACTTAAAATATATTGGTCTCTCTCTCTCTCTCTTTTTTTAAGAATTATTTTTTATTTAACTTTATTTATTTATTTGTTTTTAATTTGAGCAGAGAGGGATAGAGAGAGAGAGAGAGAGAGGAGAGAGAGAGAGGGAAAGTGAGAAAGCAAGCTGCCAGGTCCAGGACTTGAACTGCAGTCAGCCACATGAGAGTCCAATGCCCTTAACCACCCACCACCTGCTGGCCACAAAATATACTGGTCTTTGGTACCAGCAGATAGTATAATGGTTACATCACTGGACTCTCATGTAGTTGACTATAGTTCGAGTCTTGGACCTGGTGGCTTAAAACTCTTGAGAAAGGAGAATGGAGAAGGGATAATGGTATAGTCTTCTCCCCATGGGGTGATTTCTTGCTTTCTATCTCTCCGGAGAGCATACATGCCCAATAACAAAAATCTCTCTAAAACAAAACAAAACAAGACAAAACAAACAACAACAAAAATGTATTGGTTTTCATTCATGTCAGTTTTTCTTTTTCTTTTTCTTTTTTTTTTTTTTTTAGAGATTTTTGCCTTAAGGTATATGTGCACACTGGGGAGAGAGAGACAGAGACAGAGAGAAAGTGAGAAATCACCCCCACAGAGGTAATGGCCATACTGCAATCCCTTCCCCTCCATTCTCCTCCTGGGATCTTGTGCACGTGTGTACACATTCCCAATGTGAGCTTCAAGCCACCAAGTCTAGGACTCAAACTATGGTCAATCATGTGGGAGTTCAGTGATGTAAACACTGTGCCATCTGCTGGCCCCTCATGTCAGATTTTTTTTTTTTTGAGAGTTTTTTGCTATAGGGCACATGCAGTCACCAGAAAGACAGAGAGAAACAGAGAGACAGAAAGTGAGAAATCATCCCTCTGGGGGGATGACCACACCATAATCCCTTCTCCATTCTTCCTTTTGGATCTTAGGCATGCATGCACACGTGCCTAGTGTGATTTTAAGCCACTAGGTCCAGGGTTCAAACCATGGTTGACTATGTGGGAGTCCAGCAACATAGCCATTATGCCAAGTGCTGGTCCTGTTAGCTTTAGATTCTATCACTGTCCTCATTTATTGATATGAATACTGAGGGCTCAGAGAAATTTGGTAACTTGTGCATGGTCATAGAACTTATAATAGGTGGGGCTAGGATTAGAATCAGTATTAGAATGTTCAGCTCCAGAATAGCCATCAAGATTTTCTCATTATGGATGAGGTTGATCATCTTCTTTTGTGCTTAAGAATCATTTGGATTTTCCTCCCTGTGAATTCTGTCTTCATATTTTTGTGTCTTTTAAAAAATGAGTATTGAGCTTATTATTTGTTAGAAAAATTGCCTGTTTTTCCCAGTATGTCTTTTGCCTACCTTTGTCTGTAGTATAGTAGCTCATTTTCCTTGTGGACATTTCTGACTTTTATATAGTCAAATTTATTAGTTTTGTTTGATTTTTGAGTTTTGCCTTATAATTTAAAATGTCTTCTCACCCCGAAATGATTTTTTTTTCTAAAAATCCCCTAGTTTTCTGTAGTGATTTTATAGCTTTTAGGTATACACATTTAAATCTTTGATGAATTTTGAATTTATCCATACACTAGTATGGTAAAAGGTATGACTCTAGGCCTACTTTTTAAATATATATCATTTACCAATTGTTTATATGCCATTTAATAAAAACTTTCTCTCTTTTCCACTGATTTTTAGATGCTAACTTTAAAATATAATAAATCTCTGAATTAGTTTTGATTTCTAGATTTCTTTTACTTTGATGTCCATACATATGATAATGTTTCCATTATTGTAGCTTTTTTTCTTTATATACCCAATAGAGCTAGTCACTGCTATCTATTCCTTTGCTGTGCTTCTCCCTCCCCCAAATTTTCCTTAATATTCCTATTTATTCTTTTTTCATTAGAAATTCACTAAAACTGATTTATAGGCCAGCCAAGAGCATGGTGGTTAAGACAGCTGGATCCTACGTGGCCAAGTGTGTAGTTCAAGTCTTGGATTGGTAGCTTGAAAAACATGCTAAGTGTGTGAGTGTGTGTACCCAAAATCCCAAAAGGAGAGAGAAATGGAGAAGAAGGGATTGTGGAATGACCATCTCCCATGGTGGGAGGGGTGCTTTTTCGCTTTCCTTCTTGGTCTCTCTCTAATGAGTGCACATACCCTCTGGCACATTTAAAAGAAATATGCAACTGATTTATTCCATAGTTTTCTCTCTTTCAAATTATATTGGAATCAATATAAATTTATTATTTAGGGAGAGTTAATGCATTTATTTATGGCATTGAATTTATCAAAAATAAGTTATACCTTTTTAAAAAGTGTATTAATTTCTTCCATGAGCCAGACAGAGAGAGGAAATGAGACGACACCTTTTTTCATTTTTAGAGAGGTTTTTGCTATAGGGTGCATGCACTTGCCAGACAGGCAGAGAGAGACAGAGAGACAGAAAGCGAGAAATCATCCCCCAGAGGGGATGGCCACACCACAATCCCTTCTCCTCTGGTCTCCTCTTGGAATCTTGGGCACACACACACATGTGCCTGGCATGAGTTTTAAGCCACCGGGTCCAGGACGTGAACCGTGGTCGCCTACATTGGAGTCCAACGACATAGCCATTACAACTTCTGGTCCCAAGACGACATCTTTAATAGGGCCTTGACCCCAGTATCTTTTCCCAGCTTCAGCCAGCTCCAGATCACGGGTATATACATGCCCAGTGTACTTAGGGAGGTCATTTGTCATGAAACTGGAACCTTCCTATGTGGGTCAGTCTTGTAGAGCGCTAAATTTTACTGCTACACCATCTGGTCCTTTTCTATTAGTTCTAAATTTTCTTTGTTTCACTTAAGAGAATTTTCAAGCTATATTCATAGATATTTTATACATTTAATTTTTAATTTTACTCATGATTATTTTATGTATTTTGAATTCATTAATAGTCTTTACTTCCATTAGATTTTAAAAATAACTTTTAAATTACTTTAATTTTAGACACATAATAATTGTACATCCTTAGCATTATATGTGATATTTTGAAACTTTCAGTAGATTTTATATCTAAGTCTTATTTATAATCTAGAGGTTTTTTAATTTCTATATATTAATTTTATGTCAGACACTTTACTTATTGTTCTCACAGCTAAAATTTGCACCCAATTTTCAGTTAATTCTCTTGTATTTCATAGATATAAATTACATCATTTAAATTTAGCTTTATCTTTTATCATCTAGTTTTTATGCATTGTATTTACTTTTATCCCTAATTTCATTATTAATATCTATAAAAATGTTCAATAATAGTGGTTATAATGATAACATTTGCTTTATTCCTAAATTTCATGATGATAATTTTAGTATTTTTCTGTTGACCAAATAATAGATTAATTACAGAAGGTTAAAAAGATATCTATCTCTTACTGATTAAGATTCTTTAAAATCATAAATGGACTTCAAAATTATCACATGCATTTTATTTATATTATTTTACTTAACTTTATTTATTTATTTTAATTTGACTGGACAGGGACAGAGAGAGAGAGAGAAAGAAAATGAGAAAGAAAGCTGCCAGGTCTGGAACTCAAATCATGGTTAGCCCTATGGGAGTCCAACACCCTTAACCACCACACCACCTGCTGGCCCCATCACATGCATTTTTAAAAATTTTGTGTTTGTATAATTTTCCCTTCTTAAGCCTATTACTATTTGAATTATATTAATAGCTTTTCTAATACCAGAGTTTCTTACAGTAGATTTTATATCTAAGTCTTATTTATAATCTAGAGGTTTTTTAATTTCTATATATTAATTTTATGTCAGACACTTTACTTATTGTTCTCACAGCTAAAATTTGCACCCAATTTTCAGTTAATTCTCTTGTATTTCATAGATATAAATTACATCATTTAAATTTAGCTTTATCTTTTATCATCTAGTTTTTATGCATTGTATTTACTTTTATCCCTAATTTCATTATTAATATCTATAAAAATGTTCAATAATAGTGGTTATAATGATAACATTTGCTTTATTCCTAAATTTCATGATGATAATTTTAGTATTTTTCTGTTGACCAAATAATAGATTAATTACAGAAGGTTAAAAAGATATCTATCTCTTACTGATTAAGATTCTTTAAAATCATAAATGGACTTCAAAATTATCACATGCATTTTATTTATATTATTTTACTTAACTTTATTTATTTATTTTAATTTGACTGGACAGGGACAGAGAGAGAGAGAGAAAGAAAATGAGAAAGAAAGCTGCCAGGTCTGGAACTCAAATCATGGTTAGCCCTATGGGAGTCCAACACCCTTAACCACCACACCACCTGCTGGCCCCATCACATGCATTTTTAAAAATTTTGTGTTTGTATAATTTTCCCTTCTTAAGCCTATTACTATTTGAATTATATTAATAGCTTTTCTAATACCAGAGTTTCTTACATTAACAGAAAAATTTTACTTGGCCATTTTATAGTTTTCTTTTAATGTGAGGCTGAGTCTGCTAGTATTTCATTCAGTAGTAGTTAGCATTGATAATCATAAGGAAGTTTGGCCCATAAAAATTTTTATTTTGGAAATTTTTGTTGAATTTTGGTACTGCGTTATTCTTGTTTTACAAAAGAAAAAAATTGACCAGGAGACTTGGGTTCCAATCTCAGCAGGCTTCTTATTGCAGATGTAGTCCCACCACTCAGCTTTGCCTTTGGAATTTGGGACTCCTCAGCCATGCTGTGCCACTTGCTTCCTAAGCTCTGCCTATCCACCAGGAGACTTGAGCTCCAGTCCCAGAAGGTCTCTCAATATGGGTGCAGTCCCACCTCTCTAGGTTTGCCTATGGAAATTGAGGCCTTCTACACAGTGCAGCATGTGACTTGAGCCTGTACTAAGTCATATCTCTTTAGCTCATCCCTAACTCATGAGGAGCTGAAAGGTTGGCAAAGGGGCCAACTACTTGAAGCTACTTATGTAAGCACTATCTTCTCTAATCTAGGAGAAACAGCCCTCTAACAGGAACACACCTGGGATCCAAGAGAAACAGCCCTCAAACAGGAACACACCTGGGATCCATGGGTGATTATTTTCTCCTTCCATAGTATAGAATCGACTACAAAATATAGGAAGAAATGAAAACTGCATCAGATGACCACAAATCAGTACAGAAAGAGGAGTAACATGAGAAAACAAGAAATAACTCTTCCCCAAGAGACGACAATAATCTCTCGTAAACAACAGGCAGCACAGAGGAATTCACAGAAATGCCAGAAAAAAACCTCTGAACATTCATTGTGACAAAACTCTCTGAGATGAATAAATAAATAAATAAAACCACGTAGAAAATCAATTCCAGGAAATGATAAAATAATTCCAGGGCATGAAAGAATTCTATAAAGAGATAGACACCCTAAAAAAGAAACAAACAGAACTCCTAGAAATAAAGAATATTATACAGGAAATCAAAATCTCTCTCAAAAGCATTAGCCAATTGGGCCATGGAGAAGAAAGAATTTCTGACCTTAAAGACAAAGTCTCCAACATTAGACCAAATCATCAAAACGAATGAAAAAAGAAAAAACCAAAAAAAATAAAAATAAAGAGGATAACACACAGGAAATTCTAGACATCACAAAATGCCCAAATATCCATATATTGGATAGTTCAGAGGGTGAAGAAGCTGGTACAAGAATGGAAAGCCTCTTCCATGAAATATTATCTGAAAACTTTGTAAGCCTAGGAAACGGAGAAATTTAGATTCAAAAATTAAAAAAGAAAGAAAGAAAGAAAGAAAGAAACCGTACGAATAGAATCAAAATAAAAAGATCTTCCCTCCAGCACATCATAGCCAGATGGGAAAAATTGAAGATAAAGACAAGACTTTAAAAATGGCAAGAGAGAAATGCTGAATTGCTTACAAAAGTGATCCTATTAAAAGCTAACATCAGAACTCTCAATTGAGACAATGCAGGCAAAGAAAGAATAGGAAGACATATTCAAAACATTAAAAGAAAAACAATTTCAACCAAGAATACTATATCCAGTGAAGGTATCCTTCAAATAGGAAGAACAAATAAAATCATTCTCAGATAACAAAAACTGAAAGAATTTACCAACACTAGATCAGCTCTTCAAGAAGTATTGAAGGGAGTACTATATTAAGAAAATTTAAGAGGGATGAATAGAAATAAGAGAACAAAAAAAATCAAGAAAACGGCTAGTAGGATGGCAGGAATAAGTCCACAAATGTGGGTAATAACATTGAGTGTTAATGAATCAATTTTCCAATTAAAAGACACAGATTGGCTGAATGTATAAAAAAAACAAAACAAAACAAAACAAAACAGGATCCCTCTACATGCTGCTTGCAAGAAATACACCTCACTGACAAAGATATACAAGAACTGTAAATGGAGGGCTGGAAAAAGATAGTCCATGTAAATGGAAACCAAAATAGGCTGGAGTCATGATACTGCTAGCAGACGAAATACACTACAAGACAAAAGCTATCAGAAGAGACAAAGAAACACTATATAGTACTAGAAGGGCTAGTTTACCAAGAATAACACTTATAAATATCTGTGCACCAACATTGAGCAAATGATTGCATGAAAGAGAGACTACTAGATCTAAAGGGAGAGAGAGATTTCAACACAATAATCCTTAGAGATCTCAACACCCCACTGTCTCCTCTGGACAGATCAAGTAGGCAAAAAGTAAACAGAGAGATACAAGATTTAATGATACCATAAATCAAATGGATTTGACAGACATTTATAGAACATTTCATAAACAATCAAAAATACACATTTTTCTCACCCCAAAGTGGAATAATTTTGAAAATAGACTACATGATAGAACACAAACAAGCCTTTATGAATTCAAATATATTCCAGGACCAGTAGTTGGCATAGTGGCTATGTTGCTGGACTCCTATGTAGTCAACCACAGTTTGAGTCCCGGATCGGGTGGCTTAAATTCACGCTGGGCATGTGAGCCTGCGTGCCCAAGACCCTGAGAGGAGAATGGAGGAGAAGGGATTGCTGCGTGGCCATCCCCTCTGGGGGGTGATTTCTCACTTTCCGTCTGTCTGTCTGTCTCTCTCTTTCTGGCGACTGCACACGCCCTATAGCAAAAACCTCAAAAAAAAAAAAAATTCAAGTGTATTATGACCATGATGGAATCAAACTTGAAATCAACTACGGAAAGAACCCTCAAAATTACACAAACACATGGAAACTAAATGACTTCACAGCCATTGAAGAAATTAAGACTGAAATAAAAAGATTTATTGCAACCAATGATAAATGAAAAAATGAATTTTTTAAAAAAATAAACTGTGGGAATCAGCAGAAGTCATTAAGAGGGAAGTTCATAGCAATTTGTGCCCACAAGGAAAGTACATAAAAATGACAAATAGACAACCTAATGATACACATCAGAGAATGGGAAAAATGACCACAAGAAAACTCAAAAAATACCAAGAGAAAAGAGATAATGATTAGAGCAGAAATAAATGAAATAGAGAATAAAAAAGCTACACAGATAATAAATGAACCCAAAAGTTGGTTCTTGAGAAGACTAACAAAATCGAAACACTGTTAGCTAGATTAATCAAGATCAGAAAGAAGTGCCTGATAAATAAAATCAGCAACAAAACAGACAATATAATAACAGAAATGCAAAAGATCATGAGAAAATACTATGAGTGATTATCCACCAACACACAAGAAAACCTCAATGAGATGGATGAATTTTTGGAGACATATAACTGACCAAGATTGAAACAGGAAGAAGCAGAAAGCTTGCATAGACTAGTAACAAGCAATGAGAGTGAATCAGGAATAAATATTCTCTTAAAAAAGAAAAGCCCATATCCCAGTGGCTTTGATTCCAAATTCTACAAAACTTTGAAAGAACTAACCTTATTCTCCTCAAACTATTTCTAAAGATCCAAAAGAAAGGAACCTTCTGAAATTCATTCTATGAAGCCTTTATCACCCTGGTCCCTCAAATAGATAAGGACATAACAAAACAAACAAACAAACAAACAAACAAAAAAACCCTACAGAATAATATCTCTAATAAAAATAGATGCAAAACTTCTCAACAAGATACCAGTGAATCATGGGACCAGCAAATGGCATAATGGCTATGTTCCTGTACTCTCATATAGTTGACTGCGGTTCAAGTCCTGGACCCAGTGACTTTAAATTCATGCCAGGAGCATGTTAATGCATGCCCAAAATCCCAAGAAGAGAATGGAGGAGAAGGGACACAGTGTGGTCATCTCCTTGAGGGAATGGGTGTGTGATTTTTTGCTTTCTGTCTCTGTCTCTCTCTGTCTTTCCAGTGAGTGCACACACCCTATAGCAAAAATCTTTCTTAAAAAAAAAAAGATACTGGTAAATCATATCCAGCAACACATTAAGAAGATTATACACCATGTCTTAGCTGGACTGAGGTGCATATCATGCTGGGTGAAGTCTCTGCACAACCTAAATGATGTATAGCGATTTAATGTATGAATAATAATAATAAAAATATATAAATACAAAAAGAAGATTATATACCATGACCAGCTAGACTTTATTCCAGAAATGCGAGGGTGGTTCAACCTACACAAAACAATAAATGTAATATAACACATTAACAGAAAGAAAGCTAAAAACCACATGATCATAAAAAAGAACCGTGTTATATACTGTGAAGATATACACTGATTAAATGTAAGTAAAAATAAGTGAAAATAAAATATGATCATATCAATCAATGCAGAAAAACATTTGACAAAATGAAATGTCTTTTCATGATGAAGACTTAGCAAAATTGGCATAGAAAGGACATTCCTCAATACAGTTAAACCCTTTTGTGACAAATGTATTGATCAATCATACTAAATGGGGAAAAGCTGAAACATTTTCCATTAAAATTGGGAACAACACAAGACCGCCCAATTTCTCCACTCCTTTTCAACATAGTACTGGAAGTCCTAGCCAATGCAATCAGACAAGTGAGTAAAATAAAAGGCATCCTAATAGGAAAAGAAGAAATGAAAATATCTCTCTTTGCAGACGATATGAATATATACATAGGAAATCCAAAAGAATCAACAACAACAACAAATTTCCTGGAAGTGATAAATGAATACAACAAAGTGCAGGACATAAAATCAACATACAAAAACTATAACATTAATTAACACTAACAATGAACAGAGACAGAATTGAAGAAAGCAATCCCATTTACGGTAACCACAAAACCAGTAAAATATCTCAGGAAAAAAAACTTGACCAAAGAAATGAAAGACCTCTACAAGGAAAATTACGAAAATCTTTAAAAAAAAAATTGAAAATGATACAGAAGGGACTGGCAGGTGGTGTGTTGATTAAAAGGGCTGGACTCCCACATGGCTGACCACAGTTCAAGTCCTGGACTAGGTGGCTTGCTTTCTCACCCTCCCCCCCTACTCTGTCCATTTATGGTCAAATGAAAATAAATAAATAAAGTTAAATAAAGTAAGTATTTAAAAAGAAAAGAAAAAATGATACAGAAAGTGAAAAGACATTCATTGTGGATTAGAAGAATTATAAACCACATGTCAATCTTACCTAAATTAATCAACAAATTCAATGTAATTCTAATCAAACTACCAGAGGTATTCTTCACAGAAATAGAAAAAAATCTTATAATTTGTCTGAAATCATACAAGACCCCATATAGCCAAAGCAATACTATGCAAAAAGAATAAAGTAGGAGGCATCTCGTTTCTTTACCTCAAAATATATTACAAAGCTGAGATAATCAGAACAGCATGATATTGGCACAAAAATAGACGGGAGGACCAATGGTACAGAACTGATAACCTAGGAATAAATTCCAAAACATAGAGCCAAAACAAAGAACACAAAACAACCTGGGGGAAAAAAATAAAAGCTCTTCAGCAAATGGTGCTGGTAAAACTAGATTTCCACTTGCAGAAAAATGACACTGGACCCCTATCTCTCAATATTAACACAATCAAGTAAAAATGAATCAAGGATCTAAACATAAATCCTCAAACTATAAAACTGCTGGTGGAAAACATACAGAAAACTCCTGGAGACATCAGAGTAGGTCATAATGTCTTAAGTAAGACTACCAAAGCACAGGCAATAATCCCCAAAATAGACAAATGAGACTACATCTGGCTAAAAAGTTTCTGCACAGCAAAAGAAACACTAATTAAAGTGAGGAGACAACTCTCAGTGTAGGAGAACATATGTGCAAACTATGCCTCAAATAAGGGACTGATAACCAGAATATACAAGGAACCCAAGCAGCTTACAACCCACCCCCCAAAATCCAATCAAAAGAAGGGAAAATGAACTGAATAGAAAATTCTGAAGAAGACACATTAACAGCCAAAAAGCATGTGAAAAAAATATTAAACATCTCGTATTACAAGGAAGTTTAAAAAAGTAAAGAATGATAAGTGCTGGTGAAGCTGCAGTGAAAAGAGAACCACCCTTCATTTTCGGTGGGAATGTAAAGTAGTTCAACCATTGTGGAGCATAATATAGAGGTTCTTCAACCTACAAATAGAACTACCATATGAGCCAGTAATACTATTCTTAAGTATCTACTCAGAGGATAGGAACACTGTATGTCAGGAAAACACTTGCACATCAATATTTATTGCAACATTATTCACAATTGCTAGGACATGAAATCAACTCAAACGTTCAAGAACAGATGAGTGGATTGAAACAAATGTGACACATCTACTCTGGAATACTACTCAGCCATAAAAAACAATGAGACTCTGACATTTAATGGAAAGTAATAAAGTCTTTGACTTGGCTAATGTGCACTGTATTCATGCTGGAAAAAACTGTGTTGTATACTATAAAGATGTGTAGTGATAAAATATAAGTAAAAATAATTTTTAAAAATTACTACAATAAAAAGATACTTGCATACAGTGTGACAAAAAAAATAGAAGTTTTTCTTCTTTTACTATAGAATTATTTTCTTTTGGAATATTTGTATGACATGCCCCCACAAAACCAAATGGGTTTTGTGGTGCTTCTGTGAGTGTTTTGGGGGGTTTGGGAGCTGGATTTTCTCTTTGAAAATGTTCTATTTTTTCCCCATTTAATTAATATGTTTATACATTTTATCTGTGTTCAAATATATTTTGGTAAATTATATTTACCTAAGAAATTACCTACATAATTGGGACTAGCAGTTAGCATAATGGCTATGTTGCTGAACTCCCATGTAGCCGACAGCGGTTCGAGTCCTGGACCCGGTGGCTTAAACTCACGCTGGACGTGTGTGCATGTGTGCCCAAGATCCCGAGAGGAGAATGGAGGAGAAGGGACTGTGGTGTGGCCATCCCCCCTGGAGTGTGATTTCTTGCTTTCTGTCTCTCTGTCTCTCTCTGTCTTTCTGGCGAGCACATGTGCCCTATAGCAGAAACCTCTCAAAAAAAAAAAAAAAAGAAAGAAAAAAAAAGAAAAGAAATTATCTACTTTATCTAGATTTTTCACATTTAACTAATGCGGAGTAATGTTTCATGAGTTATTTTTCTCTGTAAACATAATTTATTTCTCATTGTTTTTTATTCTGTGTATTTGTATTTTCTCCTGTTTCTTTGATTGCATTTGTTATGAGTTTACTTGTGTTTCCAAATATTTATTTATTGGTTCTTTCACGTGTCATTTTCTTTTATCACATTTTTTTTGTTCTTAATATTTTAAAATATTTCCAGAAGTTACATGTGCTTCTGTGAGACAGAGAGAAGCAGAGAGAGAGAGAGAGAGGGAGTGAGAGAGAGAGAGAGAAAGTGAGAAAGTACCTCCTATGGAGGATGGTCATGCCCCAATTCTTTCTCCTCCACACAATTTTTTTTTTTTTGAGAGAGATTTTTGCTATAGGGATTGTGTGCTTGTGGAGAGACAGGAGAGACAGAGAGACAGAAAGAGAGAAATCACCCCTACCCCAGAAGGAATGGCCACATTGCAATCTCTTCTACTCCATTCTTCTCTTAGGACCTTGGGCACCCATGCACATGTGCCTGGTGTGAGATTCAAGCCTCAGGGTCTGTGACTTGAACCATGGTCTGCCATGTGGGAATTCAGTAATGTAACCATCTGCTGGTCCCCCTTCTCCTCCATCACTCTCTCTCTCTCTCTTTGAGATTTTGGGTACACATGCAAACATTCTTGATGTGTTTGTCAAGCTACCACATCCAGGATTCAAATTATACAATTAGTTATGTGGAATCTAGCTGCATTAACTACCACACAACAAACTGGCCTTTAATTTATTGCTTTCCACATTTATTTTTATTGATTATTTTATTCTGTCTTCCTTCTATTTATTTTATTGATTGTTTCCTAAGTTCTTACAAAGGATATTTAATAGACCTGTTTTTATTCTTTTCTTTTTTAGTGAAAATTTTTTAAATTTAAATTTTTTTTTTTCATGAGAGAGAGAGAGAGACAGAGACCACCCCCAACAGGATCTTCAAGCTGAAATTCACCCCTCATCTCAGCCAACACGGATCATAAACACACACATGTGGATCTGATGTGCTCTGAGAGATCCAGGAAGTAAACTCGAGACCTTTTCTGTGTGGATCTGGTGGCATTAGTGCTATGCCACCACCTAGTTTTGATTTTTTTTCTTGCTTTCTCTCTCTCTCTCTCTTTTGGTTTGTTTGTTTTCATTTGCTATAAGGTGTACACTTGCCAGAAAGAGAGAGAGAGAGAGGGAGAGAGAGGGCGAGCAAGTGAGAAATCGTGCCCCCAGGGGGATGGCCAAGTCTCAGTCCCTTCTCCATTCTCCTCTTGGGATTCTGGGCATGCATAAACATGCACCTGGCATAACTTTCAAGTTAATGAGTCCAGGGCTTGAACCATGCAGTTGGCCATGTGGGATCCAGTTGCCTTAACCTCATGCCACCTGCCCCCTCTATTTTTCTTTTTCCATTTTTAAAAATGTTATTTTTGAGAGATTTTTGCCATAGGGCACATGTATTTGCCGGAGAGACAGAGAGACAGAATGCAAGAAATAACCCCCCAGGGGGATGGTCACTCTGCAACCCCTTCTCCTCTATTCTCCTCTCAGGATTTTGGGCACACACATACATACGCCCAGCATGAGTTTTAAGCCACTGGGTCTGGGACTTGAACAGTGGTCAACTACATGGAATTCAGTGATGTGATCATTATGCCATCTGCTAGTCCCTTTGTTTTTCTTAAGTATTGAAGTCTCTGCATTTTGTCTCAAGTGCTGCTTTATCCTATAATATAGATTCTGACATGTAGTATTCTTACTATTCTCAAGGCATTCTAAAATTTTTTTTTTAGGAATTTCTTTGCTACAATAGTTAAGATAAAATATCCATGCAATAGGGCTTTTAGATTTCTTGGTTTTGTCATTAATGCCCAGCGTTAATCTGTTGTTATCAGCGAGTATACTGTTTCTACCTTTGGAAGATAAAGGGATTTTCTTTCTTTCTTAGTTTCTATGAATATTCTATAGATTCTTAAAAAATAGAAATGTTCTCGGGACTAGCAGTTGGCGTAATGGCTATGTCGCTGAACTCCTATGTAGTATACTGCGGTTCGAGTCCTGGACCCGGTGGCTTAAACTTCCGCTGGGCACGTGTTCATGTGTGGCCAAGATCCCAAGAGGATTGTGATGGAGAAGGGATTGTGGCATGGCCATCCCCCCTGGGGGGTGATTTCTTGCTTTCAGTCTTTCTGTCTCTCTCTTTTGGGCAAACGTACGCGCCCTATAGCAAAAAGGTCTCTCAAAAAAAAAAAAAAAGTAGAAATGTTCTCACCAGGATACATACTTTGATATCAACCTTTATTGTTTAATCCACTTCATTGTCACTGCATGAGAGAATTAAAATTTCTTCATATTAATGTGTATCTGACTTTATTTTCTAAATTCCTAGTTTCTGATTTATCAATGTTGCTGCAAAGCTGCTTGCTTCATGGATATTCATATTTATTACAAGTTTCTTGTGCACCTTAAATGCTGTAAAGTACCCTCTGTGTCTTCATTGATTACTTTTCGTTCTGAATTATACCTTTTATTATATTAAGTATGTGACCTCTGCTTTTTTTGTTTGTTTGTTTTCACTGCTCTGATACCCAAGCTCTTCTTTCATTTCCAATTCGTCTAAATTACTTATTTTTTTTCTTAGAAATATTATTTTAATCTTGGGGCACCAGGTGACATGGTGGTTAAAGGTGCTGGGTTCCCACATGACTTACTGCAGTTTGAGTCCCGGACCTGGTGGCTTGCTTTTTTGCTTTCCCCTTCTCTCTCTCTGTCTCTCTCTGGTCAAATTTTTTAAAAAAAGTAATAACAAATAGAATTAAATAAAAAATTCTTTTTTAAAAAAAAAAGAAAGAAATACCTCTTGAATCTTTAACATAAAGTTTAGTTTTGTAATTTCAACTCAAATGATTTGACCAAGAAAAAGAACCAAAGGTATTTACAAAAGTTCATGTGTAAGTTGATTAGTAAAAATGGGTTAAGTGAATTATTCTACACCCAAAAGATGTAATATATAAACATTAAGATCAGTTTAATAGAATGCTTAATGATTTAACAAAAACTTATTTTTTGTGCTATTTAAATTAAATTAAGTGATTAAAAACAGTTACAAATAGATTGCACGGTTTGATCTCAGTATTACTATCCATGCCTTTACCTGTAAAATACATCTATCTTCCTATATGACACGGCTACATTAAGACTTAAAAATGTGTATAAAGTAGTAATAGTTGTCCATAAATAGTATTGTTTACCACTTAGGTTTTAATTTTTTCCTTTTTCTTTTTTTCTTTTTTCTATATTTAATGGAGATATATACATATATATATATATATATATATATATATATATATATTCTTGTAATCTCAAAAGACATTTTTTTCTAAAAATAAAATTTTTTAAAAGGCTCTAATTATCTCACACAAAAACAAAGGGCAAGACCCTTACTCTCTGCCGTACTGCTCAGTGTTCTGGCAGAGTTCTAGAGGATATATGGGCTTTGAGGAAAGTCCTCAAAACCTTCACATATGATGGAAACCCAATCATTGTCCTCACTGGCTCCTGGAGGCTGCACTTGACTGCCTGGAATTGGGTGAGGTAGCGTACTTCTCTCCCATGTTGCCCTACTCTCTCAAGTCTGAGGCACATGGCTTTATTTTACCTGCAGCTCCTATAACTGCTCGGTTTCCAAGAATTCCTTGCAGAACAGTCCCCAAGAGAATGAGTTGTTCTTTCTCCTCCTTTTATTCACTCACTAGTCTTTGTTTACTTGGGAGAAATGAATATTCCTTTGATTAAAAACCTGTCAATTTTGCTTTTCTACTCCTTCAATGGGTAATTTAACTGTCTCATTAGTGTTTTTATATGTGGATTTCACTAGAATTCCTCAGAATTTGTTGTCCTTTTACCAGTTGATGTGGAGACACAAGCTATCATTATAAAAACCTCTTAAGAAATTAAAGCCATTTCTCTGAAACAATCTCCATAAAGAACTCTCAAGATTTATGTTTTACATATCAGGCAAAACTCCTCTTTGATTAAATTCTTCATTTGTCAGCTTCTGAGGCTGAAATGAAATTTGATGGTGCTTTAGCATATTTCAAATTTGAGAGGAAAGAACATGAAAGCTCTTGAAGTATTTTTTTGTTTGTTTGCTTTTCAGTTTGTTTGCTGGTTTGCTTTTTGCTCTTGCTTTGTTTTTGTTGTTTTAGAGATCTGGTTATAAAGGTTTGAACAATTACATAATGAGCAAAGAAAAAGAACTATCTAAAAATGTAACTAGACAAAACAACATACAATCCCTCAAACCATTAACCTTTCCTTCTTTCAGTATAATTCGGGGTTGAGGTGATATTCAGAGTACAAACCTATAATTTTGCTAGAAGTATATTATACTCCTTCCTCATGTGAAATTTCTGTATCTAATTCTTCAGTGAATTCTTAGAGTAAATACTGTATTGATTAGGTTTTTATATCAAATCTACTGCTAGACTGAGATGAAACTGACCTAGCTGATAAAAGCAAATTCTTCTTTCTTTTTGTCTCACATCTAGGAACAGATCCTGGGGGAAAATAAATTGCACAGAGCATTATTGTCTCTATTCTTGGCCCCCAGCAATAAACACAGAACTATCTGTCTTGCTTTGGATGGCACCCTCAGGCAAGCACTGCCCACAGGTTGCATTTGGTTGAGAGGTATATTTTGTGTGCCCCGTACACAGTTAAAAATCGGTAAATGTCACATCGAAATTCCAGTATCCAGCATCTCTTGGAAAACAAATATTTGACCTATAAAATTTAGTGCGTAGGGGCCAGTAGGTGGCATAGTGGTTAAGGTGTTGGACTCCCACATGGTCGACCATGATTTGAATTCTGGACACAGTGGCTTCAAACTCACGCTGAGTGCAAGTACATGTGTGACCCAAATCCTGAAGTGAGAATGGAGGAGAAGGGATTGCAGTGTGGTCATCCCCTCTGAGGATTTCTCACTTTCTCTCTCTGTTTTCTCTTGTCTCTCTGTTGAGCACACAGACCCTATAGCAAAAAAGTCTCTCTCTCAAAAAAAAAAATCAAAATCAGAAAACCTTAGTGCTTAATAAATAGCAGCCTGCCTCTTTAGGCTAGGCATATGCTCTTGCTATTTTGCCCCAGTCCCCACCACTCCTTGTTTTATACCTGTTCCCTTTATGCTCATGCATTTATACCACCTTCATTATCTCTGTAGGCTTTAAAGTCTGCATTCTCTGCCATAAGCCAGAAATCAGTTAAGACTGAACTTTAAACTTATGGCTCTTAAACTTTAATATATGTTAAAATCATCTGGAGATTTTGTTAAAACATAACCCAGTTTAACCTCCAGAGTTTCTGATTCAGTGTGAATTGGACAAAGCCTATGAATCTGCATTCCAGTAAGTTCTTAGATGATGTGGATCTAAGTATGGGTCCAAGGGCCCATACTTTGAGAACCACTGCTTTATGAGTGATATATATATATATATATCTATATATATATATATATATTCTTTCTTTCATTCACTTATATATTCATTATTTATAGCAATGCACTTTCTAATGGAAGATTTAATAGGGGGAAAAATTATTCTGGGGCCAGCAGGTGACATGGTGGTTAAGATCCTGGACTCCCACATAGTCAACCATGGTTCGAGTCTTAGACTCAGTGACTTGAAAATCACACCCACCACGTGTGCATTCATGCCCCCAATC
The DNA here is from genome assembly GCF_000334495.1 of Tupaia belangeri chinensis. Taxonomy (NCBI): domain Eukaryota; kingdom Metazoa; phylum Chordata; class Mammalia; order Scandentia; family Tupaiidae; genus Tupaia; species Tupaia belangeri. The sequence goes on from NW_006159883.1 coordinate 1,988,318, forward strand.
CTAGGAAAAGACTGGAGGAGAAGCGATTGTGGCATGGCCACCCTGTCAGGGGGTGATTTCTCATTTTCCTACTTGCTGTTTCTCTCCATTGAGAGCACATACCATATGGCAAACACTTTAAAAAAAAAACCTGAAAAAATGAAATAGATGATTCTTATCTCAACAATCTAAAAAATGACATAATTTTGTTTATTTTGAACACAGATGTGTAATTACAGCTGTGACAGTGCTATGAGGAGAATTCAGGCATGCCTACCTTGATAATAAGATCAAGCTAAGCTGTGAAAGATACTCAGGACTTGGTCAGCCAAATTGAAGAGGAGATGGGAGCTTCCTAGGGCTCTGGAGGAACATGTGTGATGAAAGGCAAAGCAGCCTTCCAGATCTGAATTAATGAACGTCTTACCTGATTTCAAAGGCTGTAGGAGATATTTCAGTTTGGGGTGCTTCCCAGTCATCATTCCAAAGAGCCAGGTGCCTATTTTGATGACTTCTGAGACAGGCTAATTGTTTTCAAAATGGCAGAGTACTGAGCCAGGAGAAAAGGGGCCATCAGCACTGGCAATCTCATCCAATAATCCTAATGAAGTGGGCTGCACTGGGGAGCAGTGGCAACATGATTTTGAGATCCTCCTGTTCCAGGGGAAGTCTCAGTGGCATTGTAGCCATGCATCCTATTTTCTCTCTATTTCAGTTTCTGAGTGTTGATGGGAGTAAAAGATACCAAACTGTGAGATCAGATCATTAACATTTCAGGCTCAGTTCACCTGTGCCTCTTCCCTGTGTGTATCATCCTAGCCAAAGTTTTCCCAGCCCCCTCACACGCTGATCTAGTTCTCTCCCTCCCATGTCATCTGTGGATCGACTTTCTATGGCACCTGAAATCATTTATTTTCATACACTTGGTCCATAACTCTTTTTGGTTTTATTCCCAGTGTCTGAATGTAAAAACCTTTACTTATATTTGCCCTTGTTTTTTTTCCTTCTTTCTTTTTACCACAACCTATAAACAAGAGCACTTCCCATTAACAAATTTGTCTCTATTTCCTTTCAGATTTCTTCATTTGTATTTTCTATTTATTTGTACATAATTAAATTAATTTACAAGTAAGGATATCTAATTTATGCCTCTCTGCCTTTGATTTTACTCTTTTTTGAAAATAATTATTTATTTTTAATTTTATTTACTCATTCACTTACTTTTTATTTTTGGAGAGTTTTTTGCTATAGGGCGTGTGCGCTCGCCAGACAGACAGAGAGAGACAGAAAGTGAGAAATCACCTCCAAGGGGGGATGGCCACGCTGCAATTCCTTCTCCTCCATTCTCCTCTCGGAATCTTGGGCACACATGCACACGCCCCGGTGTGAGTTTTAAGCCACCGGGTCCGGGACTCAAACTGCGGTCGACTACATGGGAGTCCAGCGACATAGCCATTACGCTAACTGCTGATCCCCTTACTTATTTTTTGAAAATTTTGACCAGCGAGGGAGAGAGAGAGAGAGAGAGAGAAAGTTAGCCATCAGGTCCATGACTCAAACCATGGTTGGCCACATAGGAGCGTTCAGCCCCTTAACCACCACACCACCTGCTAGTCCTGATTTCACTCTCTTTTTATTAAGAAAAATAAAATATTTTAGACACTGCCAACCACTGTTGGCTATTTTAAAAACTGAGGCAATTTTTTGCCTCCTCTTTACCTTGGATAGATTGTTTTATGTCTTCATTTTCTACTATGTAGAAGTATGGATTTTCTTCAAGGTCTCTTTTAATTTTGAAATACTATGAAGACAAAAAATTTTCTCCCTTTCCATATGAACTTAGATTGAATTCCCAGATTTTAATAAGTTAATTTTGGTCATTTTTATAGTATCATCAGAAATGATCATGCCTTTCACTTTACATTTTATAACTTCTCTCCTACTTTGTAAATCAGTTATATCAATGCAACTAGCCAGCTTCCATTTATATAATTGTAATCTGGACTTTAAAGTAGATACTTACAGGCGTGTGCTTTCCTAAAAGTGCATTTTGCATACCAACTATAAATAACTTAAAAAATTTTATTATTATCATAATCTTGTTTATATTACATTGAATCACATATAACTTTACAGTGTATTACATTTCTTTTTCCAGAAGGAATACCATTCATATCAGTCAATACAAAGACATTGAAGTCCTCCTCATCATTGTCCAATAGCTTTTCATTTTTTCCAGATTATTATTTTTATTGTTATTCTAATTATTTTTAAAATATTCAATCACTATTTATCATTTTGCTTATAAAAAGATTTTACTCAAGATGAAATACTTCTCAGACCTGTCCAGTTGAGAATACTATACACGTCATCATCAACAAGTAATAAACCATATCTGAATCCCACTAATGTCATGCCTCTCTATTTGTTCTCTTGCTATCCTTCTCCATACTTTTCTCTTCTCCCACCCCATTCCACACTGTCTTTTCATTGCTAACTATTTTCACTGCTTTTATGCCTGCCAATATTTTGATCTCTACCATAAAGTGTGGATAGACAGTATATATTAACTGGATACATACAGTATCGTTCATATCCTGGCTTACTTCACTCAGCAATAGATCCTCCATATCTGACCATTTTCTATCAAATTCCAGGGCCTTGTTATTTTTTATGGCTGAGTAGCATTCCATAGAGTATATGTGTCACACTTTTTCAATCCATTCATTAGTTTGTGGGCATTTGGGTTGGTCCCATGTCTTAGCGTTTGTAACTAAAACTGCAATAAACATTGATGTGCAAGTGCTTTTCTGACAGCATTCTCCTGTCCTTTGAGTAGATACCCAGAAATAGGACTGCTGGATCAAATGGTAGTTCTATTGGTAGATCTTTGAGGAACCTCCATATTGTTCTCCACAGTGGCTAAACCAGGGTGCATTCCCACCAACAGTGTAGGAGTGTTCCATTTTCAACATATCCCCACCAACACTTACCATTTTTTGTATTTTCAATTGTTGCCATTCTGACAGGGGTTAGGTGGTATCTCATTGTGGTTTTAATCTGCATCTACTTATGATGAGGATTTTTTGCGCATTTCCTCATATGCTTTTTGGCTGTTCAAATGTCTTCCTTAGAGAGATTTTTGTTCAGTTTATTTTCCCATTTTTTAATTGAGTTATTATTATTTTTTAACATAAGGCTCTTGAGTTCCCTGTGTATTCTGGTTATCAGTCCCTTGTCTGAGGCATTATTTTACAAAAATATTCTCCCATTCTGAAGGTTGTTGGTTCATACTTGTTACTGTGTCCTTTGTGGTGCAGACAATTCTTAGTCTGATATAGTTCCACTTGTCTATTTTAGGGATTATTGCCTGTGCTTTGGGAGTCTCATTTAAGAAGTCTTTGCCTACTCCAATGTCTCCCAGGGTTTCCCCAGCATTTTTCACCAGTAGTTTTATAGTTTGAGGTCTTAGGTTCAGATCTTTGATCCATTTTGAGTTGATTTTTGTTAATGGTGAAAGATGGGGGTCCAGTTTCATCTATTTGCAGGTGGATACCCAGTTTTTCCAGCACCATTTACTAAAGAGGTTTACCTTTTCTCAATTGATTGACTGGTATCCTTTGTCAAAAATAAGTTGTCTGTAAGCTTTGGGAATTATTTCTGGGATCTCTATTCTATTCCATTGGTCCACCTGTCTGTTTTCATGCCAATACCTTGCTGTTTTGATGATCACAACTTTATAGTAGATCTTGGGACAAGGGAGTCATAAGTCCCCCACTCCACTCTTGCGCAGGATTGCTTTGGCAATACAAGGTCTTTTATGATTTCAGACAAAGTCTGATTGTCTTTTCTAGATCTGTGAAGAATATCTGTGATATTTTGATTGGTATTGCATTAAATATGTAGATTAATTTGGGTAGAATTGCCAATTTGAATATGTTAATTGTTCCATTCCAGGAACATGGGCTTCCCTCTCTTTTTTTTTTTTTTTTTTTTTTGAGAGGTTTTCGCTATAGTGGGTGTGCGCTCACCAGACAGACAGAGAGAGACAGAGAGACAGAAAGCAAGAAATCACTCCCCAGGGTGGATAGCCATACTGCAATCCCTTCTCCTCCATTCTCCTCTCGGAATCATGGGCACACACGCACACGTGCCTGGTGTGAGTTTAAGCCACTGGGTCCAGGACTCAAACCGCAGTCGACTACGTGGGAGTCCAGTGACATAGCCATTACACTAACTGCTGGTCCCTCCTTTCTCTTTTTTATGTTGCTTTCAATATCTTTTTTAAGATTTTCATAGTTTTATTTATAAAGGTCTTTGACTTCCAAGTTAGGTTTGTCCCTAGGTATCTTATACATTTTGTGGCTACAGTGAAAGGGATTCCTTTCTTCAGCTCTACTTCGTTCAACTTGTTGTCCATATATAGAAATGTTATATATTTTTGGATGTTGGTTTTGTATCCTGCCACTTTACAGTATTCACTTATTACTTCGAGAAGTTTTTTCATGGAGACTTTTGGGTCTTATAAATATACCACCATGTGATCTGTGAATAAAGATAATTTCAACTCTTCTTTGCCTATTTGAATGCCTTTTATATTGTTCTCTTTTCTCATTGCATTAGCTAAGACTTCCAACACTATATTTAAAAGCAGTGGAGAAAGTGGGCAGCCCTGCCTAGTACCATTTTTTAGTGGAAAAGCTTTCAGCTTTTCCCCATTCAGTATAATGTTAGCTGTATGTTTTCCATAGATGGCTTTTACTGTGTTGAGAAGTGAGCCTTCTATATCAATCTTACTGAGGGTCTTAATCATGAAAGGATGTTGTATTTTATCAAATGTTTTCTCTGCATCAATTGAAATGATCATATGGTTTTTTATCTTTCTTTCTGTTAATATGGTGTATTACATTTATGGTCTTGCATATGTTGAAGCACCCTTGCATCCCTGAGATAAAGCCTACGCGGTCTTGATGTATAATCTTTGTTATATGTTGTGGGATACAATTTACGAGTATCTTGTTGAGAATTTTTGCATCTATATTTTCATGGATATTGGTCTGTAGTTTTTCTTTTTTGTCATGTCCTTATCTGTTTCAGGAATGAGGATGATGGAAGCTTCATAATATAAATTTGGAAGGTTTCCTTCCTTTTGAATCTTTAGAAATAATTTGAGTAGAATAGGGATTAACTCTTCCTTAAAGGTTTTGTAGAATTCAGAAGTGAAGCCATCTGGACCTGGGCTTTTCTTTGTCGGGAGGTTATTTATTACTGATTCAAACTCCTGGCTTGTTATAAGTCTATTCAGGTTTTCTATGTCCTCCTGAATCAATCTTGATAGATTATATGCATCCAGAAAATTGTCCATCTCTTCCAAATTATCTTGTTTGTTGGCATATTGTCGCTCATAATATCCTCTAATGATATTTTGTATTTCTATTATGTCTGTTGTAATGTTGCCTGTTTCACTTTCTTTCTTCTTCTTTCTCAGTCTAGCCAATCATGTGTCGATCTTGTTAATCTTTTCAAAGAACCAGTTTTTGCTTTCATTTATTTCCTGTATTGTTCATTTATTTTCTATTTCATTTATTTCTACTCGAACCTTATTATTTCTTTTTGCCTGGCATTTTTTGGGTTTGTTTGTTATTTTTTTTTTTAATTCCCTGAGGCATGATGTTAGGTTATCTATTTGCCACCTTTCCATCTTTTTCTTATGTGCACTAATTGCTATAAACTTCCATCTTACGACTGCTTTTGCTGTGTCCCATAGATTATGGAAACTTGTGTATTCATTATTGTTTGTTTCCATAATTTTTTTGATTTCAGACTTAATTTCTTCAGTAGTTAAGAAGTCATTCAGAAGTAACTTGATCAGTTTCCACGTGTTGTGTATTTTCAAAGGTGTTTCTTGAAATTAATATTGAGTTCAATTCCATCATGGTCAGAGAAGATGCTGGATATAGTTTCTATGCCTTTGAATCTGTAAAGGCTTGATTTGTGTCCTAACATATGGTCAATCTTTGAAAAGGTTCCATGCCAGGGTGAAAAAAATGTATATTTTGTGGATTTAGGGTGGAAAGTTCTATAGATATCTATCAAGCCCATTCGATTTATAGTATCATTAGGTCCTGTATCTCTCTATTTATTTTTTCTCTAGAAGATCTGTCTAAAGGAGATTATACAGTGTTGAGGTCCCCTACAATTATAGTGTTGATCTCTATCTCTCCTTTTAGCTCCAACAGTCTTTCCTTCAAATATTTAGGTGTCCTGGGTCAGTTTCTGCCTAAGAGGTAATTTTTAAGTTTATATAAATGTGTTTTGAAAGGCCTTCCAACAATCAGGAAGAACTTTAGCACACCCTTTATTGTGCCCAATGAAGCGTTGTAATTAACAGTAAATGGTCAGGGTAAAGGGGAGTGGTCGGGGAATTTTGGGGAAATCTTGCTACAAATATGTATGAGAAAACTATGTAATTCTTTTATAGTAATATATCGGGGAGTCAGAGGGGGGTCACTTCCCAGCAAGGCTATCACAGTCCCGGAGCGAATAGCAAGCGGCCTTGCCAACATGCTAAATGACCCAAGCTTGTTCCAAGGTCAGGGGGCATATAGTAGCGGCCTTGCCAACTTACTGAACCGACCAGAAGCAATGCTCAAAGGTCAAAGGGCTCAGACAGGTCCTGGAGCCCCACCGGGTCGGACTCCTCCACTATATTTCCCCATTCTTTCTTTGCCTGCATTGTTTTCAGTAAGAGGTCCGATGTTAGCCTGATGGAGTGACCTTAGTAAGTAACTTGACATTTCCCTCTTGCCAACTTTAATATCTTGTCTTTGATTTTTTTTCGCCAATCTGGTTATGATGTGCCTTGAAAAGGGTCTTCTTAGGCTGATTCTACTAAGGGTTCTATGTATTTCTTAAGTCTGGGTATTTGAATGCCTTTCTAGGTTTGGAAAATTTTGTTACAGGATTTCATGGAATAAACTGTCAATGCTCTTATTATTTTCTTTGTATTCTGGGATACCAATTATCTGGATCTTGGGGCGCTTGATTGTATCCAGTATTCCTCATATACTATCCTCATTTTTCTTGGTTGTTTTCTCAATCTTTTTTTTAAAAATAATTATTTTATTTAACTTTATTTATTTATTTATTTTAATTTGACCAGAGAGGGACAGATTGAGTAAGAGAGAGAGAAAGAGAGGGAAAGCGATAAAGCAAGTTTCCAGGTTTAGGACTTGAACCTTTGTTGGCCATGTGGGAGTCCAGCACCTTTAACTACCATGCCACTTGCTGGCCCAATCTTTTTAATACTTTTTTCTAAGTTAGATGTTTTGTCTTCTACATTCTAGATTCGATGTTTTGTCTTCTACATTCTAGATTCGATCTTCTGCCTGATCTAATCTACTTTTAATACTTTTGAGGGAGTTTTTTATTTCCTGTATCATATTCTTCAACCCTAGAAGTATCATCTGGTTCTTTTTTAAGGTGTCGGTTTCTTCTTTCAAATCATGAAAGGACTTCCTCATCTCCTGGAGCTCATTGTCACTTTTCTCTTCCATCTCAGTTAGTTTGGTCACTAATAATATTCTGAATTCCTTACCTGACATGTCCACAATGTCCATTGTATTGATCGTGGGTGATGTGGGCTTGACAATTTCCCTTGGGTCAGAGTCCTTTTGTTGGTTGCTCGTTTCTTGAGCCTCCACAATTGTTCCTAGTCCTAGTTCCTACATGTTATTTCCTAACTTATTCAAGATATATTTGACTGTTAAAGGAGTACAGGATTATAAAATTGGTAATCTCTCTTCTGGTCTGCCTACCCATTGCTCACAAGTATCATGCACTATTGTCACTGGTCCTGGGTGACCCAAAGTCCTCCCTGTTTCTAAGGAGTGATGAGCCTCTGACTGACCTCATAAGCTTCACCTCAAGAGAAAAGAAAAAATTGTGCAGCATGCTATTCAAACTCTGAGATTCTGAGAGTCAAAGGCAAGTGGAAAAAGAGTGGAGGATGAGCGACGAGTCCCAACTGTTAAGGCCTGCAGCCACAGGCAGCCTGATATCCAGCACTACCGCTGACTTGAACCAGTCTCCAAATACAGTGGGAAGGGGTGCAAGTTTGTCTTAAGGTCCCAATAAACAAACTTGAAGTCCAGAGACGAGCAGGGGTGGGGATAAGCGACAGGTCCTGGCTGTTAGGACCTGCAGCCACAGACAGCCTTAAATACTTAATTTTGTAGGTTACTTTTGTTCCCATCCAGGTTTTCCTCAAAGCAATAGACTTCTTATATCATCTTTCTTGCATGCAGAAAATGTAACAGAGCCTTAAGTAGCTTTCCTCACACATTTATTTGGGGGAATAAATGTGTTTTACCAACCTGTTTTTGTGCCTTTCCCAATTCACATCCATCATTCTCTTTCCAGTAAGATCTCATGGATCTTCCAGTATGTGACTGATGATCCAAATCTCCACTCAAGAATAAGTCCTTGAGGTTCCTTTTTCTCTAATACACAGATGGGGGGGGGGTGCAAATCCCCATCCCTAGTCTTCTTGTATGGTGTACTGTTTTCTCAGTATCTATTCTCAAATACGATAGTTGCCTTTTTCTTTTTTTCATGGGCTAACAGCAGTGACAGTTTTGAGCATGTTTAACTTGTTTGTACTTTTTTTTTTAGTTTGAGTGATTATTATTAATTTGGTTAAATTTTCTTTAACCTTACTCTTTTCATTGACTCCTTAAATTTTCTTTGCCTCATTGAAGGTGCTGTGCTATTTTCTTCTCTTATAATTCCCTTTTATACTCTACTGTATCATTTGAATTTTCTTTGAACTTGTCATTTCTTCCTCTTCTAAAGCTTTAGAGTGAAGATGCATCTTTATTCTCTAAGTTGTAATGTATCCATATAAGTTTCACTTACTTCTATTACTAGCAATATTTATGTCAAGCACATTTTGATTTATATTTCTTGATTTTTAAAAAATAAAATAGAAAAAATATAATAAATAAATAAGCATTCTACTCTTTGCTAGGTAGAATAACAACTTTCACAAATCTTTATTTCCTTTCACTTTCTAATTCATTCTATTATTTGTTAGTGTTTGTTATAAAATCTAAACTCTTTCATTTTTGGTCATATTTTCTTTTCTTTTTAGTTTTGCTATGAGGTACATGTGAGAGAGAAATATAAAGAGAGAAAATGAGAAAGCACCCTCCAGGCGAGGATAGCCATACCACAATCCCTTCTCCTTTATTCTCCTTTGAGGATTTGTGGCAAGTATGTACATGTGCTTAGTGTGCTTTTCAAGCCCCTGGGTCTAGGACTTGAAATGCAGAGCTGGTCATGTGGGATTCAGCCACCTTAACCACCACACCACCAGCCATCCCAAGTTACATTATTTTCAACTTAATATGGGATCTTTTTTATCTTAGATTTCTGAAATATGTTTAGTATAGAGCCATACTATAACAATTATATTTATTTATTATTTAAACACTTTTAATGTTAACCAAGACATGTCCAGTCTTGAATTAAATATTTTCACTGCTCTCTAGATCAACTTGGCTATATGCTTAATTTTACTTAAAAAGTTCATGTAAATAGAACCTTGTCAGGTTATTTTTTTCAAAAGACAACTTATATATAAATACATTTTGGAGGATACAGATTTTTCACATTTAAAACACTACCATGAGTTGGCCAGTAGATGGTGTAGTGGTTAAGGCACTGAACTCCCATATGGTTGATGGTTCAAGTCTCAGACTGGATGCTTGAAACTCATACCAAGCACATATGCAAGTGTGACCAAAATCCCAAGAAAAAAAGACAGGAGCAGGGATTGTGGTCTAGCCATCCCTCCTGGGGGTTGATTTCTCACTTTCTGTCTCTCTAGTGAGCACACATGCCTTATAGCAAAAATATTTCAATGAACAACTATCACAAGGAAAGAGCACAGATGTTTTTCTATATGGGGCTAGTTAACTATAGTGTGTCTCATACAACAAAATACTATGATAACATTATGAAAGTGTAAGAGCATGAAACACAAAGCTCTCTGTGTATTATTGTAAGATTTCCAAATTATGACATTGATGAAGTGAAAACATCCATATGTTATACAACCAAGTTCACAATATTATTCACCATAACCAGGAGGTAGAAGATATCCATCATCTGATGAATGGGTAAATAAAATGTGCTATAAAAATACAATGAAAATATTATTCAGCCTTTAAAAGGAAGCAAATCCTGATGTATGCTACAACAAGGATGAACCTTGAATACATTATGCTAAATAAAATAAGCCAGTCATTAAAAGAGAAATAATGTATGATTACATTTTTATGACATATCTAGAGATCTTGAGTTCACAGAAACAGAAAGTACAATGATGGCTCCCTGGACCTGGAGGTAGTGGGAATGGCAATAATTGTTTACTAGCTAGAGTTCCAATTTTGCAAGGTGAAAAAGTTCTCATTACACAACAATGTAAATATACTTAACACTACTAACCTATACCCTTAGAAATAGTTAGGATAACACATTTTTTGTTATGCATTTTTTTACCACATTAAAGAAAATCATGGTGCAGAGTATCAAAATTTAGAGGTTAAAAAATGGGTTAAAATACAGATGTGCTCTTTTCAAAATGTCCTGAACAAGTAAACAAACATATGGAAGAAAAAAAATGAATCCAAATACAAATTTTACATGCTACACAAAAGTAAGTCAAAACAAAATAGAACACAGATCTAAATATAAAACACATGACTTTAAAACTCCTAGAAGAAAACCTATGAGACTTGATTTTGGTGATGAATTTTTAGTTGCAACGTCAAATCTATGAGCTAGACTTTTCTTGAAATTTTCTGCTATGTGAAAAGCACTGTCAAGAGAAGGAAAAAAAAATTTGTCACAGATTGGGATAGAATATTTTTAACAGATAAAGGACTGTTATCCAAAATGCACAAAGAAATCATGAAACTCAACTGTAAGAACACAAACAAGATTTTAAAATGGGGCCAAATACCTTAAGAAATACCTGACCAAAGATGATACACAGATGGCAAAGAGGCCGGTAAAAAGATGCTCCATATCACATGTCATTAAGGAAATGCAAATTAAAACAGCAATGAGATGCCACTATGTATCTATTAGAAAGGCCAAAATCCAGAACACTGACAATACCAAAAGCTGGTGAGGATTTGGAACAACAGAAACACTCATTGTTGCTAGTGAGTATGCAAAATAGCCGAGCCACTTTGGAAGACAGTTTGGTGGTTACTTACAAGACAAGACACAGGGTAACCTTATGATTCTGCAATCATGCTCCTTGGTTTATATCCAAAGGAGTTGAAAACATCTGCTGACAAAAACATGCACATGGATGTTTCTGGCAGTTTTATTCATAATTTCCGAAACCTGAAATAACTGAGATATAATTTAGTAGGTAAATGGATACTCTGTGATATGGCCAATGAATGGAATATTGTTCAGTGCTAAAGCCAAATGAGTTATCATGACATGAAGACATGGAGGAAACTTAAGTGAAACTTGGCATATTATTAAGTGAAAGAAACCAATGTGAAAGGCTGTACTGTAAGATTCCAACCAGTTGATAGCTGGAAAAGGCAAAACTATGGGGACAGTAAAAGATCAGTGGATGCCAGAGTTTAGAGGGAAGGGCGGTGTAGATAGGCTGAGCAGAAAGAATTTTTAGGGCAGTGAAAATTCTCTGTATGTTACTATAATGGGGACATATCCATATACATTTATCACTCCCCGTAGAATGCACAACAGGGACGGCAAATCCTAATGTAAGCCATGGACTTTGAGTGATTATGATGTGCCAATGTGGGTACATCAATTCTATGAAATGTATAATTCTTGTGGTGGGTGTTGATGATGAGAGAAGTTATACATGTATGGAGACAGGGGTTTATGGGAAACCTCTAACTTTAGTTCAATTTACTGTGAACCTAAAGTCATTAAAAAATCTTTTAAAAGCATAGACATATGTGTAATTTCCTGAATATATACAAATAGTATAGTATATACAATTGGGGATAATGTGTATACTAATATCTTTGACTGGACTAATACGCAGTGTATAGTGTATTCATGCTGGGACAATCATTTTGTATGCTGTATAGGTAAAATGTAATTAAATGCAAAAAAAGAGAAAACATTTAAAAACATAAAAAAAGATTATGTCAATAGTGGTTATATTGTATTTTTCAATCATAGGAGTACTTAGTAGTTCATTAAAAATGAAACAACAAGCCAGAACAATAAGTAGAGGGTAGGTGTTTATGTTCACAATAATTAACCTCCTACTTCCTAGTGAGAGAGATCATGTATCAGATGGGTAGGGGATATTTTGTGGAGGTTCCAAATCCAGAATTCAAAGTGCTTTAAAAAAAAAAAAAAAAGATAAAGCTTATTCAATGACTATGGTAGGTAGAAAAATGGCCCCATAAAGATATCTTTATTCTAATGTCTAGAATTTGTGACTAATTTATTCTACATGGCAAAGGAAAAGGGAAGTAGCAGATAGAGTTAAGATTGCTAATCAGTTGACTTTAAAATAGGGAGGTTATTCTTGATTATTTGGTGTGGCCAATATAACTATAAAGGCTCTTAAAAGTTATATACATAAGAGGCAGAAGAGAAGGTCAGAATGAAGGAGTGAGAGAAAAACTCAGTCTATTGTTGCTGACTTTAAAGATGAAGGAAGGGGGCTATGAACTGAGGAAGATGGCTTCTAGACGTTGAACAAGGCAAGGAAATGGATTCTGCTCTAGTCTCCTGAAAGACTGCAGACGTGTCGACACTTGATTTTAGCACAGTAAACTACAGGAAGGGCTTCTGATCTTCAGAACTATAAGATGATAAATTTGGTTTATTTTAAGATTCTAAATTGTTGGCTATTTTTTATGGCAGCAATAGGATATGGTGGCTGTGGGGCAGGCTGAAGAAATGACTGGGAAAAAAGTGATTGAACTACTCCCTCTAGAAACCTAGGAGTTTATTCATTTTCTGAATTAAATCTGGATAAATAAAGAGAAGTCTCTCTCTCCCTCTCTGCCTTGTTCCTCTCCGTCCCCCTCTTTCTTTCCTTCATTCACTCTTCCTCATCCCCTTTTTACCCTCTCTGTCATGTGTGGAACTGCCATTCTATTTCACATGGTGAAGGCCTTGTTTGCCACTGTTAGTTTCACCACCTGTGCTCATCTGGTGTTTGTCTAATAGAACTTCTTTCAAAGTGTTAAATTGTTGATAAATATTTCTAATTTTCAGTCCTGTCACAGCTTCATAATAGCTGTTCATTGCTATTGAGATAGGAAGTTGAGAGAGGTGAATTGGTACCACCACCATAACCTGGAAGTCAACACTGAAAAGATAGCTTTACTGTGGGGACCAGCAGTTAGTGTAATGGCTATGTCGCTGGACTCCCATGTAGTCGACCACGGTTTAAGCTCCAGACCCGGTGGCTTAAATTCACACTGGGTGTATGTGCGTGAGTGCCCAGGATCCTGAGAGGAGAATGGAGGAGAAAGGATTGCAGCGTGGCCATCCACCCTGGAGGGTGATTTCTCGCTTTCTGTTTCTCTCTGTCTTTCTGGCAAGCGCACGTGCCCTATAGCCAAAAAAAAAAAAAAAAAAAATCTTGACTGTGTAAACACTCCTTGATTTTGTGATTTTTGTGCTCAGTTGGAGACATCATCCCTGCATACCACATTCCATCCCTAGCTCTTGCTCTATTTTTCTTTACCATTTCTGCACCCCCCTAGGCTATGTGCTCTTACAGCACCAAAAACTGTGTTCAGTTGGGCAGCTGTTTTTCTTATGGCCTGTCATTAACTGTAGGCCTTTGAAACTGGCACTGCTTACCTGTCTTCCTTTCAGGACCTTGAATACTTTGCTTATATGTAGCCCACTTTCATCCTAAAGACTGTACACAATGTTCTTTTCCCAAGGGACCCAGCTGCGCCCTTTTCTGAAAACCTAACATGCTTTTCCTGAGTATAGGTTATACTCAGGTGATTTATTGAGCCCCATCTGTAATAAGTCTTTGATTCCCTTACACTCTAGGAGAACCTTCTGTATCCCTAAATGGAAAGCACTTGGCAGGTAGTTAACCTTATCTTCCTTTGCCACAGTTCTATTTCATGCTTGCATCAGTGAAGCCTACTCCTAAACAGCTACTTTTATTGAAACTGTCCATATGTCACAATCTCTCCTTAAGTCATGGGATCATTGATCCTTCAGGTTGCAAGCAGCTTAAAAGTAACTCAATTATATATGACACAAGAATAGGGTGATATGAAATTAAATCATGACATGAAACTATATATACAAGATGGCTCTGTGTGTGTATCCTGGAGAGGTGTACCGTACACCACAATCGTGTGTTGTGTATCCTGGAAAGGTATACTGTACACCACAATGTTAACAGGACTGTGTCTAAGTAGTAGTAGTAGACTTGCTTTTAATCTTCTTTCTTATATGTCTACACATTTTTCAACTCTTTTTTAATAATAAGCAATACAACCTTATAGAAAACAATGAAAAATGGCTTTTAACATTCCAAAGGAAAAATGTTTCAGTCTAGAATTCTGTACTGGTCCAATCACTTATCAATAGCAAGATAGAATAAAGACATATTTAGACGTGAAACTACTACAAATTTTAGCTTCAATTTATTCAATTTAGGAAGCTCAGTGAAGACAGTTTATTATGAAGGGAATAAGCTGATAAAGCAGAAGGCACAGGGCTTAGAAAATAAAATATCCAAACCAAAAAAGTATTTGCAAAACTTCCCCGGATAACGTATGCAGCAATCACAGCAAGCAATCACCTTTGAAAGGAACAGAGACTGCGAGGGAGAGCTAGTTATTTTCCCTTTGGAAGAAATTATTTAGAAGAAACTAGTTCTGCTAGGTCCCCACAGGTCAGTTTCTACAAATAGTGGGATTAATTCACACTTTCATCCATTCAGGATCTAATTATTGAGCACCTCTTATGTGCCATTGCTATGGTAAGTGCTGAGGACACAATAGTGAATCAAAAATATTCTGTTTTTTAAATCATAAGAAGATAGTGACTACTATCTTCTTTAATTTTCCTCATAGCCCCATTTTATAAATGAAGTATTCTTCCCATGTTGTAATTGAGGAAGTCAGTTTCAGAGGGTTTACACAGCTGGCTCAAGGTCGCCAATTAGTGAATGCCAGGGCTAGATTCAAACATGAACTTAAAGCCTGTGCTTTCTTTGTTCTGTTCAAAGTGAAGTCTTTTCTTCAGGAGGGAAAAAAGTCTTTGCTAAGAAATCTGCTTTCTTAGAACTGTATACGTAGCAAAAATGGTGAGGAAAATAATTCTGAAAGCTCTCCTGGCTGGCCATTTTGCAGATGATGCGTCTGGATAAATCTGCACCTGATCGTCTGTGACAATACACTCCTGTACAGATGGACGCTCAGCAGATGAAGCTGCGGCACGCCGACTGAATTACTGCCTCGCAGCCCAAAATGTCTGCTCAGCATAACCGCAAATTGAAAATAAACTTGTAAACCATTGTCAGTGATGTAGCTCAAAGACTTGATGTGCTGAAGTGTCTTTAAAGTTGTTTTTCATTACAGTGTGCCCTTTTTCAACGGGCAAAATTCATTTTCTCCTCTTTAAGTGTTCTCAGTGTGGGGAAAAAAGGATCTTGAAAGAAAGGCGTAGGCCTAATTTTCTAGTGTGGTGCGTGTAGTGTGCTGGTGCTTCAGAGCTGGGATCATTGTCCTTCCTCTCTCCGCCTCACATACATACGCTTCTATACTCATTCTCAACAACCTCTCAGGCAAGCATCCTAATGTCTTCTAGCTTAGTATCCAATTCAGAGATATTTGCTAGGTATGGGCAGGTGCCTGTCCTGATGTTAGGTTTGATGTAAGTCCCTACACCAACCTCAGGCTTGGTTAGCTCAGTGAGTTCAGGTTTTGCCTTTGAAACCAAGACCACCTGGGTTCTAACCCTATCTCCTCTAACTAGACTGGTGACCCTGGGTGGCTATTTAGGTGTTTGTGCCTTGATTTTCTGTAAAGTAGAAAAGATAACCATAGCTACTTCTCAACAAAATATTAATGGGGACCCTGACAAAGGTGAGTGATTTGGGTTTTGAAGAATAATTTCTTCACCAATGTTCTTTTTCTTTTTTACCATGTCTTCCTATTCTCAGTGTAATTTGCCCCAGGATCTCAAACAAGAGATTTCCGATGGCTGGTACAATCTGTCTACATGTAATTGACTCTGGATTTGAAAAGCAATCAGTTTTCATTCCCAATCTGTTCTCCCTCATCAGACACTGTATTCCCTTAGGAAATGTAGTCAACTCAGATTCCTCATGTCTGGTAGGACTTTTCCTTGCTGGTGTTAAATCCTTAGAGCTGACATTCTTTCTTGTTGGAGAGTGAGCACCTTTCTTTTTCTAAATATGTCCTTACCCCTGTACCTAGCTGCCTTCTCACAGTATCTGCTAACCTGGAATATCTGTCTTAATGATTATGGCAGTATTTCATCAAAAGATTTCTCAAAGTTTTATATTATTAAAAGAATTGTAATGGTCGAACCATATTTCAAAAAGAAAAATACTTCCTCTCAAACTCAGAAAAATGTTACTGGTAGGGACCAGCAGATGGCATATTGCGTATGTTGCTGGACTCCCATGTAGTTGACTGTGGCTCAAGTCCCAGCCCAGTGGCTTAAAACTCATGCTGGATGTGTGTGTGTGTGTGTGTGTGTGTGTGTGCATGTCTAAGATTCCAAGGAGAAAGGAGGAGAGGGATTGTGGCATGGCCATCCCCCCAGGGGGTGATTTCTCTCTTTCTGTCTCTCTGTCTCTCCCTGCCCCTCTGGTGAGTACATGCACCCTTCAGCAAAAATCTCTTTCTCTACAAAACAAATGGGGACCAGCAGATGGTGTAATGGTTATGTTGTTGGACTGCCACATAGTTGACCGTGGTTCAAGTCCTGGATCTGGTGGCTTAAATCTCACACTGGATGCCTGTGTGTGCATGCCCAAAATCCTGAGAGGAGAATGAAGGAGAGGAGATTGCAACATGGCCATTCCTCTTGGGGGAGGGAGGGGCGATGATTTCTCACTTTCTGTCTCTCCGCATGTCTCTGGCAGCACACATACCCCATAGCAAAAATCTTTCTTTTTAAAAAAGATAATGTAACTGGCATTCTGCATTAGTTATATGGGTTGTAATCTTCTTCATGCAATTCCATGGCAAGCTTAAATTCCCTGTGGCTGATTGACTAGAAATTAAGAACAAGCCCGTGTCCAGGCTGCTATTAGCTTTTCAAATCACTGGAAACCAGTCAACAAAATCTGCAAAGAAAAAGTATACTCTTTCCTCAAAAGTTGGGGCTCTTCCAGGAATCAACTCTATCCCCCTCCATTCTTTTTCCCGTTCTTTCTTTATTTTTCATACTCATAAGAACTGTGTTCACATCATGGCTCCAAAAGTCATCCCTAGATTAGTAGAGGTTTGAGAGAAGTCCCCACATTTTCATTATCCTTATTCCTCTAGAAGGAAGAGAAATATATGTCGACAGCTGGCTTACTTTTAAAAGAAGGCAAAATCACTGTGTTTTGAAATATCAGCTCACGAGAATGTCCCTTTGTTCCTTTCTCCCAGCTTAAATATTAAAGACCAACACTCAATCATTCATGAGAGGAGACTCTGCCACTTTGCTCCGTTTCTTCTTTCCATGCAGCTGGCTTGGTTGGCTGCTCTCAGGCCTACTACTTCCAAGTGGAGCTGACCACCATCTGGTTGTTCATTTTTCCTGGACTCCTTTCTCTTGACTATGGTGGTGTGATTAGGACCAGGGCCCATCTGCGTAAAACAGTCATCCATTTCTCTTCCTCTCAGCTTCTCTCTCTCCTTTTTCTCTTTCTCCCATATAGTTATTGGGCTATGGAAATTTGTCTGGTTAAGCAACAGGACTTGGGAACAAATATGTGAGACACACTTGAAATATTTAAATTAAAATATTTAAATTTTTTTATGACTTTGGTTTGATACTTAGATGACTTTTACTGCTCTGTGTTTCCCTCCTCCTTTGGATCTGATGGATATTTTCTAGTTCCATTTTGGATGAAGCAAGTTGTTAGCTCAGAAATATAAGGTTGTAGTGGACCTCTATTATTTTTAATCTCCTAGCACTCCTTCATTCTCCCATAAATAGTTATCAGTGTATTTCTGTAAAACTATCCCTTCTCAACTTCAGTTCATGTTCTCTGTGTATTCATGGAGCATGTGACTGAATCTTGGGCAATAACAGTGGGTTGACCCAACCACTGTATTTGTTTCAGAGGTCAGAAACTAATGACATTTTTTCCCCCCGGGCTGTTAGGCAAATGTTATTTTCCACTGTACTTGAGCTAAAAAGATGATTTTAGAACTTCTGGAAATAATCTTTCAGTTACAAGGGGAACAGTCTGCCTGAGGGTAGAACCCCCATATACAAGGATATGTTAAAATATGAATGGAGGGACCAGCAGTTGGTATAATGGCTATGTCACTGGACTCCCTTCAAGTCCCAGACCCGGTGGCTTAAACTCACGCCGGGTGCATGTGCACGAGTGCCCAAGATCCCAAGAGGAGAATGGAGGAGAAGGGATTGCAGCATGGCCATCCCCTCGATGGGTGATTTCTCGCTTTCTATCTCTCTGTCTCTGTCTTTCTGGAGAGTGCACATGCCCTATAGCAAAAATCTCTCAAAATAAATAAATAAATAAATAAGAGTGGAAAGATCCCTGGTCTTGTGACACCAAGCTTCAGAAAAAAAAAAAAAAAATATCCTGAAACTGGGCTCACCCTTGCATATTGTATTTACAACACAATAAATTCCTTCTTAAGCCAGTCAGGAAAAGATCATATATAACTTAAAATGAAAAAAAAAATGCTACTTGAAGAAAGCAGGAGAGAGAGTGGTTGGTACATTTCCAGCCTTTCCAATTCATTTCATCAGAATTTTCAACATTCAGATTTGGGGCCCATATCCTGTAAATCATAAAATTGTGCTTTGATGGGAACCAGCAGTTAGCGTAATGGCTATGTCGCTGGACTCCCACGTAGTCGACCGCGGTTCGCGTCTCGGACCCAGTGGCTTAAATCTCACGCCGGGCGCGTGTGCATGCATGCCCAAGATCCCGAGAGGAGAATGGAGGAGAAGGGATTGCGGCGTGACCATCCCCCCTGGGGGGTGCTTTCTCGCTTTCTGTCTCTATGTCTCTCTCTGTCTGTCTGGCGAGCGCACGCGCCCTATAGCGAAAAAAAAAAAAACCTCTCCAAAAAAAGAAAAAAAAAATTGTGCTTTGATTTCTTCAGCTATTTTTTCTTGTGCTTATGTCTTCCCCAGATACTATTAACAGGAACAGAGTTTGAGTATTCCAGGTGATAAACTCATATTGGCACAAATGAAAATTTCATCATAATGTACTAATTTTTAATTATTTTAAGACCACACTTTTAGCTCTTACATTTAGGTACACAATCCATTTAGAATTTGCCCTTGTATGTGATGTAGCAATCTAATGTCATATTTTTGCATGAGGATATCTGACTGTTGAACATCATTTGTTAAAAAGACCATCTTTTCATCAATGAATTGCCATGGCACTTCGTTGAACATCAATGGACCATAAACGTAAGGACTTATTTCTGAACCCTCAATTCTGTTTCATTGATCTATCTTAGAAAATGTTCCATGTGCACTTGAAAAGAATGTATATACTGTTTTGGGCAGGAGTTTTCAATAAATTTCAGTTAGGGTAAGTTGGCTGATAGTGTGTTTTAAGCCATCCATATCCTGCTGTTCGTGTTATCTATTATTGAGTAGGGAACTCTCTAACTTTAACTGTTAGTGTATTTTCATGCCAACCTCTGTCAGTATTTGCTTCACTTGTTTAGGGTATTATTTTTAGGTTCATATATATTGGTAATCATTGTTTCTTACGCAATCCAAACATTTAAAATTTTTATTATAATTTCTCATTTACATATAATAGTTGTACATTTTTGTGGGTTTTCCAAAATACATATACAAATGTGTGTAATCATCAAAGAAATAAACATAACCATTTCCAACATTTATTGTTACTTTGTATTGTGTACATTTGAAATTTGCTCTATTGGTTATTTGAACATATATATTAAATTGTCACCAACATTCTTTATATTATTCCATAACTCATTACACTTACTTGCATGAGTTCTTCATCTGATAAGCAAGTTCTCCCTACCTACTTTGCTCACTTCCCTTTTCAAGCTTCTGGTATCCGCCATTATATTGTCTATTTCTATGCAATTGAATCTTTCACCTTTTGCTAGTGTCAAGATATATGGTATATTTTTTAAAAAATTATATATTTAACTCTATTTATTCATTCATTTATTTTAATTTGTCCAGAGAGAGACAGAGAGAGAGAGAGAGAGAAAGAAAGTAAGAAAGCAAGCCTTCAGGTACAGGACTAGAACCATGGTAGGCCATGTGGAAGTGTCCACATATGGGAGTGTCCAGTGCCTTAACCACCATGCTACCTGCTGGTTCCCAAGATACATAGTATTTGTTAATGGAAAACATATAGTATTTGTCTTTCAGAGCCTGGCTTATTTTACTTAGCAACATTTCTTCCATGTTCACCCATTTTGCCTAAAATAACAGGAAGTCAGCATTTTAAAGAACAGCTGAATAGTATTCCATTGTTATATATATATATATATATATCATATCACACTTTCTTTATCCATTTATCAGCTGTTAGGTTGAGTCCATCTCTTAGGTATTGTGAATAATTTGGCAACAACCAAGGGAGTATAGCTGTCTCTTATGCATACTGATTTCCTTTCCTTTGGGTATATCCACCCAGAAGTGAGATTGCTGGATCATAGGTTATTCTATTTTCACTATTTTGAGGAACTTCCATAGTGTTTTCCATAGTTATCCTACACATGTTTAATGTAATTTTGAATTTATATATGCCAGATGGATTTTTTTTGTTTTACATGTTTTATGTTCTTTTGTCCTTCCTTTAGTATTCTTCTTTTTTTTTTTTTTGGAGAGATTTTTTTTCGCTATCGGGCGCATGTGCTCGCCAGACAGACAGAGAGACAGAAAGCGAGAAATCACCCCCCAGGGGGGATGGTCATGCCGCAAACCCTTCTCCTCCATTCTCCTCTCGGGATCTTGGGCACGCATGCACACGCACCCAGCTTGAGTTTTAAGCCACCAGGTCCCACATGCCAACTGCGGTCGACTACGTGGGAGTCCAGCGACATAGCCATTACGCTAACTGCTGGTTCCCTCTTCCTTTAGTATTCTTTTCTGTTAAGAAACTTAGTGTCTTATTTTAAACTTTTTAAAATTTAATTTCTTAGTTGATCTAGACAATATAATATGAAACTTAGTTTATCATAATATTCATCAGGATAACATTGATTTAATTGTGGTCGTCTACACCAAAGTTACTCTGGTTTAGCTTTATTTCCTCTGAACTTACTATTTTTTAAAGAATTATTTAATTTAATTTATCATTATTATTTCTAAATTTGCTATAGGGCATGTGTGCTCACCAGAGAGAGAGAGAGAGAGACAAGAGAAAGAGAAGAGAAAGTGAGAAAGCAAGCTGCCAGGTGCAAGATTTGAATCACAATTGGCTATGTGGGAGTCCAGCACCTCAACCACCTTGCCACCAGCTGGCCCTTTCAACTTATGTTTTTATTATATGTATTATTTCAGTATATATAATAATCCAAATGATAAAGTGCTGCAATAATTACTTCATTCAACTTTATATCTTTTAAAATAATACAGAAGTTTTTATACAGGTTGTTAGTAGTTTCCACTTCTCCTTGTAGAATCCCTGTAACAACTGATGTCATTTCCTATAATCCAACAGGACTTTATTTCATGTAAGGCAGAACTGCTAGGAACACATCTCAGGGTACATCCAGGAATGTCTTTATTTTACTTTCATTTATGAGGGACAGTTTTTACTGAATATATTAATTCATTGACAGTTAAGAATATTGAATATATTATTATTTTTTAAGAGAGATTTTTGCTATAGGGTGCATGTGTTCGCTGGAAAGACAGAAACACACAGAGAGAAAGTGAGAAATCACCTCCCAGAGGGGATGGACACACTGCAATCTCTGTTCCTCCAATTCTCTTTTGGAATTTTGGGCACACATGCACATGCGCCCATTGTGAGTTTCAAGCTGCCAGGTTCAAAACTCAAACCAAGGTCAGTCATATGGGAGACCAGCACCTTAACCACTACTCCACCAGCTGGCCCCAAGAATTTTGAATATATTATGTACTGCATATTGCCTCTATTATTTCAGATGAGAAGTCAGCCATTAATAACACTATTGTTCCCAGTATGTGATGAGTTGGTTTTCCCCTGCTTGAGATTTTTTTCTTTTTTTGTCTTTTGACTATTTGACAATGAGATGTCTACGTAAAGTCTACGTAAAGCTCTCTTTGCAGAGTGTGCTCCCGAGAAAGACAGAAAGAGACAGACAGAAAGCAAGAAATCACCCCCATAGGGGGGACAGCCACACTGCAATCCCTTTTCTCCCATTTTCCTCTCGGGATCTTGGGCATGTGTACACACACACCCAATGTGAGTTTAAGCCAATGGGTCCAGGACTCGAACTGTGGTTGACTACATGGGAGTCCAGTGACATACCATTACACCATCTGCTGGTCCTGAGGGTTTTTTATTTATTTATTTATTTTGAGAGGTAGGTTTTTTGCTATAGGGTGCGTGCACTCGCCAGAAAGACAGAGACAGAGACAGAAAGCGAGAAATCACCCCCCGGGGGAATGGCCATGCTGCAATCCCTTCTCCTCCATTCTCCTCTTGGGATCTTGGGCACGCACGCACACACACACGCAGCATGAGTTTAAGCCACCGGGTCCGGAACTCGAACCATGGTCGACTACGTGGGAGTCCAGTAACATAGCCATTACACTAACTGCTTGTCCCTATTTATTATTCTTATCTTCACATTTTTATCTCGGACTCTTAGGGGTTACATATGTTTCTGTATCATGCAGTGACCAGTTAATGATTTGTCAGCAATTGTAGTCGAAAACTTTGAATCTATGGTTCTTCCTACTTTGCTGATGGGGTAATATGTTCAAATGTAAGGCAGTTGTCAAATTTATCTCAACTTTTGTTCTTTTTTAGGGCCTTTTAGGTCTGCCCTGGGTGAGCATACATCCTTCCAGTCAACCAGAGACATGTGGAGAGTTCATGTAGCCCCTCTACGGATCTCTTCTCTCCAGGAACTCCTTCTTTTTTATTTTTATTTTTTTTTTCCAAACCATAATTCTAACCCAGCTCTTTTTGACTGGGTCAGTGCTTTTTTTTTTTTTTTTTTTTTTTTTTTTTTTTTGTGGTTTTTTTTTTTGTGGTGGGGCCCCACGCAGGGTGTGTGCACTTGCCAGAAAGACAGAGAGACAGAAAGTGAGAAATCACCCCCTAGGAGGGATGGCCACACCACAATCCCTTCTCTTCCATTCTCCTCTCAGGATCTTGGGCATGCATGCACATGTGCCCAGCATGATTTTAAGCCACTGGGTCCGGGACATGGACCGCAGTCAACTACATGGGAGTTCAGCAACATAGCCATTACGCTAACTGCTGGACCCTCTCCAGGAACTCCTTCTTAAAGTTCTAGATCATCCCTAGTCACACTATTCTATTCTCCCCACTGGGATAGTAGCTTGAGGCTAGCACAGATGCTGACTACCTGAGTGGGCTGCTAATTACCAACACTCTATTGTTGCCAATAGGATAATGGGGCATTGGTTTCCACTTTCTAGTCAAATCAAGTCAGCCCTCTCCAATAATGAGGTTCTTGCTTTTCAAGTCTAGTTTCATCATGGAAAAATGATCACCCTGAGTTGTGGGAGACAGAAAGTGTGAGCTATCCTAAGCCATCCTAAGCAAGAAAGTTAGAGACTCCCACTGTTCTTATACTAGTAACTTTTTATGAATAAACCTTTTTCAATGTGTTATTTGCCCTTAGTCCATTTCCAGAACCTTAAATTATTGTTTGATATTTTTAACCAGCTTCATAGTTGTTTTGGGGCAAGAGGATTTGTTCACTTCTTTACTCACCATCTAAAACTGGCTAAAAATTTATATCTACTTTTTAATATATTCACATATTTAATTTATTTGAGTATTTGTATTGATAGGAAATACCTGTTGATCAAAAACATTCCTTTGAAATTGTATAGTTTTAAATTTTTGGGTTACTCCTTATAATTAATTTGTAACATTTAACATACTAAACTGTAAATTGCCTATTTAATTATCTATAATCCTTACTATACTTTGAACTGTATTGGCAGGAATGATTTTTTTTCAATCTTTACTATAGGGTTCAGCACATAAAAGAGTACTTAAATTTATTTATAAATATTTGCTAAGTAAATTTTCTCTTATCTGTTCCTTGTCTCAGGTAGGTGAAGCTGTCAGGTATAGGAAGTGCAGAAGGCATGTTAACTAGATTTCTGCCTCTAGGAAATCAGGCACCAGGGTCTTTGTTCAGGAAAGCACAGCTTTTCTTTCAAAAGGAGTGGGCATTTAGCTCATTAGTATTTTATTTGGTTAAACTTTGACTTGTTTTTAAGGGTGTGAAACATGTAGTTTTAGTTTTAGAAAGGCAGTGTAATGGAGTGGGAAAAGTAGAGTTCAGAATTTAATCCTGCCCCTGTAAATAACTGGTTTAATGTCATGCTTTCTAGATCTCTATTTTTTTTTTTCATTTGAAAAATGAGAAAGTTTTATTTTCTGATTGTTTTTCAAATCTAGCTGAGCAGGAGAATAACTAATAAACATTACATTGTTATTAGAATCCATAGGGCTGGGGTATGGTAATCGGTATTTTGTAAAATTCTAATGGTGAGTTTTTTTTAATTGACTGGCACTGGGAAATGGATGGCTGCTGATAATCACTGGATTAGGTGATTTCAAAGGCCCTTTTAAACCCCAAATGTGTTCTTTCCCCTCCCTCTCACCAGAAGAGAAACTCTCCTTGGTTATGCATCTAGGGCCACCTCAAACCTTTGTGTGGAGAGTAAGTCTTTGAAGATGCAGGTTATACAGGCAAAAGAGAAGACAGCTTCTGGCTTGTTTTGGGGTAGTCTATTAAAATTAGGTTGCACGTGCCCCACTTTCCTTTTATTTCAGTGGAGAATATGAGAAATTTTAACTGTATAAAGGAAACTCTTCTATTTTGGCTGACTGATCATTGATATAGGTAGAGTACTTCTAATTATCTAATACCTGAGGCTGGCAGTATATTTTGATCACTTTATCCTTTCCGAACCTGCAAGTGAATGTCTGCTGTCGTCCCTTTTGTTTCTCAAGCTTTAGAAAACAGCCCTCCCCAGCATGAGCTTATTTTAAAATAAATTGAATGAGACCTTGCATGCAAAGAAAGTACAATGGGTACTGCAAACAGTATTGTTTTTAAGCAATTTCACCATGGGTTTTCCTGGGAATAGAATGAAATAAACTTTGAAGTAAGTGTGACAGATAGCTCCCCACACCACATAAATGTTCCTGCTCAAATATAGGCATCTGATTCCTTTTTTGTGAGAAATAAAGACCCACCTAGGTCTCTAAAGGGGAAGCTGAGATCGATGTGATTGTCTGAAAATGCTACTGATCTCTGTGTTGCTTGAGGAGAAGCTTTCTCTGGATACCAAAGGCCAATATTTACTGAATTAGGCTATCACCAGGCAAGTCTAGCAGGTAATAGCATAAGGGCTGCTCCCGAAGCACCAAGGATGTGCTCTGTTCTACAAGTAAAAGTGCAAGCTGTTTACTTATTCAAGGGTCCTCAGTGAACTTGCTATTGTTTGGCAGATAGCAATTTTGTTTAGAAGGCAGAAGAATAATAAACAATTTTAATATACAATTTCCTAACCCAGTGATTCTCAGTTTTCTTGGAATAATGAACCACTTTGATGGGAATGTCTGGTAGTAGTAGACATTTTATTTAAATTATAGTATGTTTTCCAGCAGAATTATGATGTAGCTACTAAAAACTATATACAAAGAATAGAATAACACAAAATGTTTATGTCTTTAATAGAATGGGATTCAAGATAACGGGTATTTTTTTCATATTTTCTGTATGTGATTTTAAAAAGTGTCACTATGGTTAATTAAGAATAAATAGTAATCGACTGAAGATCATCTAATGGTTGGCATAGATTCTTACTACCTGTCTTCTCTCCACATAATCCTTCACTCAAAAACAACAGAGGAAGGTGGGAAGAGCTCAAGTGTAAGGAGGGGACTTAGAGGTTAGAGTTGACTGTGGGGTTAATGTGACTGGCTGTCCGGAGTTTAGGTGATTTAGGAGTGTTGAATCAACCACTGGACACACCTATCCTGTTGTCTTATATCTGAGATAATCTATCTTACAAAGAATATTGACAAATTATATTGACAAAGAGGAAATCTGAAAAATGAATGCTGAAAATGCTTTTCCACCTGCTCCCTCAGTTCCATGCTTGAATGGCCATCTAAACCTGTTTTGCTTCGGTCCAAATATGACTCTCCAGTTGAATCCAATATCCACTGCCACTATCTTGAATACTTCAATGCCAGTGCCTACTCTGCTTTAAAACTTTTCAGTTATTTCCCATTTTCTGCAGCAGCCAACTTCTAACACTGTGCTTCAACCAAATGAACTTCCATCGAATTTTCATTTCCTGCCTTTGCTTATACTGTTCTCTTTATCTGGTGTCTCTTACCCTTTCTTTGATAAGCTTTTACTCACTTATTTTAGCTTAGAAGTCACCTATTTATAGCAATTACTACAAACCACTGTAGAATGATTTACTTTCTCATCTACTCCTCTATTATCTTTTCATCTCTTTATTATATACATGATCATGTTAGAGAAAAAGAATTTACTTTGAGTGTTTGTTTCTTCTGTCCTCACACAACTACTGAGAAAAGGACATTTTCTCATAAATCTTAGTATATCCAACAAAAAAATAAATTTTTGACACAGAATAATAAATATTTGTATGGTGTGACAATGTTCAGTGAATGAATGCAAATTAATTGATTAAAGTAAATAAATAAATAATACCATAAAAAATGAAATAAATATTTCTTGAATGAAAAAGCATTTGTTTATCAATTACTACATGAATGAGTGAAAGATCAATAAGCTGTCAGAATAGTGAAATAATAACCTCCATAAAAGCAATGCAAACACGAGCAAAAACTGTCAATTGTTAAAACTAACTTATTTAGAGCTCTTTAAACTAACTAAAGACTTGCAACAATCTGGGGCATTTATAAGAAGTATGGTTGAATCTTGATAGAAACGATCTTGTGAGGTTGTAATTTGCCTAGTCTTATTGCCCTCTCCCTGGCTCTGCTATAGTCTGAAAAACCAACATCCTCACAGCTAGTCATGGTAGCTGTGGAAACTAGTGGCCTAGAAGCTTGTGGAGGAGGTGTAATGAGTTTGAAGTTCCACAAATACTCTGTTAGAAGAGAATTAATCACTATTTGACCTAACTCACCAATCAGCTCCATCTCAGGATTTACACTTATTAAACCTAGCATGGGTCTTACTCTGTGTAAATATTACTACCTGTAGAAACAGGGAACTTGCCCAAAAATAATTAGTGGCTAGTCCAGGTGGTGGTGCAGTAATGATGCAACTGGACCCATGTAGGTACATATCCCAGGCCTTCCTTGAGCACGTTGGGTGCATACACTCATTTCTGTTACCTCAGCTGGCTGAAACTAGAGGTGGAGCACAGCACTGGGACTCTGTTAGAGGTCCTGTTTCTATGAGTAAATAAATAAATAAAACTTAAAAAATTATAACCAGTAGCAATTGCTTAATATAGCTGCCTGAGGCAGCATTACTACTTCAGAGGCTGATGAAGAGGAAAAGCTGAAAAATGAGATATCCACAGGGGATTTTTGAAAAGATCTGACATATTCATGGGCATTTACAATGTTGCATGCATGTGTCAGGCTGAGTCCATGTCCAGGAAAGAACTGGGAAAAATTGATGGCCACACTTCTCGCTAACTCTGAAGCTTTGTGCTGGCAGGAAGTGAAGGCAAGGTAGAATTGTAAGCTGCCTGCCGGAGCATTGAAAGCATGCCCCGATACTCACAGAGCCCCAGGACAAACACCAAGAAAATATACCAATTCAAGGCACTTAAAGAGAGCTTTGTATAATAACCAACTGGCTACAAACCTTACTGTTTAGAGACTTTGGTAGTCATACGTAACAAAGAATATTTTATAGAGTTAATACAGTACAGTCACTAAAGAAACCAACAGTAATAATCTTAACAAAAAATAGCAGTAACAACCAACTCTAGGGAGGGAAGATGGTGAAAGAAATCTAATTTTCAGAATTGGCATGTTACATTATTTAAAATGTCCACTTTCAACAAAAGTTATGAGACATGCAAAGAAATAAGAAAATATTGGTCATTTAGAAAAATAAAGGCAGTAAATAGAAACTGTCCTTGTGGAAGCCCAGATAGCAGACTTAGTGGGCAAAGACTTTAAATCAGCTGTTATATGTTCAAAGGAGTAAAGGGATCTATGTTTAAAGAAGTAAGTTAGGGCTGACCTCAGTGTTTGGGGGAGTCAGAGCCTACATGAATCACTGGAGTTCAAATCTAGGTACTGGTGGCTTGAAAAAAATCACATGAGACACATGTACATGCATGTCCCAAATTCCAAGAGAATGGAGAAATGAAGGAGAAAGGATTCCAATGTTATCATGCCCCACTGGAAGGTGCTTTCTCCCTTTTGCTCTCTCTGCCTCTCAGGCAAGTAAGTGCATGCACCCCTTACATACACACATGCACACAAATGTAAAGAGAAATATGAGACTAATGTGTTACCAAAAATAATATAGATAGAAAGAAATTAAAAGAAGAATTAAGTAGAAATTATTTTTAAGAACACAAGAAACACTTTTCAAGATAGACAGGATAGTTGTCCACAAAACACAAACCACAGTGTATTTACAATGAAGTAATACAAAATACTTTTTCTAATGTAATTGGAAATTTGCAATAAAAAGAACAGTAGTGAATCTTCAAATATTTAAAAATTAACACACTTAAGAATATATGAGTCAAAGGAAAAATATATAGGGGATATTATTAAATATTTTGAACTGAACAAAACCAAAGATAAACATTAAAATTTATGGGTTGCAACTAAACATAGTGATTTTTTTTTAGAGAGATTTTTTTTTTATTTATTAATTCACTTTACACCATCACAACACACAAATGAATTTTCCATCCAAAATACACTGTGCATTGTCTCAATCAAGTACATCCACATATATGTTCTCAGCAAATAATTTTCCAATTCTTATGTCCTGCATACCTTGCCCTTTGTCTTGCCATCCCTGATTCCCCATCCCCCACCCTCTGCTATGTCCCACCTTCCCCCCCCTTTTTCCCTGGCATCCATGGTTGCCCTCCATACCTTCCTCC